>NW_006431919.1:15397782-15400305 GCF_000325575.1 Pteropus alecto | reverse complement strand
TGTGTGTGTGTGTGTGTGTGTGTGTGTGTGTGTGTGTGTGTAGTTGTTTCTCTGGGGGGGTTTTGACTTCTGAGGCCTCGTCTACTCATAGGGTGCCATTAAGGCAAACCTGTATGAGGATAATGTGGTCATTTGGATTTTGCTTCAGGCCTGGACTGGGGCCTGTTGAATTATTGGTAATTAAGCTGCTATCAGAGTTGGGGGGTCTGTTTTCCAGCATCTTCTCCATAATGTCAGCACATCTCACAGAAAGAGAAACTCTGTCGTTTATAAACTACTGACAATTTGTTTCCCATCGATGAGGAGTGACACCCACAAGAAAGATAAATAAATGCCGAGGAGAATTCAGTGTAATTTATTATCCACGCAGCAAAGATAGAGGACAGGAGGAGAGGAAGTGAATGGTGGTGCCTGAAACAAAACATTTACCATGGAGCGCAGAGTAAACAGATGTTGCATTTACCCTTCTGAGTACAAAAAGAGCCCACAGATGTAATTCTTCTCCAACCACAATCTCGGCCTGCAAAAGAGGAGACAGATGAAAATGAACTCTCACGTGGGGCCCCTTCTCCCCGTTCTGCCTAAAGGCAGGCAGAGGCCCACTTCTCACCCACAGTGAGGTGGTGGCCTGAACAGCGGAGTGGGGCAAGAGTGGACATCTTTGGTTTTTCACTTGGCTCAAGAACATTCTGGAGACTGCTGTATTTAAATAAACATTTCCTGTTTGCGAAGGAAAACGGGCAAAAGGCTGAAACGTGAGAATGTGGTAACTTAATTTTCTCCATCACTCCAGATGACGGCAAGCTTTGCCGGTGGTTGGGTCCAATAAAAACCCACACCGTGTCATAGGCTTTCCCTCACTTGACCACAGAGGTCCCGAGGTCAAGTGGGAGACTTTCCAAGATGCTCAACAGCCAAGCCCTGCCTGCTGGTACTCCCAGCCCTCAGGGCCAGCTCAGAGGGTCAGGGGCAAGCTGTTGAATTACAGGCATCTCCAAGCCAACCATGGCGATATGGCCTTTCAGGGAAGCACAGTGCTCTCCTGGCAAGTCTACTGGGCTGGCCATGAACAGCTGAGCACACTCACCTCCAGTGTGCTGTGCAACTCTGAACAGATTGATTTACCTCTCTGGGCCTCGTTTTCCTGAAAGTAGAATTCTAGTATAATTTTAATGGTTTTCCTTATGTGGTTCTCTTCCCCAGTATCTAGAACAGTGCCTGGCATATGGTAGTTTTTTGGCAAATATGTATGGACTAAAAGAATGAGAACTCTCAAAAATATGTCTTTTTTTAGTTCTTACAAGTGAAAGATGGGCAATTATAGATTTGCATTTTTATGCGTGGCTAAGGGCAACTTACTAGTAACCTATTACATGAGTTATTAAGGGTTTCTAAAATTTTGCTTTCATGAACTAAAATTATTTCCTTACTGGAGTTACCAAGGACTGCTAATGAGTGATTCACTCTTGAGTTTGGTTGTTAGGTGTTGCTTAGCAACCTTACAAAACTCCTACTGTGCACATGCCTGTGAAAAGAGCTAGAAATCCTGAACACTTAAACCACAGGACTTTCAAATCAGGAATTCGTCAGCATCGTCCCGCACTGTGGTTTTTGATTGCTGCTCTTCTTGTATTAATCGATGTATTTGTAGAATTATTATTAAGTTTTGCTTTTGCTCGTCATTTGCTTCTTACATTATTTCTGGATTTTTACCATTTTGGTTCTTATATGGTTTCTCTCCAGTTGTGTTAGTTGTCAGCGAGTTTTTTCTCCATTGGAAAGTGAGAATGGTGGGTCTGAGAGCCGTGGGATCTTTCGTGCCGACTAAATGGGCCATGGCAAGCAGGTTCCAGAGCCCCCGCCTAGTGCTTCAGGCGTGGACTCGAGATGGCTCTGGTTTGAATGTTGGCTTTACTGTTGGACCCTGGGCAGTTACTCCACTCCCCTGGACTGTTGTCTGTGTAATCCCTTCGTACCATATTTCCACACCTGTAACACAGGGATGATAATTGCACTGGCCCCGTGGGAATGTAGTGCACGTGGCCCGAGGCAATCCGTGTGAGGTAGTCAGCGCAGTGCCCGGTGCAGTGTTTCGCCAACTCCTGTTCCTATGCACATAGTAAACGTTCCTCTTGGGAAGGATTAAATGAAATAATGTACAGGAAGTGCTTAACACAGTACCTGGCACATAGTCCTCCACAAACTACTAATGATAGTGGCCATGGCTGTTATTTCCATTTCTCTTCATCTCAGGCCCCATCCAGCTGGAAGGTTCAAGATGCCCACTCTAAATGTACCCTGTGGAGGTAAGTTAGGCTGTGCCCAGCACCCTTGTGCCTGGTTTCCTCCTCCTTCTCTCTAGCTAAGCCAGGTTGGCCTCTGTTCCATGAGGAGGGGATTACGGTTGAAGTGGTTTATATCTTTTCCATGGGTGTGCTGCTTTGTGGTATATTTAAATAAGGAATGCAGTTTATTTATTTATTTTGGGGGGTTGGATTTTCATAGGGAATTTTTGGCCCTGGC
>NW_006431919.1:15395466-15397760 GCF_000325575.1 Pteropus alecto | reverse complement strand
CTTTCCCTAAATACCTCCTTGTACTGACTTCCCGTGTCTGCCTCCATTACTGCTTTTACTTGAAACAGCTGCATTTAACTAGCATGCTCCACCCTCATTATGTAAGGTAGTCTTAACCCTTTTTAGAACTGCTGAAAATAAAATTAAAAAAAAACATGGAAGCTTTTCCAGAGACCTTTTTGAACCACCACTAGTTCTGGATAGGATGAATGCAGAGGGTGCCCTGATGTGGGGCATGGCGTTGACTTTTCAAGGCTCTCCATTATTCAGCATTCTCCAGCCTGAAATTTAAGTCAGCCTTGCCCAGGTAGGAAGAGCTCATAATAGGAATCCTCTGCTTCTCAGTTCTGAAGACCTGGATTGTGTCTTCTAACTACTGTTATCACTGGCCTGCCAGAGGCTGTACTTTCCTCCCCACTCATTGTGGTCTTCATAGTTCTGTTGCCAGCACGATATCTGATACAACTCTTCCCTGTATCACTGGTAGAGAGGTGTGTGATTAAAAATCCTCAATCCTGAGCAGATAGGGAGTCAGGGAAAGTAACAGTGTTTGTGGGTAAAGGTGTGGACTCCAAAGCCAGATGAGGCTCCAGTTCTGGTTTACCACTTACTAGTTGGGTGACCTCGGTTTCCTCATTTGTAAATTGGGACTAATAATAATTCTTACTGTAGTCTTCCTTCCAGAGCATGCTCAAGATAAAGCCTGATCTGGAGAAATGATCGATTGTCAGGTTTGAATGTGGTTCTCTTGTCCAAGTTCCAACCACGTGCATGTCGATCTTCCACCAACATAATTTTGGAGAAAGTGGTCATTCTCCTTTGCTTGATTCCATTCAGCGATGAGGAAATCAGTTCTTCCTAAAGCAATTTATTTCATTTTTAAAAAACAGTTCTAAGAATAAAATCTTCTTTGTTTGGAGATTGAACTTTTCTCCCTTTGATTGTTGTTACACAGAGCAAGTATAATCCTTCTTCCAAATGATAGGATTTCAAAAATCTTATTACTGTTATGTTTCTCACCACCCACTTATCCAAGTCTTCTCTTTTCTTCCATAAATTTTTATAATTACCTCAACTACTCTGTATGTGTTAGGCTTTGAGACAGCCCTATCCCCATTCCTAATTATCGTGTTCTATATAGATTCCAATATTCTTTGCCTCTTGCTCTCTTGCTATCTTGACTTCCGTCAACGTGTTTTCGCTTCAAATAGCCACCCCCTGGCTTGGCTCATTTTGACCAGGCTGTTCACTGCATCCCAATGTCTCCCCAGGTCTCCCTGCTGTTGATATTATTCTCCCCCATCCCAGACTTGTGCAGTTGACCTTTTAGAGTCTAAGCACAACACTTTGCATTTATCCTAATTAAAATTTGGCCAATAGTTCATTTCATCAGCTTTTTAGGAACATTGTATTTTGATTTTCTCATTTAGCATATTAACTACTCATCTCCCCATTTCCTCTGCAGTTTTAGTGAACTTGCTCTATGGATCTTTATCCAGGTTGTCAGTATAACCAGAGTCCACTCTGTTTTTTTCAAAGTCTCTCTATGGTCTGGGGTGTGGATTATATACATATATTGTCCTCTTCTTTCTGGCTGAGATGGATAAAAATGTTGAGGTCTTCTTGGCCCATAGCATCTTTCCCTGGAGTTCTATTGTTCATATTTTCTCTGGAATGAATTCCTATTAATGCTTATTAATTTCTTTGCTTGTTGAATTTTCTCTACACTCTTGGTTTCTCATAGCACTTTCCATCATGACTTTAGCTTCATCCTTGTCCTGTTAGGCTGTTGCCAGAAACCCCGCAGTATCGGATGTGATTGTGATTGTGTGTGTGTGTGTGTGTGTGTGTGTGTGTGTATGCATGCATGCACGTGTGCACGCGTGTGTGTTATCCTCTCAGAAAATATTTTAGCTTGAGAAATTGGGCCCTTCTGTCATCAGCAGAGCTCATCTGAGAAGCCTCTGTTTCTTAGTGATTTCCTTTACCATCTTGGGTGCCTATTGGCCCAGGGCTCACTTGCTTGAATAGTACTGGGACTGAATGTGATGGAGGATGGATCATAGAGAACAGAGGCCTCTGTAAATTACCGCCCCCCCCCCAGCTACCATTTATTGAGCTCTTCTTTGAGCTTGATGCTGCTTTCACACTTTATATGCATGGACTCACTTAATCTTCTAACAATCATCCAAGGCGGGAACTCATTCTGTCCTCATTGTACAGATGAGGACATTAAGTCAGAGAGGTGAAGGAATTTCTCCAGGTAGGAGCAGGAGAACCAGAGCTCCTGCTGA
>NW_006431919.1:15394933-15395456 GCF_000325575.1 Pteropus alecto | reverse complement strand
TGAACCAGAGTCCAGGCATGCCGGCCTCAGGTCTGCACTGTAAACATTCTCCCCAAATTTTTAAGTCAGCCCCTTCTGTCTTCTAAACTCAATTCTCAGAGAACAACCGGAAGGAAAAAAATGAATCTCAAATGACTCCATGAGCACCTGTTCCATTCAAGGCATCTGGAGAGGAATGCCAGTGCTGTGTTCTGGACACCTGGTGAAAGAGCCATCTTGTCCAGATTGGAGAAAGAGTTGGCATGTGAATTGGAGCCTGAATAGGGTTTCCATAGGTAGGGATGGGAACATGGTACAGATTCATAGATGTTCATGGTTGCATGGAACCTAAGAAGTTATGAGCCCAATTTAAAATGATGGGAGCTGCACTTTGGGAAGTTCTATCTGACGAGGGCATTTAGAACAGAATCCAGCACGTCAAATCTTAGGGAAAATATCACCATGGTTATGTGACTAATATTATTTAAAAAATTTTTGGATTGGGGAGGATAAACCATTCAAGAACGGTTCTGATGAGACTTGT
>NW_006431919.1:15345591-15394857 GCF_000325575.1 Pteropus alecto | reverse complement strand
AGGAATGCCTTCTTTCCCAATTAGATGTTCCACCCACTTTCTCTTAGCCATAAACTCCAGGCTCCCCTCACCTTGAGATCAAGTCCTACTAGAACAGACAAATATAAGATTCATCCCGCCTGGAGTAAATGTGACTTCACTTTTCATAGCCTTATCACTGCTTGTGTGTGGGCTCAGACTACTCTTGTCCGAAACGCAAGTCTGGGTTCCTGACCCCTGATTCATTCTACATTTTGGCAGCGGCATGGGTTGTGGTTCCTGAAAGTCTGCCAGCACATTTAACCACCCACCTTGACTCTCTGGAGTTTTTTGGCCGCCCTAGCTCCTGTCTGCTACCCTAGCTCCTGTCTGCTCCTGGCCTCTACTGTGACCCATTCCTTGCACCCCTGCGGTCCACATTTAGTGTATGCCTTGACTCAGACTGGTCTGCATGGTGTAGAGTCCATGGTCCTCTTCTACTCTGAGGTTTGTGGGCTTGACCATGGACTTGTGTACCTTATGCATCTCTCCTTGAGCCTAAGCTGCTCCTGGCCTCTACTGTGACCCTTCCAGCTTGGCTTCTTGTTATCTCCTGCCATTCATGTAGCTCTCCATAACCTTGGTACTGAATTTGGACTTTTACCATCTAAGCCTAGCTCCTGAGATTGGATTTCAGGATGAGTTTTGTGGCCTGGACCTTCTTTAGATACTGGAGACTCCCAACCCATGTCTGAGTCCTAGAAACAACTTCAGATTTCATCTTCATGGCCATCTGAAGCCTTTTATGATGCCGAGGGTAGTGTTCGAGGTCCTCCAAGGCTGGACTTTGTGAATGATGAATTGCAACATGCTCCTGAGCTCCCTGTAACCCAAGCAAAGAATAGAGCAGATTGTTCTGTGATTGAAAAAGTCAGTGATGATGATATCATTGGAGGGCTATCCTCAGAAATTTCTAGACCATCCAGAGTTTTCCTGACATTCTTTTTATCTTCCTCATCTCTGCACAGCTCTAGAATGTTAGGTGAAAAAGTGTTTTATATGTGAAGTTTCTAAGTGATATTAATAGGAAACCAGTAGGGAGTACAATTTGATGTAACCTTACATGAGTAAAAAGACCTAGGCAGAATCCTGGTTTTCATCATTTTTTTCTGTGGGACATTGTCAGAGTATCTTCCTGCATCTTAGCTGTCTCATCTGTAACCTTTAGAATGGTAGGAATAACACTTCTTTTCTGGAACTAATGTAAGTTTTAAATGAGATCAAATATCTACAGAAGCTTCCTAAATTCAGTGCTATACAAATGCTTTAATGAGTCCGCCCATAATATATGATTTTAACTACTAAACCCTGTATCTGAGAGATGATCAGGGTTCATTTTAGAATCTTGCATTTACAGATGAAGAAACTCGGTGAGTTGAAAAGCCTTGCTCAGAGTCACCCAGTTCTTCAAACTTTTCCTAGGGGTTTTCCTTTTCACCCATCAAGTTGCATCTTTCACAAGTGAAAATACAGCCTTACACCAGCAATGCCAGCATCCCACTCAGGTGGAGTTTAGAGAATATTTTGCCTGAGTAATAAGTGTCAGTTTCCAAGAAAGTAGAACAAAAGAAGGGGCTACATGAAGGATGGAGTCATTTAAAGGATCTTTTTATTGAATACTTACTATGTGCCAGGAGCAATGATGAATAAGCAAGTGAAATGTCCTCATAACCAGAACAGCTCAAAATAATAGGAAATCAGTCTAAGCTGTCCCTTCCCACCAAATGGATAACAAGATGATTTATGGGATGAGGGAAATGCTGGAACAATGAAGGATATGACACCTAGCCCTTAGGAACCACTGATGAAAGCAAGCCCCACTTATCCATTTTAATGGGTACAAATATATAGAAAAATCCACACATTATTTTAAAAAAAATAGTACAAACAAAATTTAAAAAAAAAAAAAAAACAACTCATGGGGAAAATATTAATCTGAGAACAATTGTCTCTGAGAAAGCATTCAAGTAAGCCTCCGCAGCTAGCTGGCAAATAGCACAAGTTCTGCATTTTATTAGAGTCCTAACTCTGTAGAGCACTGACCTTATTTGAGAAGCATTTCATAAACACTGACACACAGCGCAGCAGCTTTTGGGGCCATGACGAGATACAGGGCTTCCTTTGAGAGGCCAGCTTCCCCTCCTGGGATGTTCCAGCTATAACTAGACCACTGGATGTTGTTTCCCCATGGTGTTAATTCCCTTATTCTTCTCTCTTAGCTTTAACCAGGTAGGAATTTTCCCGGGGGAAAATGAGGGAGTGAAATTTGTTCTTTGGGCATGTTTGGGACTGAAATTTGTTCTTTGGGCATGTTTGTAGGGTAGGCTGTGGGGGAAACTCAACTTTGAGGGAAGAGTCTGAGAACTGTTACTTGGCCCAGTTTCTTTTTGGAGATCTCATCTTGTGCCTGGAGGCCTGTCATGTATGTACATGTATGTATATGTGTGTGTGGGTTGCGGGGGCGGGGGGAAGTCTCAGGCAGCTTTTATGTGATCTTTTGGAATGGAAGACCTGTAGCTTGCAATAGCTCTAAGAAACACATGCACTACATCTCCTACTAGAAGTTGGCACTTTTCTTCCCATCTGTTGCCAGCTTACAAGCCCTGAATTTCTGCCACAGAACTCAGTTCTGTCCCTCCTTCTCTCATTCCTTCTCAAGCCAAGAGATTTTCAGACTTTTGAGGTCTCTCTGGACATCATCTGGTCTACCTCCTCCCCACTGATCTCAGCCACCTGGACAGATGAATGTCTCAGTGTGATAGGTAGGGACCTCAGCTTTGTGGTGTGAGCTGCCCTTGTGAGAAGTTTGCCCTACTTTGCTTTCAGCCTTGTTCACAGCATTTGGTCCTTAATAAAGATCTCTCGAGCCATTGGAAGCTTCTGCCAATCTAGGAAGCTAAGGAGGCAGAAGAGGAACCAAATCTAGTACAAAAAATAAGGACTAATGTGGAGCCAGAGGAAAGAGGCACCAGATAGGTGATTTCGGATTACAGGTCGTACCCTGAGGGCTCTAAACACCAAGGCAGCTTGTTTAGGGTCTAGAATGGGATGATCTCAGGTAGGAAAACTTCAAGGGAAGGAATGCTGGGAGCAAGGACTGGAGGAACAATCCAAATGGGAAGGCCACTTACTTCATGGGAGTTTTTAATAACCCTAGTGCCCTCCCCACCTGCCCACCATCTAATTACTTCAGACGACAAGATGATAACCAATGTGCTTTGTTTACTCTGCTTAAGCATTCATGTTAATACTTTCTAAAATGTTTCCCATAAGTTTCCTCCTGCCATGTGCCCGCCTTGTATGTTCTAGACATTTTGCAAAGACCTAAATCTCCTCTGCGTTTTCTACCAACTGGAGCTGCATGCCGATTTAAGCCATATTCAGCCAAGAAGCTCTCTGTTCTGCCTTTAAAACAAGAAACGTCTCCCTCCGAGAAGACTGCACTCCAGTTTTCTTTGTCTGTGTTGCTAACGAACAAAGAGGCCCCATTGCAGAACATCATTTCATGAGCAGAGCAGGGCCGATAGCGCCTCTTGCCAAATGTGACTGCGTGTAGTTGTGTGTGGGGGAAACAGCCTTGTCAAGAGGAGGGCCGAAGGAGGCGGCTCTGGAGAATTTTTAGCAACGGCAGCATGGTGTAGTGGATAGAATGCTTGCCTGGGAATGTGGAGACCTAGCTGTACCTCTGACGTACCATGTGACCTTGGACAAGTCCGTTGACCTTTTTGGACCTCAGTTTCCTCATCTTTAAAGAGGATAAGGAAAATAGACTGGAAGATCGCCAAGGATCCTTTCAGCCCGATGTATCCTCACTTCGGGGGGCTGGGATTTGGGGCTTAGACCTGAGCCAACATCCAACCAACCCAAGGGATTTTCTAGAGGCAATAGAGAGGCCAGGACAGCTGCTTCAGGGAGTGGCTGGTCCTTGATTAAGGCTCAAATAATTAGCTCAGCTCCACAGTAAGCCTTCTGAAATTAGGAAAGAAAAAGATGTTTAGTTTCAAAAATAGCAGTTGGTGTTCCTTGAAACTGATTGGCTTTGGGCTTTGTAGACTATATGCACAGACATAGTTTCCTTCTCTCTACAGCAGAGCAGTTTAGAGTGTCAATGCTAGAGTTAATGTGACCTGGGCTTGAATGCCATCACAACAAGCTAGGTAATCTCGGGCATGTTCTTGAACAACAACCAGCTTCACTGGGTTGCTGGGAGGGTCAAAGGAGGTAGTACATGTCAAGTTCAGAGGCTGGTGTCTGGTATTAAATAAACACTTAAAAAGCCATCATTCTGATTACCAATTGCAGCTTTGCAAACCACCCCAAAACTTAGTGCTGTAAAACAACAAGTTTATTATGGTCTGTGATTCTTTGGGTCAGGATTTTGGACATGGCTCAGTAGAGATGGCTCTTCTCTGCTTTCTGAGGTCTGAAGCTTCAACTGGAGAGTCTGTGAATAACTGGGGGAGCCTTGGATGGCTGGGTGCTAGAATCACCTGCAGGCTGTTTACTCACATGTTTGGCACCCAGGCTGGGTTGACTAGAAGGCTGGGCTCATCTGGGACTGTTGACCAGAATACCTGTGTGTAACCTATGTGGCTTGAGCTTACTTGCAGCATGGTGGCCTTAGAGTTATCTGACTTCATACATGGAGGCTCAGAGCTCCAAGAATAGGTGTACCAGTGAACAACTCAGAAGTTTCATGAAGTTTTAGGAACTAGCCTTCGAAGCACCATAGTGTCTCTTCTGCTGTAGTCTTTTGCTCTAAGGAACACAAGCTAGCCCAGATTCAAGGATGGGAACCACCTGTGAAAAGAAGAAGTCCTAAGGAATCTGCCACCATGTTTTAAAACCTCTACAGTCATATAATAAATGTTCTTATTTTCTATACTGTGTAACTACTCTCTTAACTAGATTAAAAGCTGCTTGATGGCAGGAGCTGCGCATTTCTCTACAAAGGCTTAGCGCAGTGCTTGCGAAAATATGACTAAGTCAACACAGTTTTAAAAATCAAATTGGATAGGCAGGAGACTTGGTGGAAAGACCTTGAGCTTCAAAGCCACAGATTTAGATCTTAAAAAATCTGTATTCAAAATGAACCCTTTGGCAAATCTTACTTGTCTTTCTAGACTCGGTTTTCCCATCCAAAAAAAAAAAAAAAAGAAATAGAGACAGCAATCTCTGTCTCAAGGATTGGTGTAAGAATTAGGGATAATACAAGCAAAATGCCCGACATACAGTTGATGCTAATGAACACTGTGAGGCGTTGTGGCATTGTGGCACACAGATGCTCAATATAAGTAGAGCTGGCTTCAAATCCCATTTCTTTTTGTTCTGTGACTACTGTAAGTCCTTTCATCTCTTTGAGTCTTAGGATCCTCATATGTAAAATAGGTATAATAGTAAGCGCTTTTAGGGCTACTGTGAGGATGAGAAATCCATCACGTAAAGCTTCTAGTAGCTTATTCCCTCACACACAGTGGGTGCTTAATACATAGTACCTACAAATCAAGTAGCCAGTTGTAGTTCTTTTGTTTGTATATTGATTCATCCATGAATTTATGCATCGAGCAAGTATTTATTTAATGCTAATAACTCACAGTAGCCTCATTTCT
Source organism: Pteropus alecto (assembly GCF_000325575.1). NCBI lineage: Eukaryota > Metazoa > Chordata > Mammalia > Chiroptera > Pteropodidae > Pteropus > Pteropus alecto. The sequence goes on along the minus strand of NW_006431919.1, from coordinate 15,389,230 downwards.
CAAGTCCCTGCATGTTAGAGTCAGTTGATGCCTAGATCTTGGAAGAGACGCTCATGGGATAAAGAGTATTTCATGGAAGGGTGCTCCCAGGCCCAGGCCAGCAGCCTGGACCAGTAGTACTCTATTTGAACACATGCACAATTGAATTTTAATTGCCCCCATTGGCTTTTGATCCTAGAGCACCCCCTGGTTTCCTTGAGTTATAACCATTTTGCTCAGATATCTATGTCTCTTTTCCTCTTTGAGACTATCTTCTTGTTTACTGTAACTATAGGCAAGCATACTAACTCTTACCTTGTGTCTGTTTCTGTTGTTGCCTTTTTAGAAAGCATTGTTTTCTTGGCTCAACTTTGGCAAACTATGCCAGCCTTGTCTGCATGGTGCCATGCCAGGATACCAGGTTTAATTTTTCTAGCTAGTTCTTAGAACTTGAGGCTGTTAGAAACTATTAAGTAGGAGCATATTTTCTTTTTTTCTCTAAGATTTCTCAAAAGCCCCAAGCTTTAGCCTTTAAAAAAATAGCCTAGATAATCTGATAAAATAAATTGACCTTGCCTTTAGAAAAATGCACAAATTTTTCAAATTTTGCAAATAATTTTGAGGCCATTCATGGCTACCTCCCAAAGTGGCATAATTCTTCTGAATGACCCTGTGTGTTTCAGTGGGCTTCTGGGTTTTTGCTGAGCTCTACCTGAGGATAACATTGTACCTATGAGACTGTCTTATATCTTCTTGGTTTTATAAATCCCTCCATCCCCTCCACTGTAGTAGACATGTGTTGTATTTTGGCTGCCCAGAGTTCAGTCTCTCTTCCTAGTAGAATATCATCTTCTGCATCCAGAGAATATAGTCAGGTGAACTTGACCAAGGGCCTTACCTTCTCCTAGTAAAGGCTGGGCTCAAGACCCAAGTAAGGTCAATTGGATGCTTCCTCCCTGGACTTGAAATCTTGACCACAGGGACAAAAAGATTGGACGTGATAGCTTGCCATTTCATCTAAGCACTTGTGCAACGACCAGACATGCCCACTTTCCTTTTCCTCAGACCTGTTCTTAAGATTCTCATAGAAACCAGAAGTCCCTGATAGCCTTCTAGCGAATTCTCTTTTGCTCAAGTTTATAAATTTGCAACCAAATAACTCTGAGAGAGCCGCAGATAAACTTCCAGGGAGAAAGTGGCATAATGAGAGAGATTATGCCTGGGGTTTGGAGAAAGGCAGACCTGGATTTGAATTCACAGTTTTTCCATTCACCAGCTGGATGCCCTCAGGCAAGTTCATTTTTCTCTTAGGATGTAAAATAAGGATAATGAGTCCAGAAACCCTGATTCTCTAGTTTGGATCTAGTTTGAGAATCAGGGTTTCAGGGCTGCACTTACGAGAGATTTTAAAATTACCGTTGCCTGTGTTTCATCCCCAGCCATTCTGATTTAATGATTTTGGGGGTGCTTCGTGGATGTCATGATTCTGTAAAGCTCCCAGGCATTTCTGACGTGCAGCAGTGTTTGAGAAAACTGACCCAAAGAAATTCTTCAAATCATAGAGAAGATTAATAAGCAAGTTACGTAAAATGCTTAGCATAATGTAAGGATTGATAAAAGTTACTCTCTTTTCATTTCCTTTCTTAAAGTGAATCAGAATCACTTGCTTTTGCTTCTAGCACAATTTTCTTTGTTTGGAATAGTCATAGTGATGCATGGCAACCACTGTGCAATATAACCCCACTTATTTATACCACTCGAGGTGAAGGCCGATTGTAAGTGTAGCCAGAATTATGGAATATACAAAAATGTGATTATTTTCACATCCATGGAGTAACTGGGGTGAGTTCAACAATGCTTTGTGAGCACATTCTGTGGAGTAACTGCTTTAACGGATAGATGAAATTGATTTATAATTACCATGGCAACAGTAAAATTGAGTGTTGTCTTTCTGCGGGACCTTGACCAGGACCCAAGAGAATTTTCTTCCAAATCTTCCTTGCAACTTGCTGAGTGACCTTGACTCAAGCAGTTCATCTCTTGAGTCCTCAGTTTCCCCAGAGCTCATTTTTCAGTTGGTGAAGGTTCAACAGAATTTTTAAAGGAAATACGATGATGTGACAGTTGTTAAGACAATGATGAGAAGATTCTATAGGAAGCAGAGTGAAAGCACGGCCTTGAGCTTCTTAGAGGAGATAATTATAGATGTTGGTTCTCTCATCCGCCATCCACCCTCTCCTCATACCCTTCTCCACTTGACCCATTCCCATATCTTACCGTACAGGAAACAACCCCAAACTCTATTTTTATAAAGTCCTTTCTGTAAAGGGGTTGCAAAGAGAAACTTCTCTTTGGCCCAGTATATCTCTGCCTTAGTACCATTGACATTTGGGGCTACATACTTTTTTGTTGTGGGGGGGCATCCTGTTCATTTAAAAATACATGGCAGCATCCCCGACCTCTACCCATGAGATTCCAGTAGCATACACCATCCCCCTCCCCGAGTCTAACAACCAAAAAATGTCTTCAGACATTGCCAGGCTTCCTCCCTGGACTTGAAATCTTGACCACAGGGACAAAAAGATTGGACGTGATAGCTTGCCATTTCATCTAAGCACTTGTGCAACGACCAGACATGCCCACTTTCCTTTTCCTCAGACCTGTTCTTAAGATTCTCATAGAAACCAGAAGTCCCTGATAGCCTTCTAGCGAATTCTCTTTTGCTCAAGTTTATAAATTTGCAACCAAATAACTCTGTGAGAGCCGCAGATAAACTTCCAGGGAGAAAGTGGCATAATGAGAGAGATTATGCCTGGGGTTTGGAGAAAGGCAGACCTGGATTTGAATTCACAGTTTTTCCATTCACCAGCTGGATGCCCTCAGGCAAGTTCATTTTTCTCTTAGGATGTAAAATAAGGATAATGAGTCCAGAAACCCTGATTCTCTAGTTTGGATCTAGTTTGAGAATCAGGGTTTCAGGGCTGCACTTACGAGAGATTTTAAAATTACCGTTGCCTGTGTTTCATCCCCAGCCATTCTGATTTAATGATTTTGGGGGTGCTTCGTGGATGTCATGATTCTGTAAAGCTCCCAGGCATTTCTGACGTGCAGCAGTGTTTGAGAAAACTGACCCAAAGAAATTCTTCAAATCATAGAGAAGATTAATAAGCAAGTTACGTAAAATGCTTAGCATAATGTAAGGATTGATAAAAGTTACTCTCTTTTCATTTCCTTTCTTAAAGTGAATCAGAATCACTTGCTTTTGCTTCTAGCACAATTTTCTTTGTTTGGAATAGTCATAGTGATGCATGGCAACCACTGTGCAATATAACCCCACTTATTTATACCACTCGAGGTGAAGGCCGATTGTAAGTGTAGCCAGAATTATGGAATATACAAAAATGTGATTATTTTCACATCCATGGAGTAACTGGGGTGAGTTCAACAATGCTTTGTGAGCACATTCTGTGGAGTAACTGCTTTAACGGATAGATGAAATTGATTTATAATTACCATGGCAACAGTAAAATTGAGTGTTGTCTTTCTGCGGGACCTTGACCAGGACCCAAGAGAATTTTCTTCCAAATCTTCCTTGCAACTTGCTGAGTGACCTTGACTCAAGCAGTTCATCTCTTGAGTCCTCAGTTTCCCCAGAGCTCATTTTTCAGTTGGTGAAGGTTCAACAGAATTTTTAAAGGAAATACGATGATGTGACAGTTGTTAAGACAATGATGAGAAGATTCTATAGGAAGCAGAGTGAAAGCACGGCCTTGAGCTTCTTAGAGGAGATAATTATAGATGTTGGTTCTCTCATCCGCCATCCACCCTCTCCTCATACCCTTCTCCACTTGACCCATTCCCATATCTTACCGTGCAGGAAACAACCCCAAACTCTATTTTTATAAAGTCCTTTCTGTAAAGGGGTTGCAAAGAGAAACTTCTCTTTGGCCCAGTATATCTCTGCCTTAGTACCATTGACATTTGGGGCTACATACTTTTTTGTTGTGGGGGGGCATCCTGTTCATTTAAAAATACATGGCAGCATCCCCGACCTCTACCCATGAGATTCCAGTAGCATACACCATCCCCCTCCCCGAGTCTAACAACCAAAAAATGTCTTCAGACATTGCCAGATATCCCCTGGGGGACAAAATCATCTCTGGTTGAGAGCTACTGCTCTAGCCCAATCTCAGCGAAATGTGTTTAAATTAATAAAGAGCATAATGTATATGCGCAGTGGTCAATCTCTAAAATGCCCTCAGAGATTTTCTCAGATGCCCATCAGCCAGACAGCTGCCGGGGATCCTCACATCCATTGTTACAGATAGGTGTTCTGAGTTATAGAAAAGTTAATAGTAATAACAATAACCAGTAATAATAATAAGCTATCATTTATTGAGTGTTTATTATGTGTTATGTGCATGACTAAGTGCTTTATATATTACATTGTCTCAATTAATACTTACACTGACAGAGTTTGCAAACCAGTGGCTAGTAGGCCAAATCCAGCCCTCCAACATGTTGTGCTTGGCTCACATGGTATTGGCTCAAATGATTGGTTGTTTTTTTTTTTTTTTTTTTATGTCAGTTTCTTGCCAACATTTTAAGATTAGGTGAATTCATATAAAAATCTATTTCTAGCTTCTCTTTCAAAAATTGGAAAATTTGGCAATGGGGCCAGCTCAGCTCTCTGGCAGTAATTGACTGGCTTTTAGATGAGACATGTCTCTATTTCACCACAGTCCCCACCACTCTGTTAGTGACTCCAACACGGTGATTGTGTGTCAGCTGCCATTTGGCATCATGTTATTTTCATTTGCTCAGCCCAGCTCCCCTCACTGGCATCTCCTGTCTCTTCCAGGCTATTGTATCTGTGGCTTTCTCCTTACACCCACACTGTGTTGCATATATTACTGTTCTCATTTTAAAGATAAGAGAACTGAGGCTGAACCAAAGGAAAAGTTGGGTCAGATGCACACAGAAAATAAGCGGCAAAGCTAGGAGAGAATCTGAGCCTCCCACCTCACCAGCATAGCCCTGCCTGGCATCACAGAGCAGCCACTGGCAGATTCTCCCTGCATCCTGGGATGCTCCAGCTAGACCTTCTGCAACTTAGGGTTTCCTCAGAGAACCAAATTGCTGTGTTCCTTTTGCTCACCAGGAAACCCGCATGTCACCAGGATGGGAAGAGTGTCCTCTGAGTGTAGCTCCCAAGCTGCGTTTTTCCTGTGTTTGTGCCACTCTTTGGTCTGTGTCCAAGGGCTGCTTACACACTCCCACGTAGCTGAAGGGCCAGCTGGTGTGTGTGCTTCTGCCTGAGACAGGCCGCTTGCCTGCGGGGAGGATGTGATTGCTTTAGGAAATTAAGTGGGAGTGATTAATTAGGAAATGTACTGAGGACTCAGAGAAGAAATAGCAGAAAAGAAAAAAATTGGAACCCTAAATACAGAAATGCTTCTGGCAACATGGCTAAGGATACTGTGTTCAGTGGAACCGAAAGCATTTGATTCTGTTTTGCTGCTGCTGCAGCTTTGATATAGCCCCCTTGCATGGGGATGCTGGAAGGAACCATAAAGTTAGCTGGCCCAACCTTTCCTTTCACCAAATGGTAAATGAAGGCTCAGAGAGACCACCAGGATAAGCTGGCAGCTTAGCAGGAGCAGCAGGGTTTGAAACTCAGAAAGGACTAAGTTTGAATTGTTGATGCATTTTTGCTAGATGTGTAATCCTGGGCAGATCTCTAAATCTGTACATAGGCTTCTCACTGTGAAATCAAGGTAGCACTGATGATTGCCACGGGTCATTGCAAGGAATTAGTGAACAGAAGCATGCACAATGAATGCTAATAAGTAATATGTGTCAGGCACCATCCTAGCACATTGCTTGCAGGTCAGTACTATTATTAGCTTATTTTATTGATGAAAAACAAAGGCACTGAGTGTATACATTATTACGCAGTGTCCCATAACTACTAAGTGGCAGAGCCAAGTTGCCCACGAAGTTAGAGTCAAGAATCCATGTTCTCAACCACTAAGCATTATGCCTCTTATACATATTTTATATATATGTGTATATATGTATATATAACATTTTATAACCAATAAATAGAACATTTATATATAATTTACATATAATTTTAATATATAATTTTTAATGTGTGATATAATTTATATAAATTTTTAATATATATAAGGTGTTACATTAGGTTGACCCCTATGGAATTGTCCTTTTTGTTGATAGAAAAGGTTGAATAATAGGAATTTTATAGAGTTCATACTAGTATATGATACTTAAGTTACAGAAATTTCTTTCTCTTACTCTGTGTGTGTGTGTGTGTATATGTATGCATATATGTGTGTATATATACAGACTCAGAAAGTGTGTGTGTGTGTGTGTGCACGTGCGTACACACACGCATGCACACACGCACACACACACACACACACACACACAGAGCAAGTTTTATCCTCCATAAAATTGGGCTAACATTCCTAACCCATGGTGCTGCTATACCGTGTCAGTCAGAAATGTGTGTGGAAAGCACCTAGCACAGTGCTCAGTAAATAGGATCCATTGTTGTTATCCGGTCACAGCCATGGCCCCCACACAGGGTATTGCTATGTAATACTCCTTCTTTTATCCCTAGCGGCTTGGCTTTTGGTTTGAGGGTCTCCATGTATAATAAAACTTCTAAGTTACAGGTGAAGTATTGAGCCCAAGGGCTATTTTTTATTTCATGGGACTTTGATATTTTCAATATGCTTCAGTCTAATACAAAGCTTCCTGTCAGGCCAAGCTGAATGCTGTTCCTTCCACGCACATAAGAATTATGGTGCTGCCAGCATGAATTACCACCCTGCCTAGCCTTGAAGTTCATTCCTTCTGTGTTTTCTTTTGGGTCCTCATAGTACAGTCCCTTGCTGTTCTTGTGGAATTTTTGACTTGTCAGTCAACGTTTTCTTAAGAAGCTCTAACCAACTCCAATTCTATTTGGGGTTTTAATACAATGAAAATTCTTTCTTGCCTCTTGGAATGTGAGTTCTGGATCTGATAGGAGAGCTGGGTAGTGATGGTCCTGTTCTCTCCCCAAACCTGTTGCCAAAATGAGCTTGGAGGGATTGGTGGCCCAATTGGAGAAGCAAGGCTGAGTTCCGCCTCTTCAACCCTGGCTGTGCATCTGGGTAGGTATTCTCAGTCTTTCCAGTGGGCCTGTAAGACCGTGAGGAAACTAAGTGATGAGTCTGCCCTCATCTTGGAGCCGCTTGTGCTTTCCCAGGGGTCTTGGGGGACCAGAGGAAATAGACGAAGGCAGTTGTTTGGGTCTGTGTGCTAACACTGGAGCTTCATAGTAACAGCAAGAACTAACTTTTATTGAGACCTCATGTTGTGTCAGGCACTGTGCTTAGTGTTTCTTATTGTTTCATTTAATTCTCACAAGAATAGGATTAGGTCCAAGTTGAGGCACAGAGAGGATAAATAGTTTTCTGTGGTCACACATGTGACAAATGGTAGAACTATAATTCAAGCCAGTCTGTTTGACCCACAGCTTTAGTTTCTTAACTATCACACTCATAGCTTACAGTCTTCTTACTTTTGAGGTGCTACCAATCAGCTTCCCTGATTCTAAGCAGCAGGTTTTACTGATTCATACATGTAGAAACAAATGCAGAGACAATGCTGGTGGTTCCTGAACTAAAGCCGAGTTACTTGTCATCTTAGTTGCCACATGCGTCTCTTTGGTGGAGCAGGGGTTCCTTGTGCAACTTCCAAATCCTATCAGCAGGAGAGCTGGGGAAGGCTTGTGTAGGACATCGGGTCCCAGGGAATAATACGATACTATAAACAGGAGGCCGGTCATTGATTCAGTCAGTCGACAAAGTTGCGCTCAGTACACCCATGTGTGCCTGAAATGCTCAGGTGAATAAGCCATTTCTTACCTCACCAATTTGTTCTTATAAAAAACAACCTTATCACACCAACTGCGATGGCTATTTAAAAAAAAAAAAAAAAAAGAAGAAGAAGAAGCTATAAGCCGGTAAATAACAAGCATTTGGGAGGATATGGAGAAATTTAAATGCAATATAAAATGGTGCAGCCTCTGTGGAAAATCAGTATGTCATTTTCTCAAAAAGTTAAACATAGAATTGCCACATGATCCAACAAGTTCACTTCTAAGTTTATCAAAAAAATTGAAAGCAGGGACTCAGATACTTGTATGCCAATATTCATAGCAGCATTAATCACAATAGCCGAGAGTTCGAAATAATCCAAGTTCATTTCTATCAACAGATGAACGAACAAATGTGAGATATATATATATATGTATATATGTTATTCAGCCTTAAAAAGGAGTAGAGGTCTCATAAATGGTACAATATGGATGAACCTTGAAAACATTATGTTAAGCAAAATAAGCCAGACACAAAGGGCAAATATTGTATGATTCCACTTATTGAAATATGCAGAATTGGCAAATTCATGGAGACAGAAAGCAAGTTGCAGGTTACCAGTGTCTAGGGGAGTGAGGAATAGCAAGTTAGTGTTTAATAGGGACAAATTTCTGTTTGGGGTAATAAAGTTTTGGAAATAGATAGTGAAGATGATTTACATTATGAATATACTAATGTCACTGAACTGTATACTTAAAAATGGTTAAAATGGTCAATTTTATGTTTATATATTTGACAATAATTTAATAAGGAAAACAGTCTCATCACAAGATAAACAAAAAGTCTGAATAAAGGAGCAAAATCTTATAAAATCCCTTATTTATTTACCTCAACACCCAAGTCTTATACCTAGCATAGGGCCTTTCATATAGTAGATGCACGGTTTTTTGTTTGTTTGTTTGTTTGTTTGCTAAACCTAACTAGGAACAGCTAATTCCTCTTGTAGTTGAAAATGGCAGTGAGGCCGTTAAGTGTAAATTTTACTACCATGGCAACTGTGGAACACAAAGATGATAAATATGAAAATGCGGTGATATTTTTGGCAGATGGGGTTAACTGGAGGTAACATGGCCCATTGCAGGTAAATATAAGATTTAAGGTGCAGTGAATTGTTAGTAATTTTTATACAAACTCAGAATCCCAACCCACGCTGTGTCTCCTTTGTTCTTGTTGAGAGCATCTAGGCGGCTCTTTGGATCAGTTGAACCAAAGGGGATGAGAGGATGAAGTCCAAGTTGGTGTTTGGACTCCAGGAATCTTTGTTAGAAACTCTGAAGGGAAGAAAGGCCAACTACGCTTCTATCCATTTATTGACGACACAGTTCAAATCCTGAGGACTAGGCATCATGGATCTACAGATTTCCTTGGCTGTTAGCAGTCACAGCTGGTATCTGGGAGGAAGAAGGAAGAAGACCACAATTTGGCATTTAAGGAAATAGACCTTAAAAGGGATTCATCTTGCTGTGTTGTTTCATAGGCCAGAATGTTTTTGTTTTTGTGTTTTTTTGGTAGAAAATGGTTTCTAAAAGCCGATGTGAATTTTCTGTCACATTCAGTTGTTCTTTCTCTGTATTTTAGTTTGCTAACTATTTTCGGATTGGGAAGGAAAGTCTTTGCCTCCCCTCCCCTTCAAAAACCCTTTTCTCTCTACTGACACACACAGACACACAGACATGCACTATACATGTTTAATCATCATTTGCAAGGGAGGAAACAGTCTTAGAATCCAGAAGCCTCATCTGCAGTGTCCACCATCCTGTCCCCAGCCCACCTATGACTTACCTCTTCCTGACTCAGAGTTCTGACTTATGTGATGCATTGTGTGACACAGTGACACCATAAAAGAGACTGGCTCTTTGACACAGCTGCTAGGTGAAGCCCATCTGAAAAGTCTGCCTCTGGGGGAAGTCTGGGTGATTTCATGGTAGTAGAATGACTGTTGAATTTGGAATTAGGGCTAGATTTGAACTCAGGCTTTGACATGTGATGGTTGTATAACTTTGATGGATCATTAAACCCCAGTTTCCTCACTTGTTAAGTGGGCACAGTACCTATGTCCCAGTGTTCGTGTGTGCAGCACCTATAAATGAGAAGCACCTGCATACAACCTGCAAGTCAGCATCTACGCAGTACTAAGTAGCTACTGCTGTTATGAAGAAACCAGACAGCCATTTTGTGTTGTTTGGATCTGGCACTAGAGTGTACTGATGTTGGTCTGCTTGAAAAATCCTAGCTATTCATAATTTAGCAGAGGTCACGACAGCACCCAGGTGCATACCATGATATAAAGAGCTAACATTTAGAGATAACCCACTATATTTAAAGCACCAGACTAACTGCTTTATACTTGTTATCATGTTCAATTCTCACAACTCTTTTTGTGTTGTGTACTATTGGTGTGCTATTATTATATTCATTTTTCAGAAGAGAAAATTGAGGCTTAATGAGGTTAAATGACTTACCTAAGACCATTCAGTTAGTAAGTACTTGAACCCAGTCTGATTCTAGAGCCCAGGTGCGTAACCATCACTGGCTATTGTGGCAGGAAAGCCTTCCTTGGGGTGGTTTTGGAGGCCGAGCCGGGAAGAAGCCATTCTCAAGATCTTCCAGGTGTTCTGATCCCTCAGTCCTAGAAGCCCTTGTCCTATCTTGAACACCTCCCCACTTGTCCATTGAATGAAGTCCCTGTTCTTTGTTGATTTTCCAGGCTTGCCAAATGCAGTCCCCATCAATCGTGTATTAATTAGTTCACTCTTTCATTCATTCCGTTGACATTTGCTCAACAGCTCCCTTGTATCATGACTGCTAATGCTGGAGATCATTTCCTGAGTGTACTTCCCAGAGCCCAGGCACTGCCCTGGTGACTTTACGCATTATCCCATGTACTCATCATACACCTCTACATGGTAGACCTTGTGACCACTTACTGCTTATTGCTACTTTACAATTGGCCAACTAGAGGACGTAAAGAGATTGAAATAATTGCTTAAGGTCCCCAACATTATGTGAAAACCAGGATTCAAATTTTTCAAGGCTTTCATCAACCTCAGACCCAAGGAGATGTCTTCCCTTTTCCAACTCCTGTAGCATTACGTAGTCTTCTAGACTAGTGGTTCTCAAATTGAGCAGGCATCAGAATCACCTGCAAGGCTTGTTAAAACACAGATTGATTGTAATTTGAGATAAAGCCCAAGAAGGTGTGTTTCTACCAAGTTCCTAGGTGATGCTGCTGGCCCAGAGACCCCACTTTGGGAACCGCTGCCCTAGCCCAAACTCTTTGAGCTCAGGGATTCTGTCTTTGTTTTCCTCTAGCATAACACAGTGCCTGGCACAGAGTCGTTGCTTGATATGTATTTGTTATTTTGAGTTGTTTAATCACACATTCATTTCCTTTTTTTATACCATGTTTTTATTTTCCAATGTGCAGATTCTTAGGCTTTCCCATTTAGGGTTTAAACTCCTGGTGGTCAGGAATTTCAGCTTCTACTTCTTAGCACCTTTTGCAAGCACACTGTGTTAGATAAATGTTCACTAGTTGGTTGCTTGATTCAGAGACCAACCTCGCTAAGACTCAAATTGCAAGGCAGTTGAACTCTGGGAAGACAGCCTTTTAGAAAGTCGGAAGAGGGCCTACTATATAGTTGGTACTCATCAGTGTTTGTTGAATGAATATCACTTTGTGGCCTATAGCCTCAGGGTCTGCCTGATATCTTGGGCCCCATTCTAGTTTGGGAGCTCAGCCTCAAAGCATAGGTTGGTGGATGGAATTTTCCAGGTCTTCCAGTTTGCCTACAGCAATGATTCTCAATCCTAGATGCATATTGGAATCACCTGGGAGACTTTAAAATAATACTGATACCAGATATCTACAACCAGAGATTCTGATTTCATGGCTCTGGAGCGTGGCCTTGGCAGCAAGACCTAAAGCTCTCTGGTGATCGTAATGTGGAGCTGAGGTTGGGAACCCTGATCTAGAGCATTTGGCTGCACGATTTACTCTTGAGCATTTACAAGGCACATTATTACATGCATAGGGATGCACACGTTTATAGAGAAGCATGAGGCTATGAGCATCTCTGAATCTAGAATGAGGGTGCAGGGAAAGTCAAGCCTTGGGAAAAACTTGGTGAAGTGAGAGGGTACTTGAGAACATTGAGCATGCCGGCCTCCCTCTCCTATGGCCTTCTTTGGCTAGTAACCATGTTTCGTAGCCAAGGGGGCTCTGTTTCAAGGCTGAAGGCAGGAGGTGGGCCGAATGCAGGTGGTGTGGCTGTTGCAAAGCCCTTTTGTTCACCTTCGGTTCAGAAGGGGCCGTTCTCCCAGGAGCTGAGGTGTAGAGCTTAGCATTTGGCATCGTGTGCATCGGCACTGAGTTTATTCTTGGGTTTCTCGGTGGAAATACACACGGCTACTTGAGACCCATGAGCTGGCTGAGAGCAATGGGAAAGGTCACGGCTGGGCCCCCACCCCAGCAGGTTGCTTGACTCAGCACAATCCTGGTGTAATTAAGCATGACAAGAAGCAAAAGGGGAAAGGGCTGGGGCTTACCCATTTGCACTCAGCCCCAGCCTCCAGGGATCAGGGTATTCAGAAGTGCCAGCTGTTCTCAATTTTATTGGAGCCAAGGTTTGGCTCACCTACAGCCATCTTCATCAGTTTCTCTCTGAGCAGTTGAGGTACACTCCAGTAGACCTGCGAGATCAAGTGTCCCAGAGAGGTTGTTGGGTGAGTAATTCTCATTCCCTTCCCTCTCTTCTCTCTACTCATGTGGCCTCAGAAGCTGTGTGTGAGAGATGCGATCACATCAGTATATTCAAATTGCTCATTGTTGTTTGAGAAGTAGCATTGAGTAAGGCACGGTGTTAGGCACTGGAGCAAGGACTGACGCATGAGACTTGGTTTCTTTCCTAACAGCTTTTATACTAGGTAGGAAAGCACTTAATCATGATAAAGTCTGGAATCAAATCCAGTTACTTACGCGGGCCAAATAGGGAATATAAATGAATGAATTGGGCTGCCCGTGAAGCTATAGAAAGTGATGGGGGCTTATAGGAGCCATAAGTGGCCTGGGACCACATGCCGAGCCACAAGTCATTTTTTTAAAACCCTTTTTGCCAGACTGACAAAATACAGTCTCTACAATGGGGCTCAATGGTGGGCAGCCACTGCGACACCTACTTAGGGTGGTGAGCACTCAGCTAAAGGGCCATAGACTCCTTCATGTGTGTGTGAGGGTCTGAAGCCCAAAGCCCAGAATGGACTCATGGTCCTGGAGATGTGCTCTTCTGGAGCCAGCTTCATCTGCAGTGGCTGCTTAAGGAGCTCACAGTCAGCACCTGAGGAAACTTCCAAATGCCATTAGCCACATTGGGAATCGACCTGCACTGATGGGTCAGTGTGGGCATCTGATGTGTCTATAGATGGGATAGGGAAGATATTGTAATGACTCTCCCCTCCGAGTATGACTTGAAGGCTTATTTGTCCCTTTCTTTCCCTTAGAAACATGAGAAGTGAGAGACAGAGAGAAGGGACAGAGTGGGACCTAAGCACTCTTGCCCATCCTTCCTCTAGCTTAGAGAGAAAATGTTGACATTGCGAGCTCGGCGGGCTTTTGCTCTGCTTCCAGCTGGTTTCCCTCTGGTCTCCCTCTGGTCTCCCTCTGTCCTCTCCTGCCCTCTTTCGCCAGCACTGTGTTCATTTGCCCGTCACTGGACTACTGGCTGCGATCCCCCAGGGGAAGGCCCTGGAGGCTTTGCTTGTGGGCTCAGCCTCGAGCTCTACTTCATGATGCTAGGGTCTATGGCGGGGTTTCTGTACGTCAAGGGGCTTCTATCAGCCTCGAGGGTCCTTTCTTGAAGAGGCTGACCCATAAACACCGACTTGGGCTCATGGAATCAGAGTAGCCAAGTCCCTTTGGGGTTTGAAGCACCAGATAGCTTCCAGTTCTTTCTTTCTTCTGACATGGTGCTATTTTTTATTTTTATTTTTTTGCATCTTTCTCCAGATATATGGGATACTCCCACTGTTGTTTTCTTTTTATTTGACCACCCATGTGCGTTGTTTTCCACAGAGCGTGTGTTGCAGTGAAATGGTTCATGCAAAGCCCCTTGCATCCTTCCTAAAACAATTTACCCCATTGCAGTGCCTCACGAACCAAAACCATGGCCCCAAGCCACGTCAGAGTGAACAAACCACAGGCTGAAATTGCAGCCATTCAGGAGAGAGGAGTCTTTAATTTGGGCTTAAAATAGCCCACAGCCTGAGATTTTGAGGGATCAAGAGCAAGGTGTAATCGCAGGAGTGGGTGTTGGAGACCCACCCCAGAATGACTGAGCAGGGGCTATGGCCTGGGAGAAAGACAGGCATAAAGGCTGGGTGTCTGGGCAGCTCATTTGACATTGTATTCTTGGGTCACCTTCTTAATAGAAGAATGGAAGTAAAAATACATGAGACCTGCCTACTATTTGAGCAAACAGGGGGAGCAGATGCTCCATTCCTGTTTGGAATGGAGCATCTGCTCCCCCTGTTTGCTCAAATTCCGTGCAGCCATCACTGTAATATTAGCTATAACCAGGGCCACCATGTTGCTGAATTCTTAGGTCACCATGCACAATATATGCTCCAGGGGTGCCATTCTTACTGTATCTCTTGAACAATGACCTCTGGAGGTGTGCAAGTAGCAGGACTGCTAATAAGAGCAAAGAGATATTGAGTACTTATGGACTCGATGTTGTTTTATAATCTCAACATGTATAAACGCAATTAATTCTCAGCCCAGCCCAAGGAGAAGGGCACTGTGATTTTCTCCATTTTACTGATAGGGAAGTTGAGCACAGGGAATTTAAATAACTTCTCAAGTCACATAACTAGATCAGTCTCCCAAGTGCAGAATAAGCTTCAGCATGACCCTGGTGCCTACACTTAGCCAGTAACCAGTACGTACCACCCTCCATGTTAGTGTTGTGGTTTTTATTCTGCTTGTTGCTGTGATTATTACCTGTCTTAGCTCAGGCTGTTCTAACAAAATAGCACAGACTGGGTGGGTTAAACAGCTGACATATACTCCTCATAGTTCTGAAGGCTGGACATCCATGATGAAGATGCCGGCGTGGTTGGGTTCAGGTGAAAGCTCTCTTCCTGGCTTTCAGATGGCTGCCTTCTCTGTGTCCTCACGTAATGGAGAGAGGGCTCTGGTGTCTGCTCCTCTTCTGGTAAGGACACTAATCCCGTCATGGAGCTCCACCCCTCTCACCTCACCAAAACTTGATTACCTCCCAAAGGCCACAGCTCCGCATACCATCACATTGGGGCTTCAACATATGAATTGGTGGGGGTGGGGAGAGACAGCGATAACGCTGCCATTTCTTGTTTTTGACTCTTCTGGACTATTTTCCTAGGTCAGGGGTCAGCAAACATTCTGTGTAAAGAACCACATAGTAAATATTTAGGCTCTGAGGCTGTACGGTCTCCATTGTAATTATTCAGCTCTGCCCAGAAAGCAGGGAAGCAGCCATAGTCAATCTATAAACGGATGAGCATGGCTATGTTCCAGGAAAACTATATTTATGGTAGTTAAATTTGAATTTCATATAATTTTTATGTGTCATGAAATATTAGTCATCTTTTGATTTTTTTTTTCAACCATTTAAAAATATGAAAACCATCCTTAGCTTGCGGGTTGTACAAAAACAGGCAGTGGGCTCGATTTGGCCTGTGGGCCTTAGTTCGCTGACCCTCATCCTAGAGCACAGGGATTTGGAGGGTTATGTGTTTATTTTAATCTGGGCCTTCCCAGGATCTCTGCCAGTCCTGGCACTCAGTCTCCAGCCAGAAATGCTGATTGATAGATAGGCTCTTTCAGGTATGCTGGATGACCTGGGATACTGCTGATTTTTTGAAGAATGAGTCAAAAGTTTCCCTTGCTCAAAGCAGGGGATGGAAAGCCAATCTATGTCTCAGTGGCTGAGAAGAGAGCGAGAGCCTCCCTCTTGTGGGTCTTTCTGAATGTTTGTAGGAGAGGGAAGAGAATTTTTTTCTACATTAAGTGTAGAGATTTATTTTTTTGCAAATAGACCTACAGAACGTGATTTGTAATAGGAAACAGATTTCCCCCTGAAGATAAATGGAACGTCCCCACCTCCCAAACTGAGAAGAGAATTGTTTCCTCTTTACAAAGGAAACAAATTGGGTTCTCAAAGGAATAATCAGAGAAGTTTTTTTTAAATTGTTATAATAAGCGAGATATGGTTTCATGAATGATGAAAGGAAGGTTTGCCTTCCTTGGGTCGGACGTGCAGGGCCGGTTGAAGGATCAGAAAGCCCTTCTCTCTCCTTGCCTAGTTCCTGTCCCTTGACATTTTCTATGAGCGCCAGATGGAGGAGAGTGGCTCCCACCTGAATGGGGTTGGTGGGCCCATCCTGGTCCCATGTCTCACTATGAAGACATTCTCTTTCTTTCCAGCTCTTCTTTTTTAGCACACTACTAAAGTGGGTCCCCATTCCCCGCCAAACTTCCTGACAGCTGCTGTTCATTTTGGTCCATGTGTGGGGGTGGGGGGTCATTACAGATGAGAGACTTGCCCGAGCAAAGGGATGGCACTTGGAGTGAGCCTGGTGGCTGTAGGGGGCCTACCTGCATGGACGAACTGTTTGGGCTACACTTCCAGGGGGCAGGGCTCAAGGCTGAAGCTTCCATCTAGTTGTGAAGGTGGAGAACCGTGATGGGTTGAGGGACCAGAGCCATACACCTGGACGAAAGTCAGCATCAGCTGTGTGTGTGGCCAAATGCTGTTGCATATAATGCTAAGAGCTGGTATATGAGTAAAAGTGGCTGGAAGAGGAAGAAACAGCAGTCTTTTGATTAAAAAAGCCTTAACTCCCCAGTTCTTTGCTAGATCATTGAGATGTGGAGGGGTCTCCCACACAGCCCTTGCCCTCTAGCTGCTCATAATGAAGTAGACAGATTTAGCTCTTTCAGTTTCCTAGGAGCTATAGGAGCAAAAAGCAGGGGGCTCTGACAGTCCAGCTCTGCCCTCCAGAATTGTTATCCTGTGAATAATAGATTTGTGAACTGGGGCAAGTTACTTAACCTCAGGATCTCAGTTTCCTGTCAAATGGAGATAATAGTAGTATCTACCTCATAGGGTTGCTGTGAGGACTCAGAGAAGATGAACAGTGCCTGATAAATCATGAGAACTCAATACATAACAAAACTTTTATTATTGTTGTTATTCATTATTATATTTTGCCAGCAGTAATAATTTATTGCATTTGTACAACTCTTATTTAATTTATAGAGCCCTTTCTCTCATAATATTTTATTTGATCATCTCAAAAGCTCTCTGAGATTCAGTAAGTGCTATTACCCCATTTTGCAGATGAGAAGAGTGACTTGCCCAAACCATACAATTACTAAGTTTTGGAACCGGGTCCTGAGCCTTGGTGCTGCAGCTCCTGATCTGGTTGTCATCAGCTGCCTTCTCACGGGGTTGTGAGGCTGTGTCAATCCTGTGGGTAGTGCCAGATGTGTAAGAAGTGCTCTACACTCTCAAGGAGCTTAGAGTATACTTGAAATTTAAAAGAGCATTGGTCTAGGGGTTGAAGAGTCCACATACAAATGGAAGGGTCTTTCACTGTGTCCAACAAGAGAAGGCAAGCCAGAAATTGACTAGCCAGGAGTAGTATATGGCGCCATCAGATGACACCAGAATTTTCTTGTGCTTAACCTGCAAAGACCTGTCTGTGATTTCTTGCATGTCACTCGGCAAATTCCCTCCATGTGTGAAATGAACAATGAAGCCAACTCTGTGGTGGATGGTGTTAGCTCCAAGTTGCATCACATCCCCTCCACCACTCCTCCTTCGCAACAGACCTTAACATTATTCTGTGATTACTTCGCATCATCTTTCCCAAATGTGCATCAAATTAAAGAGTTATTAGGGCATAGCAGGACATGTTTATGGGGAAGAATTTCCTTTAAAGTCACAGTTTAGCCTGAACTTACTTTATTAGTGTTTATACAAAGTATGTAGTCTGTTCCAATGCAATGTATGTTTATATTTCTGCAGTAACCATTGCATTCCTTGGGCTGCCCCTTTCTGTTTTCTTAAAGCAATTATTGTACCTATATTAAAAGTTAGTAGTGTGTGTGCTCTATGGCTGGTCAGGCCTGGAGATGTGTACCATTCAGAAAATGACACTTAGCCATGATGTGCCCAGCAAACAGCATAGACTTAAAGTGATGTGCCCAAGAGGACAAAAGGGGAGCTCATTAAGAGCAGGGATACGATGGGCCAGAGGCCCCCTTGTGAACACTTCCTTTGTCTACTCTCCTATATCGTGGGTATTTTGTGGCTCTGACTGGGAACACTATTTGTGTTGATTTGCTCAGGACAGTCCTAACTTCCGTTTTCCTGGTATAATTATTAAAGGCATCCCCTTTGACTCGCAAAAGCATTCAAGTTTGGATGGTAAATTCTATGGTCACTGTAGTTCTAACTCGTGCCCAGATTTACTGCTATAAATGAAATACGGACATAAATTTAGGATCTCCAGCCATCGTCAAAAACAAATGCAACTCAGTTAAAACTGTTGATAAAAAGCTCAAGTCCAGATCATTCAGTCATTCAACAGAAGTTTAATTGTGCCTTTCATATGCTAGGCATTGTGCTGAACCCTGAGTTTTCAAACATAAATGAGACATGGCCCTGATTCCCAAGAAGTTGGAGTTTATTGGTTTAGCTAAAATTTTTAGTATGTTACAAAAAAAAATTATCTGATTAGGTCACTTCAGTTTGTCTTTCACCCCTCCAGACTCTGTATTCATATCTTGAAGTTTATTGCCAAGTTCTCAGGCATTGACACCTGACTCCCTGGTTATGGATGCCCATCTGGTAATTATCAACTCGTGACCATAGACAAGGGTCTCAATCTCCCTGTGCCTCCATTTGTTCATAAAATGGGAGTGATAATAGCATTTACCTCATAGGCTGGTGGTGAAGATGACAAGAGGCACTGAATGTGAAGTGCTTAGCATAGTTCTTGGCACATGATAAATACCCAGGACACGTTGGCTCTTGTGTAGTTTCTCAGTCTGTAGATATTTATATAGACCCTAATGTAGCTGACTGCATTTTTTACCCTCTATTGAGTAGAACTTATGTGCCCTTGTTTAAAAAAAGCAGTCTAAGATAGTATATATTAATAGGGTTCAAAGCTGATGAGAATTACCCTGGGAGGTGGATAATTCAGGATCAGTGAGATTCTGACCCTGGGGGATCAACCAGCTTATTTCCTTCCTTTTAAAGTCGGGGGAGGTAGCTTTTCCGACGTCATGCCATGAGATAGAGATAGAGCACAGAGAAAGATCATGATTACTTTTAGACCTTTCTTTCCCACTCTGCCATATTGCATGCATCAGTCAGCACAGACGAGGGGCTATGCTGCAAAAACAAAAGAAACCCAGACACATCTGTGACAAAACACAATAAAATGGTATTGCTTTCTTATACCATAGTCCAATGTAGTTCGTCTGGTTAGTGGTGGGTGGCTGTGCTCCACATTGTCGCTCTGGAACCCAGGCTCCTTCCATCTCGGGATACCACCATTTTTGACACATGGCCTACACGTATCAAGGAAGACAAGAAAAGGGAAGAGAGTATAATGTTGTGTAGGATGTTTTATGGCCTTGCCTGGAAGTGCCATATGTCACTTTCATCCACATTCTTTTAATCAGAAATCAGTCTGAGGGTCTCACTAAGATACAGGGGCTGCTGGGAAATTTAATCTTGCTGTGTACTTAGGAGGAAAATGAAATAGTTTGGTTAACACATAGCATTGTTCTTGCCATGTCATGTGCCATTTCTTGTTACGTTTCCAAAGGCTGACCCCATTCTCTCTGGAGATTTCTGTTTCCTGACTGCCAAGAATTTGCAGAACCTTATTTTCATGTGCTCTCCATGCAGTGTGGAAAAGGTATTAAGAACAGACTTTCTGAGAAGAGTTTGGAAGCATTTGAGATGTCTGGTCATGATAAAGTAGGACATAAAATGTGTATCTTTTGGGTTGATAATCATCACCTAGAGATTATTGCTCAGAATGGAATAAGTTGCCTGTTCTAGAATCATTTTATCGTCTCATCTAATTCTCACAACATCCTAGGAGGTAGGTACTGTTATTATACTCATCTTATAGATGAGGAAAGAGAAGCTTAGGGATAAGTTAAATAACCTGCTCCAAATCACACCACTATCTGTTAAGATTTGAGGCCAGGCTGTCTGATTCCATGCCTGCTTTCCTAAGCAGTATGCTCTGGAACAGAGATCTCAAATTCAAATACCTATAGGAGCCAAGCAGGTGACATCAGTGAGGGAAGCAGATCAGGTAGGCTCATGAACTGCAGAGTACATGCTTTGTCCAAAATGGGCAGTTGCCTCTTAACTCCAGTTTACAGTGGCCCCAAAGGCCTGAGGTTGTCTGATCATGTGATTTGTTTGGAGACAACCCAGAATTCCAGATTTGTAAGTGAAATTCTCCCAAGGTGGCAATTAATTTACAAATCTTAAACCTATACTGAGAACCAGACTAAAATACCTATCTGTAGGCCAGAACTGGCCTGTGGGACACCAGTTGGCAAGTTCTACTCCACTGCCTCCAGCAAAGAGCTGGGTATGCCCCATGTATGTCCTTTCCTGCTGGAGCATGGAGCTGAACAGAGCAAGACAGGAGACAGCAGGGAGCCCTCCTGCTGCTAGGAGACAGAGTGGAGACCCACCTCGCCCCTCCTTTGCAGAGCCCTCACCACCACCACATCCAGCCATCCAGGTTGCCCCTCTCTCTGGCCCGTTCTCCTCCCTGCAGGTAGCTGTCTGCACAGTGCTGGCTGCAGACTTTTGCAGGTGTAAAATTATATATGCGAGAGTGTTGCCAAGCCAGAAATTTAGCCCAGGGAGGCTTAGTTCCCAAACAACTGAGGTAGTGTGAAGCCAGTTTTTTAAATCAAATTCAGTCATTCCTCTCCCGAATGTGTGTATGTGTTTTTGAACTTGTGTGTGGTTATGTAACTGATGCGAATGAAGTGCAGACGTCAGAGAACAGTTGAATGATGCCTCCTGTTGTGCAAGTCAGGAGAGTAAAGAATGAGATGGGAGCTCTACGAGGGTGACCCACAAGGACACACAGCTGCCTGGGACCTAGCGGATGGCAGTTTGACGGCTCTTGAACACATGCTGTTTTCTCTCTTCTGTCAGGAAAGATCGATGGGTGGCATTAGGTCGTCTGGGCTGGGGGGAGGAAGCAAAGACAGAAAGACACCGAGGGGCAGGGCAGTCTGAGCAGCTCCAAGGAACTGCCCTTGGATTCGTCAAAGAATATCTTTGGCCAGATTTCCAGAGTCTTGAATGGCTGTAGCTCTGCAGGTCACTTTAGCTTTGGGGAGAGTTATATTTCAACTGGACCACACTTTTTAACATTTGCGGGGGAGGGGATGGAAGGGTGCATGAGTAATACATATTTACTGTGGAAAATATTGACAGTCCTAATAAGCAAAATGCAAAATGTTTAAAAAAAACAACAAAACTCTTCGTGCCAGCAACCAGAGAAAACTAATGTCCGTTTCTCTGAGTGTCTCCAAGGGACTCACTCCATCCAAGGTGTCTGGGAGGACATGAGGGGAGTATAATCTGTGGTCTTGGCTGCCACAGAGCTTCGCACTCCTTTAGGAGACAAGGCAAATGCACAGGAAGCAGGCAGCAGCACACTAAGTGGAAGGGAATGTGATGAAAGACCAACATGAGTTGTGCAAAGGCTAAATGATGCAGAAGTTCAGAGGTTCAGAGGAGAGAGATCAGCATAGATTGAAGAGGCTGAGAAAGCTGCAGAGAGGAGGACAGAGGCCTCACAAAGCCTGAAGACGGCATGTCAGTTTCCTGGGGCTGCCATAACAAGTACCGCAATTTGGGTTGCTTAAAACAACAGAAATGTATTTTGTCACAGTTCTGGGGGCTGAAAATCTGAAATTGAGGAGTCAGCAGGGCCATGCACACTCTGACATTGGTAGGGGAGGATGCTTCCTTGTATCTTACTGGCTTTTGGTAGTGGCCGTCAATCCTTAACGGTCCTTGGCTTACAGCTTAATCACTCCAGTCTCGGCCTCTGTCGTCACATGGCATTCTCCCTGTTTGTCTTTTTCTTCATCTTACAAGTTCTCCAGTCATGTTGGATTAGGGCCCACCCACCCTAATGGCCTCATTTTAACCTGATTACATCTGCGAAGACCCTATTTACAAAGGGACTGTTTCAGAATGGGAGTGCAGTTTGAGGAGCCAGGACTAGAAGCAACAGAGCTGTTACCACCCTTGGACTAGAAGAGATGAGAGGATGTAGAGTGTTCTGGAGCCCGGAAATGGTCAGTCATGAAGAGGAGCCATGACCTTCAGTGGAGACACTAGCTAACCTGGGTGACCTCTCAGCTACCTTCCTTCCACCTCCTGCTCAATTCAGAAAGAGGCTTAAGAGCACAGGAACCAGCCCCACAATGTGGTCCATTCAGGTCAGCCTTCCAGGTAGAAGAAGGTAGAGAGTGAATAACAGAAATTGAGGCCAAAGCCCCTTTGCCAACTTATTCTAGTTTGGTTGGAATTTCTTCTTTGATGGTGGTAAACAAGGGGTCAGGCTGGGCCATGAGACATCTTTTCTCTGGTCTCTCTTTCCTCTTTCCTGAGGAGTCCCAAAATCAAGCTGTGGGATCTTGAATGTGAGGGCATCACACCGTCTGAAGGCTGCTGAGGAGCTGCTGCCCTTGTCCTCAGACTCTCCTTCACTTCTCCGTGATTTCCGGCATGGCCGCTCCTGTCACCACCTCACAACACAGCTCCTTTCTGTCTGCTCCAGGATGTCTTCTCTCTGAGTTCCTGCTCTCACAGCTCTTTTGAATCTCTGATTTCCCACTCTGCGAAATACAGACCACATCTTTTAACATCTAATTTTGCATATTCTTACATTGTTCTCTTAATTATCTCATAAGTTTTGGTCGATCTCCTCAACTAGACTCCATGTTCTCTGAAGGAGAGGACCAAGCCATGTTTTTATAAAGCCAATTCTACCTCTACCTCTGCATCCTCTCTACACCAGTTGTTGGCTATGGGTGAAGAATTAACCACTCCAAATGCTGTTTGGAAAATACTGACACAATTTACCTCTTGAGCCTCATGGTAATCCAGGAGAGCTGGTATTCTTGGTCAGACTTTATAAAAGTCTCAACAACAGTACCAACAATTGAGGCTCAACAAAGTTAAGTGACTTTTCCAAAGTCACACAGCTAAGAAGTGAGGAAGTGAGCATTCGAATCCACATCTTCCAGATTTACAGTCGAAGCCCTTTTCTCCAAACTATGCTAATGGCTTCACTAGGGGATGTTTTTACTGCTCCTACTTCCCACATGTGCCATGGCAAAAAAGAAATTTTGCAGAAATGCCACAGAATGAATCAAAAGAAGGGTATGAATATACATGTGCCAAGATAGGGACAGTGGCCCGCCCTAGAACATTCTTGTTTTATTTTTTCCAGTGTTGTTCTGAATTCCTCTTCCACCCCACCCAAGGTGTCAAACAGATGTGAAAATACCACAAAGTTTCAAGTCTCAGTGTTGGTGTATGATTCATGATTGGGACGAGGAAAAAATAATGCAGGAGATTACCATGGTGACGCCTGTTTATGGAGGCAACATGGTAGATGATGAGCAACATGGCAGAAACCAGACATGGGCAAAAATAGCAAGAAAGCACTTCTGCCTGGAGTTTGCAAAGGGGCTCAGCACTCCTGCTGGCCCAGACCTCACTGGGAGACAGAATAGGAAATGTGCCATCTTGGCTCTTCTGGGTAGCAGCAAAGCCCCTAGTAGTACCCCTTTGCTTTCTTCAAGACATAGGGGTGGGAAATTCTCTTCTAGTCTATTCTCTTCATTTTTTTTTTCAGTCAGCAGTTAACCCAACACAGTAGAAGATGCTTAGACTCTACTTGCAGATGGGCAGCATGATGTGATTTAAAAAAATAATAATAATAATGGCTGCATCCAGAGAGCCAGAGTTCATGTCTCAGCCTTTGCCACTTACTGGTTGTGTGACCTTGTGACAGTTTGCTTTATTGGTAAAATCTTCTAAACTGGAATGGGGTTGGGGGAGACTAAGCTTCAGTTTTCTCATGTGAAAAATGGGATAATAGTAGTACCTGCCACATATGATTACTGTCTGGATAAGAGAGAATGAGCATGAAGTTTTTAGCTCAGTGCCTGGTGCATAGTTTGGGCCCAACAAATATCAACTCTTATTAAGACTGATCATCAGTATTTTCATTTGTCGAAGGATAATAATACCTTTTAGAACCATTGCAAAGAGAAAGGGAACAAACGGGTAAAGAGCTCTTGACCCAAAGATATCACATTTGTCAGTGTAGACTGCTATAACAAATAGTGCCATGATTTCAGTGGCTTAAAAATTGTTTCCTGAGTATGTCCGAGTCTAATGTGGATCGATGGGGAGATGGGAGAGGGAAGGTCTCTGTTTCTGTGGTCAGGAATTCAAAAGTAGTTTAGTTGGGTGATCTGGCTCAGAGTTTTTGTAAGTTATAGCTGGGTGGTAGATGGAGCTGGAATCTCAAAGGTGTCTGTACTTGACCTCTAAGCTAGAAAGATTCAGATAGCTTGGGCTGGAACAGCTGGGCACCTCTTTTCCTCACCGCCCCCTCAATTCCCTTCTCTCTTTCCCCACATAGGCTTCTGGTCTTTTCATATGGCCCACAGGGCTCCAATGCAATTGCTTTGAGAGAGAGCCAGGCAGTCACTTATTGCCTCTTCTAATCTAGCATCAGAAGTTCTGCATCAATTCTGCCACAATTCTGTTTGTCCAGTCAGTTGTAAAGGCTTACTCAGGTTCAGTGGAAAGGGGCACACACTCCACCTTGTAGTGGCATGTGTGGCAAAGAAACCATTTGCAGACATGTTTTAAAACCAACCCCCATCTTAGACAACTGTAATGGCTTCCCCATCCAGGATCACCCCAGATGAGATCATGCCTGCAGATGGTTTAGAACCCATCCATCTTAGGCTGAGATCTGATGATTTCCTCAGAGGCCAAAGCTGAAGGCTGAGAAATCTAGCAAATGACCCAGAGGAGCCTGGACTAGGATAATGGGGGCTGGAGGAGGAATGGGCACACGTATGGTACAGCCTCTTCTCAGTGTCAATTCCCATTTTCAGCCAAGCGTGTTTGCAGTCCAGGCTTAGTACTTCTCACCATCCCAAGGTCTGCAAGCAGGAGAGGGTTACATACGGCATGGAGGCTCAGAGAAGTTAAATAAATTATGCAAACTCATACAGCTGGGAGTGGGGGTTAGGCAGAGACTTGAACCCTGACCTGTCTCCCTGACCTCCCAGGCAGCCTGGCAGTATGTGTGTGTTGGGTGGTGTAGGGGTAGATACCATGGAAATAGGTGTCATAGAAGTGATTCGAGGGAGAGGTAGTGTGAAGGGGCCACTTGTGGCACTACCACTCTATTTATCAGCCAAAGTGCACCCCTCTTTTTGCCTATAGGAGGGTAGCACACCAACTGATTCTCTTGGGGAACCCCAGGATTCATCTCTAGGGACAGAGTTTGGGGTAGGGCAGTCAGCTGCTGTTGGTGCACTGAAATTTCAGAGTGAAGTAGGGGAGGTATATGGTTCAACTAATTATAATAACAATATTTAACAAGTGTCAGATAAGTGCTGTGTATGCATCATTTCATATAATCCTCATAAAAACTCTTTGAGGTCAAGATTATCACCCTCATTTAGCAGAGAAAAGGAGGGAAGCAAATTGCCCTTAGGTCACTCGTTAAGTGGCTACCAGGGATTTAATGGTAGGGTTGCTTGCCTCTGAAGCTCAGCCTAGCAAACGCTGACTCTGTACCTGGGGCACCCCCACCGTCCCCACCCAGCTCCCACCCCAACATCCTCAGCATTTCAGCAGCACACTTTGTGCCCCTTCACATAGTAAGTATTAACTGAAAATATTGGCGCCATAGCCACTACTAGCACAAGATGCTGAGATACCACGCTGTTTCCCAGTAATCAGTCCCTTAGCTGCATTGTCATATTCACAGTTGTCAGGGTCCCCACGCAACCTTCCCAGTTGTGACGGGAAGTAAGAAGTATCCTTGGACGATTAAGAGCACGCACAGATCTCTGTCTGTGTGCCAGTGCCAAATCCTTGCCTGAGCGACCCTTCTCTGCTCCCTGTGCAATCCTTGCCCTTCCTTCACCAGCGCTCGGCATAGCCTGGGAAGTCTAAATACTGCCCCTCTCTGTTGCAGGCTAGTTAAGAAACGAGTTTGCTATCTTAGATAGTGGGACACTGATGAGGGGAGGCGGTTTCCAGGTGAGGTTACTCAAGGGTCTACTTGATGTTCCTTTCAGTATTTCTCGTATCAGGACAGTAATCCCTCCTCAAACTTGATTTTTTCTCATGTAAAATGCTAGAATCGGAACACCATTTCCCTGTCCTTTTGATGTAACTATGGAACTCACAAGCCTTACTGAAACATGACGGCAGGATGGCAACTTTAGGGCCTGACTAGGAAAACCAAAGAAGAACAGTTGTTCCCCCTTATTCGTGGGGGTTATGTCTCAAGACCCCCACTGGACGCCTAAAACTGTGGACAGTACTGAACCCTCTGTATGCTGTGTTCTTCCCTGTACACACACACCTTTTCACTTTTAAAAGAAGCACTTTGCAGCTTCTCTTTGGGGTCTCTGAATTCTCGGCATCACTACTCTTGTGCTTCGGGGCCATTATTAAGTAAACTAAGTTACTTGAACACCAGCACTGTGATTCCATGACAACTGATTTGATAACCGAGTTGGCTACTGATGGGCGGTTAGCCTCTACAGTGTGGATACGCTGGGCAAAGGGATGATTCACGTGCGGAGCAGGATGAAGTGGGAAGGTGTGAGATTCATCACACTACTCAGAATGGCGCATGATTTAAAACTTATGAATATTTTTTATTTCTGGAATTTTCTGTTTAATATTTCGAACCGCAGTTAAACATGGGTATCTGAAACTGCAGAAAGTGAAGCTGGATAAGTGGGGACTACTGTAGCAAACGTTTGGAAGGGAACCCATCATAGGAACGTGGCCTCTTAGTACCCAAATGTTCTGGAGGAAAGCAAGGCCAGTTTACAGGTACTTTGTTGAGACTCCAACTTGGCCAAAATGCTGAAAGTTTCTTGTAAAGAAGATGTGGTAAATAGGAATTAATTGTTCAGCATTCATTATTAAGAATTGTAACATACTTTTATGGTCCTTTTTTTTAGTCTAGTCTTCTTAGATAATTTTAGTGAACACAGTATTTATACAGTTGTTCACAGGTTCATTCTTCACCTTGGTTTTCCCTAATTCTTGTTTTCTCCCACTTATGGTACCCACTTCTGCCCAACATCAGTGCCACCATAACATTGTCAGTTCTTTATTCTTTTCAAGGCCATTTTCAGGAACCTAAGCCTATAAGCTTAGAAACAGGAGTAATCCCTGTTACTATCATTCCCTAATGTATGTGGTTAAAGTTACCTCTACTCTGAGCCAGGCATACATTCCACCATGTTGGGCTGTGGAGTTAAATGAGATGTGGCCTTTGCCCTCAGGGCGTTTGCAAACTAGCTGGAAAACAAACAAGTATCTAGCTAGATACCAAAGTCAATCAAGATTCTTTTGGTTTCAAGTGATGGCAAATTCAAATTCAAACCATTTTAAGTCAAAATGTAAGGGAGATGGGATAGAGTGGCTCATGTAATCTCAAAATACAGAGGTGTCTGGCTTCAGGCATGTGTGGATCCAGATACTCATGGGATAACATGGGAATCAGTATTGTTTTGTGTCCTAACTCTGGAAAGCTCTCTTTTCATTGTGGCAAGATGACTGCTGGCAGCACTGAACAGCTTAGCAACAGCAGTAGAGAGAAAACTCCTGGGAATTTGAGTCGAGTATGCATTCCTGAAACAATTACTGTGGTCTGAGAGAGTGAAGACGCTTATAAGCCTGGCCTGGATTAGGTGCTCATCCCCGGAGCTGGGACAAGGGGTCAACCCCACTTTTATGACATGATCTGTGAGTTGGGGGAGGGGAGCTTCCAAAGAGAAAATTGTTACCTGATGAAAGGACACCAGAAGCCAGGCAGCTACATATAACAGGGCTCTACTACATATATAATGGATAGCTTATTCCATACAATATCCTTAAGGTTAGTTGGGCATGCTCAGGGGATATCATTAATCACTGGAATTGCCTTCTCCTTGACAAGCAACATCCCTCCAGTCCGAGCCAATCTGGGTTGAATAGACCATAAATGTAACCTGCAAAAATCTGACCCAAATTTGCTCTCCATTGCAGTGACCTAGACAGAAATAATATCACCAGGATCACCAAGATGGACTTCGCTGGACTTAAGAACCTCCGAGTCTTGTAAGTAGCACATGACTCTCCAATAAAACATTTTCATTTTCAGCTCTTCAGGCTTGTGAAAATGTTCCACTGCCCTGACATCACACCGCCAAGCCCTGAGCAATAGGAATTCTCCATTCTGGAGCAGATACTTCATTAGTGTGCCCAGGTTTTCACAGGTGTCTCGATGCTGCTGGCTGGGCTAGACCGATGGGAGAAGTCAGCTACAGTGACAGGGGAAACAGAAGGCTATACACGAATAAATCAACATGTCCAGCTTCTAGGATGACAGCGATGTCAGGTTGACTAACCACGCTTCCCCTCCAAAGAGATTATAATTTCTTCTCCAGCCTGTGCAGTAAAAGAGCAATCAGGACAAAAGTCATTTATCTTGTTGCTTAATGGAGAGGAGGGGAGAGGGGAGGGAGAGAGTCAGACAGGGTCAGAGCCCTTGCTGAACACCCACAGCTGTGCAGACAGGTAGCAAAATTTGAGATGGGCATTAGTGGAATGGGAACAAGGAATATCAGGTCTCACTACTAAGTATTGAACACCCATCTCTAAGTCTGAGTGATTAGAAGCTGCACAAGTGCTTGTCCACTGAAAAGTCTCAGACATTCAGAGGTCCAAGAGAGGTGCAATTGGACCCTCTTTTCTTCTTCACTCAGAAGTTGATTTTGACCCATAAGTGCAGCTCTAGACCTGGAGCATGATTGGGGCAATTTGGTCACTGCCTTGGTATTTGTTTTGTCATGGTATCTTGGCTGGCAGATCTTTACTAGAGGCAACAGGTAAAATCTTAATATCTGACTCCACCTCCTTCTTTTTACTAATAGCCCTTTATCATGCAGCGGATTTTGTTCTAGGGACAGAAAGTACCAGGTTCTGATCCAGACTCAGAATTAACTGCCCATGTTACCTTGGACAAATCACTATACCTCTTTGGGCCTCAGTTTTCTTATTGTAAAATAGGAAATGAATAGTATATAAGTTTACTAGGGCTGCTGTAACAACGTACCACAAACTGGGTGCCTTAAATAATAGAAATTTATTGTCTCACAGTTCTACAGGCCAGAAGTCCAAAATTAAGGTGTCGGCAATGTTGGTCCCTTTTGAGAGCTGTAAGGAAAGGATCTATCTGGTCTAGGCCTCTTTTCTAGCTTCTGGAGGCCTCAGGAATTCCTTGGCTTTTGGATGGTTGTCTTTGCCCTGAGTCTTTTTCCATTGTCTTCCCTCTACGTGTGTCTCTCACTGTGTCCGAATTTCCCCCTTTTTATAAGGACACCAGCCATATTGGACTAGTGTACACCCTAATGCCCCCACTTTAACTCAGTTACCACAGTAAAGATCTCATCTCCAAAAGAATGTCGAATTCTGATAGACTGGGGTTTAGGACATCAACATATGAATTTGGGGGGATGTAATTCAACCCATAATGAATACAAGTCCCTCTAACTCTTGCAATTGCACATATAATGCTTTGTGGTTTTAACATTTTCATGAACTTCCTGTTTATTCTCACTGCAACTCGTGGAGTATTACTTCTATAAAACTGTTTTCCTGATGTAGAAATAGTGGTAATGATGATGAAGATAACCAGTGATATATGTGGTATCTTTCACAGACCACGCTCTATGTCACATAGTTATTAACCCCTATCTGCGGAAACAGAGGCTCAGATAGGTTAAGCAGTCCCAACTCCACATAGCAGGTAACTGAAGGAAGAGGAATCAGAACCCAGGTCATGCGCTTTCTAACCTCCATGCAGTGCCACACTTTACTGGCATTGTAGGAAGTTTGGTTTTAGAAAACCAAACCAAGAAGGTAATTGTCTACCTATTTTGTAAATGCAGCACTGGGGTGCAAGTGGCGTTCCTGAGCCTCCCTGAGCCCCAGTGTATGAGGCACTGGGTCTGAGTGCTGGGCCCCCAGCTAGGAGAAGCTCTCCCCTCGAAGCGTTTCTCGTCTTTGGCCAGGGTACTCTCCCTCTCCACCCCTGAGGGGAGGACCCCACTCTCTGCCAAGTATTTCTTTTGTTCTAAGCAGTAATGTGTCTATCAGATGACCGGCAGCTTCGACAGGTACATAGATCAGAATTGAGATTGGGTTAAGAGTGGGGGAATTCCATGGCTCAATTTTAGGGTGATTTTTATTGGGGAGATATAGACAGTAAACACTTGATTCCAGATCATTTGCCATCTTAAAGTACAGACATTTAGCTTCTCTATTTTTTTTTTCATGTCTAACCCCTGCATCTGTGAAAGATTTCCTTTCGTACAAGTCAGAAATTTCACCTAATGCTTCATATTCTAACAAAGTCAAAAATAACCCTTTGATTTTACCATTACATCAGAAAAGCTAATAAAAATTCCAATTTCCATATCTTCTCTCTGCAAATAGAAAGTTTAAAATAATCACAAAAGATCATATTAATATCCTCTGGATAGTCTACAATATTCCTTTGACTACAATTTATGTTTTCAGTTAATTGGTACATTCTTCTTATTTTGATAAGCAATGCCAAGACCCTCTCCCTTCTCCCACTTTACAGACGATTAATGTGGTGTCTTTCATTATCTCCCTATATAAAGTGGCCCTTTATTACTGTGAAAGTCTGCTAGGCGGGCTAGCTGAAATGCTTTCTAACAAACACCCGTAAAACACCTAGACATATAAACCAGAGTTTCCCTCAATCTTTTCTTTTTAGCTGAGTAACCTAGACAACTATCTATTTTGGAAAGCTTTCATCACACCTTAGCACATTCCCTGAATCTGTTTCTTATTTATACTTTATAGTGAAGCCAGAAAAGACTCAATCGTCTTCAGTAATCTGAGCTTGCCACCCATTTTCCAAGCAGAACTGTTAACATGGTGCTGTGAATGGGCAAAAGCAGATAAAATGGAGATTGGGGAACTTGGGCTTCATTCAAAGACAGTTTCCCCCCAATAAAGTGCATTCAAAGAGAAGATATAAGAATCACCCACAACAAATTATTCTCCCGTGGAGTAGGAGTAGGAAAAGATCTCTTCTGGTGCCATCAGTTTTCTTTCTTTGTAGTCTGTTGTAGGAACTCTGCTATGCCCCCAGTGTGAGAAACAGCTTTATCCCAAATGGGGTTAATAGAAGAGCTAAACTCCACCCAGCCATCATCGTGTGGGGGCGATTTCCGATTCTGATTCAGGGTTAAAAATAAAAAAATAACAAGACCAAAAAAGCTGAAAATGAACAGAGTCTGTGTCCTTCTAACTCAGAACAGACTCAAGCCATAGACAGTCCAGCTTTTTCTGGTTCCCCTGACCTCCTGCATCTGGTCAGTAAAATGAGAATGGTATGGCTTTAGCACTAGCTCCTGAACTGTATCTCAGCTTAGAAGTGATTCAGGGTTAAAAATAAAAAAATAACAAGACCAAAAAAGCTGAAAATGAACAGAGTCTGTGTCCTTCTAACTCAGAACAGACTCAAGCCATAGACAGTCCAGCCTTTTCTGGTTCCCCTGACCTCCTGCATCTGGTCAGTAAAATGAGAATGGTATGGCTTTAGCACTAGCTCCTGAACTGTATCTCAGCTTAGAATACAGTTCTAAGCTGGGTGGGAGGTTCACAGCTCGTTGACTCATTGGGTGGGAGGTTCACAGCTCGTTGACTCATTGATTCAGCAAATATTGATTATTTGTTGAGCCTTTAAGTGCCAGGAATTAGGCTCTGAAAGATCTAGAAAGTAGATCTAAAAGGGGCCCTACATACCTTATCAGTCAGAATCCTAGCAGGAAAGAGATGATACTCACACAGGACAAATGAGGAGACCTAAGTGAAGAATTATTTGCAGAGGTGTAGGCAAGGTCAAGAGAAACCAAGAAGAAACAGTGCAGTTTCCTAGGGCCTGCAACAACAGACCTCTAAGCTTTGAGCAGTGCGGGGGAAGTGGTTACCCTAAGCAAAGGTAAGGACTACCTGACAGGACCTGCGGGCTTAGGTGGAGGGATGCAGTCAACCTGAAGTGACTTTTCAGGGCAGAGCTGGGAATAAAGCTCCCAACCTCACTCACTGCCCTTCTACCCATGGTGTTCTGCTGGTGACTCCCATTGGCTACACTCAGCAAGAAGCCAGAGTCAAGGAAGCTTCTGATGAAACTGGTAAAAGTTAGCTTCCCAGGCCTGAGGAAAGTGGGAAAGGGGCAGATATCTATACAGATATATTTTCATTTCTTCTCCTCCCCTTTCTGAAAGAAGTTAATAGCGTTAGATTAAGTAGTACAGAACTAAGAGATTCATCATAGGAGGTTGGAGTTTGACTCCTTCAGAAACCCAGAGGGGATGTGACACTCAGCCACCCAAGTGTTGCTTGTTATAATTGGGAAATAATGACGACAAGCTCTGTGATGGATTGATTGATAGTAAAGACCCAGCTGAACAAACCACCCGTCACTAATACTGAACTGAATCCCTATTTAGCAAGATGTGCTAGTGTGAGTCTATTAGCATTCCAAGGCCCTCCTTGCCATATGGCAGGGTGGGAAACGAAGAGAAGGGAAGGAAAAGAACATTTATTAAGTCAGCCTCTAATTGTACTCCAGATCCTGGGCTAGAAAATTTACACACCTTATTCTATTTTTATTTTCGCAAGGACTTATGTGATTTTTTTTTTTCTATTTTACAAATGAGGAGACTGAGTCTTAGAGAGGCCAACTGGGGAGCCTATGTGCCCTGCCTGATCCATACTCACTTCTGGCCAATTGTTGATATTTGGAAATGGGAGGGCTGATTTTTCAAAAAGAGTTTCTTGTGGGGTGGGTGTGTGTGTGTGTGTGTGTGTGTGTCTGTCTGTCTGTCTGTCTGTGTCTGTGTGTGCATGCGTGCACATCTATGTGTGTATCAGAGAGAGAGAGAGAGATCCTGATTTTTAATTGTTTGCAACAGATTTACAAGAATGTAAAATATCATCGAGCTCAAATAAAACACCCCATCCCTCTGACAATCTGTAAGTCAGAAACTACATGTGTCCTAGACTAGCCTTTTCCTTGATAAAAAGTCAGTATGTGCTGTGACTCAAAGTCCTCTTCAGTTTTTCTTCCATTCAGTAAGCCCTTATCAAGTGTGTTAGGCAACTGTGTTAGGGCTGGGAGTATGATGATGAACAGAAGGTCTTACCCTCTTGATTCTTAGGCACAGTGGGGAAGAGAGACCTGAGAATAAACACAAAGGCCAGAGTGTTAAGCCCAAGAAGTGCAGGGGGCTGTGAAACGTGCAGAGGTGGGGGCCGTGGAAGGAGTCACTCTGAATGGAGAGCTAAGCCTCTTCAAAGCTACTCTGCCTTCCTTTGCCTTTCCGCCAGGTGCTTCAGGGCGCCTCTCTTCCTGCCTGATCCAGAGAGACCCACAGCCCTTCCTAAACTCCACCTTCCAAAGAAACATCCTTCAATCAGAACTGCATCCCCACTAAGTCCCCGTCAGCCACCAGGGTCAGCCCCTGATGGAAACTATGCAGTTTCATTGCTTCCTTTCCCGACCATCCAGCTAATTCATTTTAAGTTGCCATTTTTTTAAGTTAGAGAAACAAATGTTTCATTGTATGCTCAATTCTTAGGATATGCCACATGCAGGAACCAAACCCACTTAAGCAGAGTACTTAGGTTTTTAATCACCTGCATGGAAGACTTTGGAGGTCAGCCGAGCCGGTGGCTGGGGAGCCCTAGCATTTGTGACTGTCACCCTCATGTTGGGAACAGCCAAGCCCTGGGCAAGGGAGTTCCTGGCACGGGGCTGGTTTTTCTTCGTCACGGGCAGTTGTCCAACAATAGCTTCACTCTTTCTACTAGGTGACCCAGAGACAGAGTGAGCAGAGAAGGCCCCTTCCAATGAAGTATTTTTGAATCCTTGAAGGAGGGAGCTCCGAGGGAAGAGATGTGGCTTATATGTGTGGTTTTTATAGGAAGCAGCTTTTACCTCTTCCTTTTCTGTACAACATCCTGCAGTGCTTGGGGGGACATTTGCTGAGAACATTCTTAAAATAGAGGCATGGAAACCAATCTGTCAGGTAGATTGGTTTCTGTGCAGGCGGCAAAACCCTGGTTACCGTGACACCAAGCTGGGATGTGAGTTATCTTGTCCCACCTTACTGATCCTGCCTGGGGGGTCCTGTGGGTTGTGGCAGAGGCTGAGTGACCATGCCTGCACGGCCTACAATCTAGCCTGCGTATCCCCGAGTTTCTCTTGTCCTTGACCATCGCTGCCTCTGTGTTTCTAGGCACCTGGAAGACAACCAGGTCAGCATCGTCGAGAGAGGTGCCTTCCAGGATCTGAAGCAGCTGGAGCGGTTGTAAGTACAGCACAACCTCCTTTTTTGAAAAGCATTTTTTTTTTTTTTTTTTTGTAAATTTGGCTTCATCACGACCTTGCTTAAAAAAAAGTCTCCAATGTTTAATAAAATGTTTGCTATTATATTTAAAGCACATCAGATTCATGTTTCAGAGACACATAAATGCTTTTTCTCTAAAAGATGCTAGACTTGGCATCTGGGGGTGGCATTTCTTCTTCCCAGCCTTGAGCTCCCTCGTGGGTGAAGGAGGCCCACAGTTAGTGCCCTGTCATGGAAACCAGCATGAGAGGACACCTCCGTCCTCAGGCCCTCTCCTCCTCCCTGTGCCTCCTCGGCCCCATTCTCATGGGAGATGAAGGGTAGCAAGTGGGTGCAGCCTTCAGAATGCCTGTATCTCCTCTGAGCCGGCATCAGCCTGTGGCAGGAAGCCCACACGTTTCCACGAGAGAATACATTGCCAGTGGTTTAAAAATAGGCCGCTCTTCTGACTCTAGCAGAGAGAGAGAGAGGAAAGGGGGCGGGATGGGAGATAGATGGCGCCTCCATTTGTTTTGTTGATTAATGCTTTTGCAGAAAACTCTTAGGTCACTTTGATGAGGGAGGCTGCTCAGATGGTTAAGTGGGCAGCTTCACCTTTCTTCAGTTAATCACATCTGGCAGCTCGTAACATCTGGATATTTGCTTTCTGCCCTCTGAGTGGGGATTGTCCCCAGGAGCACTGAGTCATGCTGGTGGGCGGCTTTCTTCCATGCTTGCCTCCGCATCCTGGTTGACCCGACATTTCAGACTCCTTCCTTTGCAGCTGGGTACAGGGAACTACAACAGCTCACTGCTCCGCCGGATGACCCAGATGGATGGCCCATATTTACCTGTCCTAGTGTCAAATCTCACCCACAGGGATGGGCTTGGGTAAGGTAGAGGGCCTGCCATCAACTCGTTAGCTTGGTGATCATTCCATCTGAGGCGACACGGGAATAGAAAAGAGTGTTGCCCAGCAGAACCCTTATTCCCCACTCCGTTGTGTGAACTGTCTTCATTTACTGCTCTCCTGCCAGGTCGCAGGTCAGCATATGTTCTACTGTTGTTGGTTTGAAAATGACATTTTTTTATGTCATTAGGGAAAATAGTTGTAAAAATAATGAATATTGCCTCTTTTTATGCTTTTATTTTTTTTAAGTTTCTTAAAACTTAGATTCTTCTCTTTATTTAGATCAAGAAAAAAATAAGTATTTGTTTGACCTGGTTCCTTTGTATGACATAGTCAACATTTCTGTGGAAGGATTAACATACTGTTCTTAGTGAAAAGGCCACCTCTTGCTTAGTCTTCTGATTAGAAGGGTAAATAAATTTCTAATTCATTCATTTCATGGTTGTTGGGAGGGAACTAATTGAGTACTTTGGACAGGCTAGGAACTGTGCCAGTATTTTATATGCTGTTATTTTATCCCCACAAAATTCCTGTGAGGTGTTATTACCCTCATTTTGCAGATGAAGAAACAGAGGCCCAGGGAGATGAAGCCAAAGAATTGTCAGGGGGAGCCAAGATTCAAAGCTACATCTGTCCAACATCAAAGCCCACGTCTTTTCATACTTCTGTGCTGCAGGCATTAGATGAAGTGTGATCTTTAGCAATGGCCCTGCAAATAGCCTCTCACATACCCGTTTAACTCCAGGGAATATCAATGAAATGTTTTGGCAAAGGCATTTCTCTTTGGCTTGGTGAACATGGCTGAAATACCGTGCATGTCTTGAGGACTGGGGACATTTGTGAGTTGAACCTGGCTCTCTCTCTGCTTTGGCTAATTAGGAAGGTAACGCTAGCTGCTGTACCAGATAAACCCTCAACTCTCATGGTTTAACCCTGTGGACGTTTACTTCGTATTCATATCAAACCCAGTAAAGGCATTCCAGATTGCTGGGCCTCTGTCCCCCAAGGAAAGACTCAGGGACATAAGTTCCCTCCAGCCCTCAGCCCTGCCATCTTTAAATCTTGGCTTCCAAGGTTCCAGTGCTTGTCTGCATCAAGCCAGTGGAAGGGAAAACAGCATGAAGGGTTGCACATGGGAGATTTTCACGGACAAGACCTGGAAGGAATACAGGTCACTTCCACTCTTATATACCTTGGGCTAGAACTCAGTCACGGAAACTTCTGGGGATGTTAGGAAAGGTAGTCAAGTGATATGCCCAGGAACTAGAGGAAACAGGCTCAGTGAACAGCTAACCAGCCTCTGACTTCTGCTGCAAGCTGAAGAAGTGCTTGGTCAGGAAGAATGGAAGTCTAGGCAGCTGACTAGTATGCACAGCTGGATAGGCACTCTCATTTGAGGCCTTTCACTGTCAGCGAGAGGGAGTGTGTGTGACATTATCCTGACTGGTGTTAATCTGGTTTTATTCAGTCTGTCCCCAAACAGACTGAGAACTGTAGGATGAGAAAATACAATGTATTTGCTATGAACAACTAAAGAAGTAGATGGTCGATTATTCCATCTTAAGCTCTCACTCCTGACTTATCATATGTATGTCGCTATATTTGGTGGTAGATTAATATTCTGAAATACAGGCTGCAGATTACATGAGTTTTGATAATTCATTTCTGGAGTATTTATTTTTATGAGAAAGGTTATTATTAGTTCGATCTCTCAAGCCTTAATGGGGAAAGAGAGAGAATTCTGTCCTGCAGATCTCAACTCAGAATATTCCTCCATGAAAGGATACCTGCTCCAGACTGAGTTAGGTGCCTCTCCTCTCATAGCACATGGCTGTCCCTATTGAAGCACTTATCACACCATATATTAATACCCCATTAGCCTGATTATTTTCCCCCAAAGTATGAGTATGTTGAGGCCAACAATCATTTTCCATTTAGCAATTAATCTCAAAGTCTTGCACAAGATATGATAGTAAATGCTTGTGGAATATTTATCAAATACTTGGGTTTTTGTTTTATGCTAGTAGTTCTCAATTGGGACCATTTTTTCCCCCTAGAGGAACACTTGACAATGTCTAGAGACATTTTTGGTTATCACAACTGGAGGATGCTACTGGCATAATATGAGTAGAGGTCAAGAATGTTGCCAAGCATCCTACAATGCACAGGACAGCATCCAGAACAACGAATTATCCAGTCCAAAATGTTAATAGTGCTAAGGTTGAGAAACTACACTTTACCTATTGCGTCAGGTAGCATCTTAGGCACTTGACATATGTCATCTCATCTAATCCAAACATGTCCCTGACATGATGAAATAAAAAATTCGAAGCCTTGCCTGTGAAGTATTGTTGCCAAATATGTTTACCCTAAATCTAATTAAGCTCGATCTCACTTCTTGTTTCCAGGAAGTAGATAGGTTAGAGGAACAAGTTAAATGAAACTAAAAGGAAACAAATCCCGTAGGTGGGACATTCTGTAAGATAACTGCCCTGGTCCCTTCAAAACGATGTCACGAAAGATATCACACATGAAGTTTGGTGTGGCTCTATTAATAATAGATAAAACAGACTTTAAAATAAAAAAAGCATTATGGTGATAAAGAGAACTATTTCTTAATGATAAAGGAGTAAAGACATACATAAAGCAAATTTTGACAAAAGCAAACAACTGTAGAATAAACATTCTTTTCAAGTGCATATGGAATGTTTATCAAATACGGGTTTAGATATCAGGTCCCAACAAATGTCAAAGAATTAAAATCATATGGATTATTTCCTCTGACCACAACAGAAATATTCAAGAGTCATAAGAAAACAATAAATCAAAAATTTAAGACTATTTGGAAATCGAGTCATATACTTCTAAATAACCTCTGAGTCAGAGAACATATCACAGTGGAAATTAGAAGATATATTTTTCTAAATGTTAATAAACACAATATATTGCAATGCGGAGATTGTAGCCAAAGCCACGCTTAGAGGAAAATGTTTAGCCTTTAAGCTATATTACTCAATTTATGATATATGTTACGTATAGCATATATTTTAAAAGAAGTAAGGATAAAATCTTGATGAAAGTATCCATCTTAAGAAGCCAGAGAAAGAACAAAGTAGAAGGAAGGAAATCAGTAAGAGCCTGAGTGTATGAAATATATATGTGTGTATATGTATGTCTATACACATATGTGTGTATATTAGAAAAATCTAAAAAGCGAAACGTTCATTCTTGAAACAATAAAATTACTGAAATTGGCAAGACTGATCAGAAAACAAAGAGAAGGCTAAATTACCACTATGAAAGATAAAAGGGAGGAAAAACTATGAATTTATAATTTGACAAAGATTACAATGATAGTAAGAGCAGATTTCGAACAACTTTATTTCATTGCCTTTAAAGATTAAGTAAAATTGAGAACTGAAACAAGAAGTGGTAGAAAGTCTGTATAGTTTCATACCCATAAAAATAATTAAATCTTTAATTAAAACCTTCCACCAAGAACATCTAGGCTCAGATGGCTTCACCAGTAAATTCCACCTAAGTTTTACATAATATCAATTTATCATAAACTTATTCTCTAAAAAGAATGATATTTGTCATTTCAACAGTATAGCCTTTATAGCTAAACCCAACAAGGATTGTTCAAGAAAAAATATAAACTAACATATTTCATAACTATTTTTACAAATTTCCTAACAAAATATTAGCAAAATGAATTTGGCGATACATGCAAAAGAATATACTGCAACCAAATTTGGCTTAGTTGATGAAGACAAAGTTGGTTTAATGACTGTTAGTACTTAGAGTGTTCCTGGATGTATAAACTCTTCAAACTAACCAAAACAAGTCTCCTTTTTCAGTGAAAAGCCTAGCATTGATAAGAAACTCATGGGAGTAGTTGATCAGAACAGAAAAAAAATGGTAGGAACAAAGAGAACTTCTTGATGAAAGTGTGAGCAATCAGCAGAAGAGTCATATCTTAGAAAATACAAGCCATATTTTTCATTAGTTTGCAAGAAAAACCAAGAATGAGCTCTAGGTTCTTGAAAGTATAAAAGCTATCACTTCCTACCTCTCCCTCATAAAACTAGAGGAAATTTCTTTCATTTAAGAAATAAACAACCAAAAGGATTATGGCTAAAGCTCATATAAAGTTTTTTTAATAAGAAAAAAAATTTCAAAAGAATAAGAAACTTTCTTTTAATAATACCCAACATAGAACAATGAAACTTGCAAGAAAGAGGTATTCACAAACAGATGAATAAAACTATAATAGATTAGTTCAAAACTAGCTATACAAATTTAAGATGATATAAACTATAAATACTACATAAGACTGAATTTTAAAAACTCAGAAATTAGATGATTAGATAAGAGATTTGAAAGGAGGGGTGAAGAACTCAAACAATTTAGAAGTGAAATCATTTCAAAATACTGCCAATACTGAAGAAGAACAACAAATGGAAGAATTACACTATCCAGTTTCAGACTTACTGTAAAGTTACAGTGATCAAGACAGTATTGGTCCTGGTGAAACAACAGACATATAAATTAATGGAATAGAATGGAGAGCCCAGAAATAGAACCATTCAAATATAGTCAACTGATTTTTAGAGGTGCAGAGACTATTCAATGGAGAAAGAATAGTTTTCCAACAGATGGTGCTGGGACAATTTGATGTTCACATGTGAAAAATTGAACCTAAATACAAACCTTACTTCTTACACAAAATTAAATTTCAAATGTATCATCCTAAATATAAAATATAAAACTTTAAAACTTCTAGAAGAAGACATAAAAGAAAAGTTTACATGACTTCGGGTTTGGGGATGAGTTTTTTTTGTTTTTGTTTTTTTTTTTAAACACAACACCAAAAGCATGAACCATGAAAGAAAAAAAAAAAAAGAATTTTATTAAAATAGAAAACTTTGGTTTTGTGAAGGGCACTGTTAGGAGAATAAAACGACAAGCCACAGATTGGAAGAAAGTTTTGCAAAACACATCTGATAAAGGACTTGTGTGTACAAAACATTCAAAGAATTTTCAAAACTCAACAATAAGAAAACAAACCACCCTGGCTTCCCCCCTGAAACGAAATGGGCAGTAGATTTGAACAGGCACTGTACCAGAGAAGATATATAGATGGCAAATAAGCATATGAGAAAATTCTCAACATCATTTTTCATTAGGGTAATGCCGATTAAACAACAATGAAATACTATTGCACACTTTGTATTGAGACTGGCTAAAACACTGAAACCTGACATCACTAATTGTGGGTGAGGAGGCAGATTAACAGGAACTCTCATTTTTTGCTGTTCAATAATGCAAAATGCAAAAATACAAAATGGCACAGCCACTTTGGAAGACAGTTTAACAGTTTTCTTACAAAGCTAAACAGAGCTTTATATATTCCAGATCAGTGGTTGCTAGGGATTCAGAGAAGAGGCGGTGGAGTGTTGAACACATGCTGCCTGGGAAAGGAGGGCCTTAGGATGCTGAAATGGTAGTTACATGGCATGCATTTATCAAAACCCATAGAATTTTACAGCACAAAGAGGGAACCTTAATGCATATGAATATTTAAAATCTTGAAAATTGGAAGATCCCAAGATGGAATGTAGCCTGTGATGACTCTGTGAGTCAACCTCATTGAAGGTGTTGGGAGAAAAGGTAGATTTGGAACTGAGTGAAGTCTGTAAGACTAAAACCAAAAGGGAACAGCATTAAGTACTATACTCTTGTCAGTAAGTTGTTTCCCACAGGGGAGTGAGTTAACAATTCTGAAATCACTGTGCATGTATATTGCAATTAAACAATGGATGGTGGATGTTGGGGACAGGTTTCTCGCTATTGAAATGGTAGTTACAGAGAAGCAATGCAGGTAACTATAATGATTCATGTAGTAATAGATTAGAGTTGGGGACATGAGTATGAACAAATGTTTAGCCTAATGTAGATACTTTCGCTTAATACAGATTGATATAGACAGAACTATTTATTGATATGTGACTATACATAGGTTTGTATATTTCTTTGCTCTGTCAGCAAGAGTGAGGCATTAGAAACCACAATCTGGGCCCTAGCAATGAGCGTGCCTAGGGCCCAGATTGTGGTTTCTAATGCCATTCTCCAATAAAAAGAAACTAAGGCATCTTGAAGAAATAGGTTAATTCTAGAGCTGAGGCATGAGATATGTTGGACCAGAAAGGAAGTACTCAAACAAACTAAAAAAGCCATACAACCCCTTGTCCCCCAAAAAACAACCCACATTTACGACGGTATGTCAAAGGATTTAGGAGCAAACTGAAAGAGATTTAATGGCAACAAAATAAATATATTGTATTATAACCAAAGTATAAAATAAATATCCACAAGTCCATACTGATATAAATAAATGATTAAATATATAAAGAAATGGGGAGTTGAGAAATCTCCCATGCAGAAGAATTCTAAGTATTTTATGTAGATTTTCTGCCATTAAGGGGGTGGAGCATAACTCCCTACTCCTTAAATGGGGGCTTCGCATAGTGACTTCTTTCATAACTAGTGTATGAATAGAGGAGTAGGGATAGTATATACGACACACACTACCCCAGCCAGGTGATGGAGGTGAATATCAAAAATGGTGTCATATTAATAGTATGTATCTTTGATATGATGCAATGAAAATAGCAGTTTACATCTATGATCCTCATCTCAAAAAAAAACATTAGACACATCCCAGCTGAGGGACATTCTAAACAAAACACCTGAGTAGTCTTCTTCAGTACTGTCTAGGTCATCAAAAACAAAGACAGGCAGAAACTGTCACAGTCTAAAGGAGCATAAGGAAAGATGACAACTAAATGTGATAGGGCATCCTAGATGGTGTCCTAAAACAGGAAAAAAAAAAAAAAAACCAAACGATATATGTTAAAAATTAAGGGAATCTGAATAAAGTATTGACTTTAATACTAACGCATCAATATTGGTTCTGTGGCAAATGTACTATACTAATGTAAGATGTTAGTAATAGGAGAAACTGAGTATAGGGTATATGAGATCACTCTGCACTATCTTCTCAACTTTTATGTAAATCTAAATCGATTCTACTGTAAAAAGTTTGTTTAGGAAACAGGTGACTATGCCAAACCCTGCTTGAATTACAGATTCACAAGCAAAAGAAATGTTACTGTTTTATACCCAAAATACATA
Source organism: Pteropus alecto (assembly GCF_000325575.1). Classification (NCBI taxonomy): domain Eukaryota; kingdom Metazoa; phylum Chordata; class Mammalia; order Chiroptera; family Pteropodidae; genus Pteropus; species Pteropus alecto. The sequence continues at coordinate 15,346,392 of NW_006431919.1, read as the reverse complement.
CATATATACTAATCTAGGTGGAATTCAAGAGTAAATAAATGTAATGGATAATGCTGTAAGAGAAATGGAAAATGGCAAAGCGAATATTTTAAAAATCAGTAAGGAATTAATAAAGAGGTAAAAAAGGATTTAAGAGGAAGTTATAAATACAGAAATCAGTCAAAGAAGCTCTAACACTTACAATATGACTCTCTGAGGAAGAAAACTAAAGCAAAGGAACAAAACAAAACAAATAGTAATAAAAACTTCCTGAAATAAAAGATAGTTTGAAGGTCCATATTGAAAGGGCCCTGAATGCTTAGAAAAATAGATCCTGAAGGTTTAAAACCAAAATACATTCAATAAAACTATTGAATTTTAAAGGAAAACAATTCTTAAGCACATCCATCAGTTAGACACTTATATGGGAAGATTTCCAGCATACTTTTGAAACCAAAGCCAGAATACAGTTGAATAACTCTTTAAGGAAATAAACTCTAAACCAGAGATTTTATAAAATGTAAACCAGAGCAATGTGTGTGTGTGTGTGTGTGTGTGTGTGTGTTCAAGTGTAATGACAACAGACTAATATGAACATTCAGGAACTTGGGCATGATAATGCCCGTGGAGCCCTTCCTAAGGAATCGACCGGTGAACAGTTTTCATACAATCAAAGTGCAGAGACATTGGCACAAGGACAGATACAGTCTGCACTTCCAAAGCTCCCTGGAAGTTAGATGAGGATCTATGACTGAGGTTTGGAATTCTATGGAATAAGAGAAGTGCTGTGTTCTCCATGATCCTCCATGCTGTCTCTTTCCC
>NW_006431919.1:15333450-15345551 GCF_000325575.1 Pteropus alecto | reverse complement strand
GCTAAATTGACAGTACTCTAAGAACTTAAAGGATGTAGACACACAAAATGAAAGGATTCTGGGTCCCTGCTGACATGCACTTGGCTATGACATAACAAGTAAACATCTGTTATTTAAAGAATAACAATGTATTCATCTCATTAACAGAATAAATGAGAAAAGTCATTTCATCTCCATGGATGAAGAAAAAAAAAGTATTTAATAAAATACAGTACTGGTTCACAATTTAAAAGCATTTAAACTATTAAGAATAAAATAGAACTTATTTATATAGAACCTAAAACAAACATCATAGTTAATGATGAGATATTAAAATGTTCCTCTTGTGTGATGCCTGTCATCATGACTTATATTCAACATTGCGTTAGAAATTCTGGTTCTGGCAATTATAAAAGAAGAAGGAAAGAAGGAGGGCGGGGCAGGGAATAGGGAGGAAAGAAGGAAGAAAAGGAAGAAAGGAAGGAAGGAAGGAAAAAGAATAGGCATAAGGATTGGAATAGAGGAAATATAATGTGTCATTATTCGCAGACAACATAATTAAGTACAGAGAAAACACAAGACACAAGATAATCTACAGATAAATTATCAGAATTCCTAAGTGAATTTCCAAGGTCAATGGACACTAGATCAGTATACCAAAAAATCTAGATAACTCTATATACCAGTGACAAATAATTAGGAAATTTTAAAAAATATGTTTATAATAACACCAAAAAATATCAGTTTCCTAGGAATATATCTAATGAAAGATGCACAAGACCTTAACGCAGAAAATGATAAACATTACTAGAAGAAATGAAAGATGACTCAGATATGTAGAGAGATATATTATGTTCATGGATTGGACAACTCAATATCTCAAAGATGTCAGTTCTCTTTGAACTGATATATAGATTTAGTTCAATCCTAATCAAAATTCTAATAGGTTTTTATAGAAATTAAGATGGTTCTAAAGTTTATATGGACATGCAAAAGGCTGAGAAGAACTAAGACAGTCTTGAAGACCCAGATGTTGAAGGGCACTTGATTTATAACAAAAGTGTCACTGTGAAGCAGTGTGAATGATCTAATAATTGTAATAGAGTAATTGGATATGCATATGGAAACAAATTACCTTGCCCCCCGCCTCATGCCATTCACAAAATTAGTTTCAAGTGGATTGTAGATTTACACGTGAAAGAGAAAATAATAACACTTTTAAAAAATAACTTAAAATATCTTCATGGTTTTGGGGTAGTTGATATTTCTTAAGCAGAATACGGAATAGATAACTCAGACTACATTAAAATAAATAACTTTTATTCATCAAAATACATCAAGTAGGTGAAAAAGCATGTCGGTGTGGATGAAGATATTGTCAGTGCATGCAATTGATACAGGGCTAATATTAAGAGTATATAAAGAACTCTTAAAAATCAATAAGAAAAAGATAAATGACAGTAGAAAAATGGTTAAGAGTTTTGAGGACATCCAAATGACCCATGACCATATGAAAAGATGCTCAATGTGTCATTAGACCTCAGAGAAAGGTAAAATAAAACCACACTAACATACACTGCATATCCATCAGAGTAGCTAAAACAATGTGTTTATGATGATGTGAAAAAAACTACATTTATTAGACTGTTGTGAGACAAATTGATGCAGTTACTCTGGAAGCTTTTTGATAGTGTCAACTAGAGCTGAATACACACGTACCCCCCGTGACCCAGCAGCACTTCCACTCCTGGATATTTATCCCACAAAAAGATATACACAAGAATGTTCATAGCAGCACTGTGATAGCCCCAAACTGAAAACAAGCCAAGTGCTTGTCAACATGAGAAAAAATAGGTTACAAGTGAAAACAACATAAACAACTGCTACATGTAACAACATGATAAATCTCAGAAACAGAGTGAGTGACAAAACCCAGACATAAAAGAACATATGTTACCTGATTCCATTTATATAATCTTAAAAACAGGCAAAGTTAGTCTTTATATTAAAAGAGCAGTGTTTCTCGTTGGAGGGTTGTAAGTGAGAGGGACAGTAAGGGATTTTTGAGATGTATCATCATCTGTTTCTAGATATGGGTAGAAGTTCGTGGTTCTGTTCACTGGGTGCAGAATGCTTCAAGCCCTATAATTTCGATTTGTATATTTTTTCTGTATATGGGTTACGCTTCAAAACATAATTTATTAAAAATTTTTTAGAGGCAGATATAACAACCAACTTCAATGCATGGCTCTTAATTGAAGCATGATTTAAAGAAATGAATGTATAAAATAAAATTTCGAGACAAATGGAGAAATCTGAAAGTGGACTGGATATCAGATGATGTTAGGGAATTATTAATTTTGCTAAGTGTGATAATGCTAGTCTAGTTATATAAGAGAATCTCCTTAATTTTTTGAGATGCACGCTGAAGTATTTAGAGATCAAGTTCCCTGATGTCTATAATTTACTTTAAAATGGTTCCATAAAAAAATAAAATAAGCAAATATAGCAAAATAAAATCAATCAAATCTAAGTGGAGGGCACACCAATGCATTTCTCCTTTTCCATATGTTTGAACATTTTTTGATAAAAATTCTTTTTAATGTATTTTTAAAAAATTATCATCTGTCCTTTTCACAGAGAAAAAAACTATAGAAAGTTTAAGTAATTTGCCATGCTGATTTGAATACAGGACTGTTCTGAATTCAGGAAAAGAAAACATAACCATCAGGAGCTGGAAAGAGATTGAAATATTATGTTATCCAATTTCCTCACTTTGCAGACAAGGAAACAAGCTAGAGAGGAGTTTGACTTCCATGAAACGTTAATGCAGTGTGCAGTGTTCGAGGGCTTGAGCTGCCTTGGCATTAACTTGGTTTTTCCAAACAGCAGAACACAACGGTGTCCTTAGCTCTAACCCAGAGTTCACATTTACCCTTTAATTAGTTGTAAAGTAAATAATTATATTATATATTTAAGTGCATATGGGTGGCAAATATATATATTTAAATTATTGCAAGGGTTATTTTGTTCCTGGTACATAGAACCCTGCTTGTCCCACCAGCACTAACATGTCTTATGTTCCTTGAGCTGATCATTTAGAGGCCAGACCCTCAAACAGCCCATGAATGTGCCTTTTTCTTCATTTGGCCTCATTTGTGTCAACATCAAAGCCTGACCATTGTTATTAACTCAGAATTATGGACAGGGTTTTCTTTGTGAAAATTTATCGCCTGCGGTATCTATACTTAAATTACACTAAATCCATGAAAAAACCCCAGTGTCTGTGTGGGTTTTATAAGCTGCCAACACCAGAAACACCGCTGTTGACAGATATTTGATTGGTTTATGGAATTATTTCTTATATTTTTTAAAAAAAAAAACAAACCCCGTAACTTCTATCTGGGAATATATTCTCCTTTGGTTACTTAAGAATTGCAAGACAGACTGAAGGGGAGCCATAAAATTAGGGAAATCTTAAAGGGAAAAGTAAAAGCTGGGGAAGATTTTTGAGGCCATCAGAAGACCCAGGCAGGACTAAAGACCTGCAGTCATAAAACAGTCCTAGCTGATTCTCTCCCACCAAGCTCTTTCTTCTCTGGTCGCGTAAAAAGGAATAAGGCAAATGAGGAGAAGGTTATTGAAAGACTTAAACCTAAAACTTTCAAATTGTCATATAGTGAAGGATGGGGCTGTCTCCCTGGACAATAAAACTCAGAATATAAGTTTAGTGATGGCAGGAATTTAATCAGAGAAGTAGGAAGAAAGTATAGCAGAGTAGTAAGGAACATGGGCTTTAGCGTGGTGACCCACACTTACATGCTGTTTGACTTCGGACAAATTAATGAACTTCTCTTAGCTCAGTTGCCTCCTCTATGAAACATCTACATATCCACCTCATAGCATTGTCGGGAAAACTAAATAGCATGCACGAGAAGAATTTAGGAGCATATCTGGCTCATAGTAAATGCTCATAAATATTTCACTGTAGTCTCTAAAGTAGAGCTGAAAAAAAAATGACTGCCATGTGTTCCTGGAAAATCTCTAAGACAAGGAGTTGGAGGAGGCAAGAACATCAAGGGCCACTCTCTAGAAGCTTCCATGGGCCCTTAGATCTGCTAATTTAGAGTGAGCATGCGGCTCTTAAAGATTTGAGCATGGACTCTGAAGTTAGGATTTGAACCCAGATAAATCATCTCATTTCATTTACCAGCCACGAGACCTTGGGCAGGTTTCTTAGTAGCTCCGGGAACCATCTGTTAAGTGGGGGTGATCATTGTTTGAGTGGCATTGCCTTTTATGCAGAGGCTTGTTTCTAAAGTTGGCACAAAAGATAAAAAAGGAAAATATTCAGAATTATTGATGATTCTATCTCCTATAAACAAGACGTGTAAGGACATTTTATACTAAAAAATACCACTGACCACTAGAATTCCCTTCAACAAAATGCCCACTATGAGCAGCACATGGGGACCGAGAGATCGAGAGAAGAGTAGATTCACATCTCTAATCCAAGGGCATTTGGGGGCACGGGTTCATTGAGCAGAATGGCTGGTAGGACCTTCTGTACCTTATATTTCTCACTTCTTTAATTTTTGCAGAGTGCCTATACCTCACTCACAGGCTAAATGTATGTTATGGCATGACTTCATTGTCCCACATCATGGGCTCTCATGAGATTATCCATGGGAAGTGCTTCTATAGTGGTTGGCGCAGTTATCACTCAATATATTTCTCCATCCTCCTGCACCCTCCTCCTCTTCCCATCGAAGGCCAAGAGTGATGTGTTAAAAAGGGAGCAATTTATTTGACCAAATGATGACATTTTTACTCATTGGTTTTTTTACATCTCTTAGGCCAAACCTCATGCCAAATAAGTACTAAATTGTCTTCCTGTCTTTGTTCTCCCATCGAAAGTGGTCAAAGCTTGTTTTGTTTGTTTTTTTTTAATCAGAAAAATTAGCTTAATAGTATTTTATGTCTGATAGGAATGAGGGCATTGTCAGAAAGTATGTATCTACTAACATACTGTAAAAAGGCAGACAGACAAACCGATGCAGATTATCATTAATATTTCTGTTACTGTCCTAATGGGGGCCCAGCCACATAACCAGTTTAAAATTGTGCCCAGTTCTCCCTCTGAATGCCTTGAAAATCAAAAGAACCAATTCTTTAGGTTCATTTGTTTTATTCTCTTTATATCGTTTTTTGGTAGAATTTAAATATCTGAAGAACTAATTTCGTCATTTCAAAATGTAACAAGGAGAATGGTGTTAAGCCTGGGAATGTCAGTCAGCTTTGAATCTCAAAATGCTTGTACTTCCTCCCTGTGTGTGTGCGCGCACACGTGTGCGGGTGTGTGTGTGTGTGTGTGTGTGGCTTCTCCAAGATGTGGAGGTTTGGAATAAAAATGGTAATTGACTTTTAACGAGAGAGCTGAGAAAACTGCTTCTGTATATTATGTGGCTGTGAGCTGGATTTTAAATGTTTGATTAAGTTATTAGAGTGTTTTGCTTTGGCATAATGTACTATAAATTCATGATTGCCGGCCAAAGCAGTTAGTCGGTGGAGAAGAATAAATTGTTTTGAGAGGTGCTTCAAAACCTGGATTTTATTCTCTTGGAAAGGCAGGGTTTTAAATAAATCATGTAATACAAATGAGAATTTCCATAATTAAGGTGCTAACTAGGAAGATCCCTAGGAGCTTTAGAGTGGCAAAATAAAGAAGGACATTCCGGGATGCTTTCATTTTATTCTGTTTCTTTTTAAATTTATGTTTTGAGTGTGCTACTTTATTTTTAGGGGCCCAGAGACCAAACAGCAGAAAACAAGCACACGTTAACTATAAGTTGTTAAACAATTTATCTTGGAGCTGTGAGTGCTGTAGGGAGACAGATATGCTAAACAAATGTGTTTGGAAAAAAAAAAAAAAATGTCCGAGACACCTTTACTTTACAGCGCTTCAGACAGTGAGAGGCTTCTGTCGACTGCGCCCATGTATTACTTAGAGAATTTCTCTTTGGCAGTCCTCACTCCTGTGACCCAGTAATTTCACTCCCTGACAGCTTTCGTGTTTTCGGAGCATGTCCTCCTGCTTCTGTCATTTAGGAAATCTCTCTTAAATGGCAACACCCCTCTCTAGGGGACTCTTTTTGGCTCTTGGCCTCAAACCTTCTCCCCAAGATTCTTCCAGCTGTTTCCTCAAAGTCCCACAGCCTCCCTCAGCACTGCGAGGCTCTTCTCCCAGGAGCGCCTAAATAAATAAAGTGGGATTAAATGTATGTGATTGGTTCTTGTACTACTTTATTTATTTGATCTATGTACATACTAGAGAACTTTCTACTGTACAGTGTATAAATATACCATTTATAATTGATTAAGTAGGGCAATTGTGGGCATTTCTAGACAAGCATGCCATCCGGCCCTCTGTTGGGAGCCTGGGCACATACTATCATATTTTTTTATGAGATCAAATGATATCAAGTTGGGACTGCAGCCCGTTGTAGAAGGTTGTAGAGAGCTGCCCAAGTGGTATTGCTAGAACTCTGGTTTTTGTTGGAGATGCGTTTAGTGATTGGGCGCACATGTTGTGTCCTCAGGCTGCCTGCTTGGACTCTCAGGTTCTCCACGGGCCAACCATGCAGCCTTAGGCAAACGCCTGAATGTCTCATCTGTAAAAAGAGAATAGAATTACCTACCCTAGAATTGTTGAGAGAGTTAAATGAAATAATGCACATCTTGTGTCTAGCAAAGCACTGACAAAAGAAAGTAACTGATTAATAAATATTAACTGTTAATTCCATCATCATCATCATGATCAGATTTAAGTGACATAATTTAGTATATAAAAATCTCTTCCAAGAATGGAAGCAAGTATAAATTTGAAGATAGACTATTTACTATTCCTTAACTAGAGAATGCTCAAGTATATGCATCCTTTATATGCTAATGGCCATCCAGGGAGGCCACTCAGTGACCTGTACACAGCAACACTATCTCCCCAGGGGCCTCCCATTTAGCTATTATCTTGTAGATGTGCTATTGCCTGGGACCCACCCTTTTCCAAGATGGTCCCCAGGTCCCATAGAGTGTGGCTGTCTTGACAGTATTGAAGGATGCAGAGGGATATGGGAAGTTCAGATAGTCACTGCCACTCCTTTCATGTTAGTGTCCATCTCATTGAGGCATCCTCTTCAGCATCCACATTGTAAGAAGTCAGAGAGAATCTAGTCCTGGATCTTAGCAAAAATGAATCTTACTTGGGTCTTTGAGCATCCTGAGACCCACCATTACTAATTTATAGATTGTGACATCATTATCTCTTGCTTGAAGGACCACAGACTTTCTCTCTTACCTGTCCGCTTCTGCTGTGACCCCAGGGAAAGTATTCTCCATCATCATTAAAATCATTCCTCAGCTTCCTTTAACTCTTAAAATCGTCTTCAGTTCCTTGTCATGGGCCTCAGGGGTCTTGCCTCTCCTCTCTCTCTCCCCCTCACTCTCCTCTTCTTCCTCTCCTACTCACTTAGTAACCACCATTCATCCTTCAGCTCTCAGCAACAGGGTCACCTCAGAAAAGCCTTCCATGCCTCTCCCAGTGGTTAAATTCCTCTCTCACACATTCTTATTGGACTCTGACCCTTTGCTCACCTCAGTCGTTATTTACAGATTCCTTAGTGATGCTGACGTTTGTTTCCCTCATTAGATTATAAGCCCCCTGAGATGGAAGCCATGTGTTTATGCTCAGAACAGCATCGCAGGCACCTAACATTGTGCCTGGCCAGAACCCACCCCTATTGACATTTGTTGTGCACTCAAGCAGTGTCACTAATAATTCCAGTCCTTTGGAAACCCACATAGAACACTGATAGAGATGCAGCCAGACCTGAGGGTCTTTGGGTTGCTCCTCACCATTTCCCTTCCAGCTCCAGTTAGATAGGCTCTGCTGGGCTCTCCTCCAGGGCACCACCCCTAGCGGGAATGACATCCATCTAGAACTTCATTCTGGGTACCTACCTGTTACAATCATTACCTCGATAACTGTTCGTACACTGATGTCAGTGAAGAACCCATTCATGAAACACCTCCTCTAGAACTGCCTTCACTGGTCCCCAGGCTGTGATAGAAGACCTGGCATGTAGTAGGTATAGTACTTCGAACATCCTTCTTAGTAGCAGTTTTTTCTTTTTATTGAGGTATCATTTATATAAAATAAAATATATAAATTTTGAGTGTTATATTACTTTTTAGAGTGCATATTTCATTTTAAAAAATGGATAACACTTGAAACCTATATAATTTTATTAACCAATTCACCCTAATAAATTTAATAAAATAAATTTTTTAAAATGGGTAAACTATTTGGAGCAAGGTGAGTAATTATCATTTGTTGGTAAGGTGGGCAATCTCCTACTATAGTAATTTTCTATATATCATCTAATTTGTGTAGTGACATGTATACTCTTATGCATCTGGCATTCATACATTTCCTTATTTAATCTTTACTGTAACCCTATGGAGTACTGATTATTTTGCTTCCATTTTACCAATAAAGAAACTGAGGTCCAGAGAGGTTAAATAATTTGACCAAAGCCTCATTGCAAGATTTGAAAGTAGCTCTTGTTACCTGCAAGTGGATGATCTTGCCATTGCCTGATCCTGTGTACCTTCTTAAGACATAAGTGGTAAAGATGAGATGTGTTTACAAAGTCAAAAGCCTGCTTGTTCTGCGAATTTTGTGAACGGGCTCTGAAGATAGCCACAGAGGCGGAGGATGCATCTCTCAGCCCTCCCTGTTCTCTGCAGCCTCCTCCCTTCCCGCGCAGATATCCTTGCAGATGGCCTGGGAGACACATATGCAGGCATTGCTGCAGAAATGGATCTCTGAGTCAGCCCTTGGAAAAAAAGAAACCTCTTTGCTGGTTTTATTTTTCTTGGTTGATTTATTTGACAAGGACCCATTTTGTACATCATTTTGGAATTTGAAAATCTTTTTTATCTCCAAAGGTCTCTCTTAAAAAAACAAAGAAAAAATAAAAGAGAGGCTATGTATGCTACTCCCATGCGATGCTTTCTAAACTCTGAGCTCTGCCTTTTTACTTTATTTTCTGACCTGAGATTACACAAGCAGCAGAATAGGGGCTGAGCAGAGCTACATCCCATCAGGTGGGAGTCCGATCTGCACTAATCCCTAAAGACGCATCTCTATCACTGTTGTTCGACCTGTCAGGACACCTACCTTGCTAACCCTGCAGAGGAAGAGCACACGATTTATTCACTCTAACAAAGCTCCCCTGGTGAAATTAGGTGTTACAGCCAGCCAGCCAAAGGAAATGTCCCCAGCCCTGGCTGGCTGCAGATCCAGTTTCTGTTGGTCTTCTTTACCTGGAGGTCTAAGATACCCCACTCTGAGGGCCTTCCAGGCCCGTGTTCCTGAGATCACTGCTTTGGCAACAAGTCATTTACAGAGGCATCTCTCATCCTGGCCCGTGACATGACAGATGCAATCAAAACAGTCCCTAAGCTTCCTTGGGAACTTTCTCCAAGTAACATGTGTTTCAGCTGTGGGAAAAGCGCGGGGGGTGGGGGTGGTGGGGTGGTGGAGGGAACCTCAGGTAGAATTTACAGCTGCCTTTAATAACCCATGTAGCTAAATTTCTTATACCACAGTGCCCCTTGAATGGTGGCATGGACTTTTCCAAGCACAGTCCAGTTTCTCGGATGATAAGAAGACCTCCCCATTGGATTTCGTTCATATACTTGTTGAGTGAACACCCATGCCTTGGCCATTTTGGTTAAGAACCAGCTTGAATCAGGGGTGGGCTGGGGGGTTTCACCATGGCCATTTATGTTTGTATTTGATGACAATGACTGAAGCACTGACATCCACTCGTGTGGCTTGCCATGCATACACCAGCTCTATGTGAAGGGTCTGCAGCTGCAGACGTTCTTCCTCCTAAAGACACTTAAAGCAAAGTTCTGAATCATTTTTGCAAGCTGTTTTCCTGAGTGCTTTCTTGCTTTGCTAAAGATAAATCATGCCATAACTTTGTCAGTTTACTTTGACCCTTCTAATTGAACCAAGAAGTTCAAGGCTGAGATGTTTTTCTAGTAGCTTCCAAGTCTCAAGGCCTAGAAATGAGGGAAATAATTTGCTTAGATCTTGAATATTATTATTTTTTTAAATCACGATCTCGACAAGTTTGGTTAAATGGCATCTGGAATCAATTCAAATCAGCAAATTGATATTGAGCACATACTATGCACAAAATTTCTTGCTAGTGTGGTGGGAAAAAGCTCATGACACAGTGGAGCCTACTCACTTCTGAGTGATACTTTTCCAAGTACGCCACAATGTGATAGATGTAACATTTTAATTTTAATTTTCACAGATTTTTTTTTTTTTTTGTAATTTGTATTAGATAAATAGCTCTTCGAATGCTTGGCCTCGTTGGTATTTTTGCGTAGAATGAGAGTAAAGCAAGCGTTTAAGTAAAATGAAAATGGTGAGTTAATGTGAAGAAATATATTAAATAATAATACGAATGATACCCAGAGATGATAACAAGGTGGTATGTCCATGATTAGAATCCCAAAAGCCATTATCCTGGGTGGACTTAAACACATCCCCAAGGAAGCTAGTCAGTTTATTATTCAGGGAGGTAAGCCAAGGGCCTCTGAGTATTTGACAATACCTGGTCATTAGCTTGCATGGCTCACTGCCCAGCTAGGCCATAATGGACTTTTAATGAAATTGCTGTCACACGCATCCTTGTGTACTTCCCATTGTCCAAACAACAGTAACATTGAGATGTAGACCACTCCATGCAACCTTACCTATCTGGGAGAGGAGGAGATGTGGTGGGGAGAAATGAATTTCCCAGTGAACATTGCATATCCCATTCTGTGCATTAGTGTTGGGAAGGGGATGCTGGGGACATGGTGAAAGATGGGCACAGCACCATGAGCTGATGGCTAGAGGTCAGAGGAGATACAGAGGGAAAAGCCACCATGTCTTGAGGTGCGGAGGCTTCTAATCTGATGTGCCAGCTAGTGCCAGCCCATCCCCTGCCACAGAAGCAGTAAATAAACTCCGCTACGCACCCCTCTGAGGAGCCTTAAACCATTCAGATGTGTAATACTGTTGAGTGTAGTGAATAGACTAACATTGTCTTTGCATCTCTGCGGTGACTAATTTGCGGGCTCCCTGATTTTGTTCTGAGTTAAGTGGTCTTTATGTTCCAATTCTGGCAGCGCTGCACAGTGATATATTGTGTGCACAATTCCGCCCAATTTATTGGCGCTCACATAATGACAGCCTGTTGAATGGGAAGAAGTAGTGTGTAAACAGAACAGCCCAGGCTGGAGGGGAAGCACTCATTTTCTGAGCCATATTTGCTGAGTTAGTCATGAGACTTTCTTCTGTCCACTTGAGCCAGGATTTTGAACCCTGATCTGTATGTAGGTCCATTTGGAGATCCAGAAGAACTCAAATTTGATTACCTGGGGAAATCAGGAACTAGCACAAAGGCATCTTTGCCTGATAGAAAAAGTGAGTTCCAGAGTTCTGACACCTCCTGGTGATTGGGGTGGGACCCTCTGGGTTTGAGATAGAGGAGCCAGCATTGTAAGGAAAAGCCTGAGGGCACATCATGGGCAAAGTCCTTTGTCCCAAGAAACCAGATCAGTTGATTAAAGCAGAGTGAGAGCCAGAAGCAGAGCTCAAGTGCAGGGTCAGACACCAGAAGGGGCTGCTACAGAAGGGGATCAGTTGTGGGTTTGTGGGTGACACAATTGAGGTGGATGCCCTGTGTTTGTCATGAAAGGCACTGTTCCTCATTGTTGGCATGTGCACAGTGTGCTTTGGAGGGGAGGGGTTGGTTTGAAGAACCAGTCTGGAGTGGACACATGACATGAGCATATTTCTCTCACCAAGTCAACATTTTTTAATTGTTATTGACAACTGTTGAAATTGAAAGTAGCAGGTACTATATTCATGGTACAAATCTACTGAGATTTAAAAATCAATAAAATATAAGTTTTCCTGCTTTACCCAATTTCTGGTTCCCCTTGCCAAATATAGTCAATATCTATTCTTTTTTTTGTTTGCTTCCAGAAATTAT
>NW_006431919.1:15320891-15332676 GCF_000325575.1 Pteropus alecto | reverse complement strand
TTAAGTTGTTTAAAAAAACCAAAAAAAAGCAAAAAAAAAAAAAAAAATACACACACACACACACACATACACACACATAATCTCCAAGACCTGCCAATTTTTTAACCATTTGAAAATTATGTTTTAAATTTTTAGAAATTATTAAGATGATTATTTAGAGCAGTTTTAGATTCACAGCAAAATAGAGAGGAAGGTACAGGGATTCCCCACCTACCCCCTGCCCCCACACATGGCACAGACTCCCCCATTATCAACATCCTCCAGAGAGAGGAACATTTGTCACAACTGATGAACCTACATCGACACATCATAATCACCCAAAGTCCTTAGTTTACATTACCATTTGTTCTTGATCTGGTACATTCTTGGGCTTGGATTTAGATTTTCTTTTAAACCTCCAAATTAAGACTTTTCTTGCACTTGGCTAGGATCCATCTGCCAGTTCGTGAATGAAGAGAGCCTGTGGTCAAGAGTGTTGATTTTAGTATCTTATTTATGCCTGCAGAGGCCTCACAGGGCATTGGGTATGTAGGGCACTGTGGTGTCCAGTGTGGGGTTCCAAAGACAGGGAAGGAGCTGAATGAGAAAACCCTGAGTGCAGCAGGATTCAAGGGTGAGAATGATGCTGTGTCTGAGGAGAGGAGCCAGGGGACACTACTGGAGAATGGGGGCTGGGACAGGAGCCCCAGGCTCACTCGACTGGCCACCTGCGGTGCGAGTGAGGAGACTGGGCTGAAGCAGCAGGCACAGAGCAGAAATCACGGCCTCCCTGTTTGCCTCTGCATCTGTCTCAACACACACAGACATTGAATCTCTGCAACTAGAGACTTCTTGACAACTTGAGGTCTCAAAAGGCTCCTGAGAGCAGAAGAGGAAGGAGCCATTCAATGAACGCTCACCTATAATCGTGTGCCTTTGTTGACAGATGCCTGTTTTTGTACTTCTGGTGATAAACTGCTTATGTGATTTCATCTTTTGAATTTCTACATTGCTGTTTCTCGGGATAGGATTAGGCATCCCATAAAGTGTCACCACTTGCTTGTAGCTGAGGCTGAGTAAGATGAGAAGCCCTCCCTCAGGTGGGGTCTGGAATCCATCCTTCCCAAGGTCGGTTAGCCCCTTGCTGCTGTCTCAGCCAGCCCTCTCTGGGCAGCACAGATAGCTTCCGGCCATAGAGGACAGACAGACAGCAGGGGAGCCATGGGTGGTCAGTTAAGGCACAGGTGATGAGGTGAGAGGTACATTCTGTACTTGACCTAAATCTTAGCTTGCCACTTACCAGTAGTGTGAGAAGTTGTATAAGTAACTTAAGTTCTCTGAGCCTCAGTTTTATCTTCTTTAAAATTAGACTAATAATGGGCTGGACCTTATAGGGACTTGAAAGGATTCAATTGATTAAAACCTGTAAAGCCTGTAGAACACTGCTGGTTAGCATGCTAGAAAGCTTAGGTGGTGGTGCTGCTGCTCTTCTGGAAACTTATTCTGCCTTGGTGGCAGTCTGTTCTGGAGGTCCATCAGTACAGTCCTGTGGGCTTTCTGTTGCTTTTGGCCATAAACCACTCCTGGGCAGGGCGTCAGGTTGACCTGATTCATATTTGTTCCATCCTCCGGGAATGTCCTATGTGGCCCTGGTGTGTTTGCTGATCTAATCAAGAGAGTGATTCAAGGCCCATTCCAATGTTTATGTTGGCTCTGGGTCTAATCTTGTCTATCTTGCACTGTAAGTCCAAGAAGATGGGCCTGATCTGGGTCAAGTACTCTGCAGGGTGGAGCCTCCAAGCGTTAGGAGTGATAAATACATGCAACTGGGAAGGGTGGCTGGATTGGTGCTGGCTTCTTCTTCGTTTTATCGATTCATTTCTTTGGGAACATTTTTTAACCTAAAGAATAGTCAATTGGACCGTCATTCTGCCTCCTGTCTGGGCACTGAGATTTTAATAACCATTGCTGGCATTAATCGAAGACTCACCAGTTACAAGCTCTGTTAACCACCTTCATATGCATAATTTTGGGTAAGGCTCAGAGCTACCCAATGAGTCAGTTTGTTTTCTCTTTGCATAGATGAAGAATTGGAGCCTTAGGATTTTAAATCACTTGCCTAAAGTCACAGATGTAGTAAGTGTAGAACCAGAACATAGGCATCTTGTCTGCAGAGCTCTAAACCCTCTCACCTTAGTGTTCACATGAATTGTTTAGAGATATGGCTAACAGGCAGAGGCAGGTCCAGTAGATCTGGGGCCTGGCCTGTGACACTGTATTTCTCATAAGCTCCCAGGTCAGACTGATGCAGCTAATCCCTGGACCATGCTTTGAGTGACAAGGCACCAAACTAGGAAGCCACAGTCTTAGCTTGGTATGTTATCTGTTTATTTTGCTGGACCTAACATTTGACCTTATGCATGGTTGCTTGGCAGCCATCACTCACCCACTCATGGCGAAGACAGTGTCTTATGGGGCTCTCAGCAAGTGAGACATTAAGCCCTGTGAGGCTTTGGGTGGTTGCTCTGCTCTTAGAAGGTTAGTCAGTGTAGCCCCTCTCCTTTCTGTCTTGATCAGTCCTGCTTAACTGAGAGAAAGGGCATTTCTGTGCCCTTGGATGTGTCTATTTTTCTAGTCTCAGCTTGGATTCCTGGATTTGGGGACCAGGGGAACTCACCATGATCTTTACTTTGCACCCAAATCTCTTTCTCTTCTTGTGTCTCCCACCTCTAATCATGGTCACATTTAGCTTTTCATTCTTCCTGGGATGAAATCCTTTTAGGAATCTGTGATTCATTCCTTGGCCCCAGCTTTCCTGTGGTTGTCAAGTCCCAAATTCGTTCAAACCTCCATAATATCTGTGATATCTCTTCTTCTCTCCAAAACCTGGCCCTGATAACCTCTTAATAACATAGCCATTATTTATATAGCTGATATGTGAATTATCTACTTCATTAAGTGTCACCACTGTCCAATGAAAGTGCTCTTATCATTGTCATTGATCAGATGATGTACTCAAGTTCACCCAGAGAGTAAGTTTTCGCTCCGGTACTGAACTCAGAGAGTCGAATCCAATGCTCTCACTCCCAACCCCTCTGCCGGACTGCCTCTCTCCATTCCATCTGTCTCCACTACAGCTGGAGGCATCGCCACCAAACAAGTTTAATCACTTATTCATTCAACCACTGCCTTAGCCCTCTAGTATGTTCCAGCATTATGCTAGGTGCTGATGATGCAATGGAGAGCAAAACAGACATATCCCTACGTTTGTGGAGCTTATTTTGGTGATCACATTATTGCTACTTGTTAGACAGATGACTTTTATTGGGTTATTAATCCACATGAGTCCAAATGGCCCACATGAACCTCAGTTTTCTCATCTGCAAGTGGAGATCATTATACTCCCTACTCCAAAAGGCTGCTACAAATAACATGTGTGCAGCACTTAGCCTTGGCACATAGTATGTGGACAGTAATCTCACCTGAATTTGCATGTGGATTAAGTCCAAGTTTTTCAGCATACCATTCCAAGTCCTTCATTCCAAACACGTAGGTGCCTCCAGGATGAATTGTTGTTCTTCCACACACTTGACACACACTTTCCTGATTCCTGGCCCGACTCAGGTGTTATTTTCATTTGCTCTTTAGTATATAGTATATCCTACCTCTGTGAGAACAGTCCTTTGTTCCATGATACTCTTGGCCTCTGGGCTCCCATGTAGCACCAAATCTTGCCGCCTTGTATTCTAGTTTACAGGTCTGTCTCTTTTGCTCAGTTGTAAAATTTCTCACTCATTTAGCAAGTATTTCATGAGCACTCACTATATGGTTAGGTACTGTTCTACTTGTGGCAGCATGTAATGGAAGTAATAACCGTCATGGTGCCTATCTCCATAGAGTGTAGAGTCTAGACAACACTGTCCAATAGAATGCTCTGCAGTCCCAGAGATTTTCTATCTCTGTACTGTCCAGTGTGATAACCATTAGCTACATGTCACTATTGAGCACTTAAAATATGACTAATGTAGCTGAAGGGCTGATTATTTAATTTTGTTTAATTTTAGTTTACATAGCCATATGTAGCTAGTAGATACTGTATTAGTGCAGGTAGTATGAGAGAGCTGTTAATTAAATAATCACAAAAAATCAATAGAAAGTTACGCTTGTAATAAGTACTATGCAGTAGGAGTTCCTGGTTGCATAGAGACATATTAGGGAGGTCTGACTTAGTCTGGTTGGAGCGATTGAGGGAAGGATTTCCTCAATCTGATTCTGAAGCTACTCAGAAGAATGCAGGGAGGTGCAGAGGGCATGCTTGCAAATAATCAAGCAACGTGCACGAATGGTCTGTGGTAGAAAAGATCATGGCCTATGAGAAGATCTCTGAGAGTCCAAGGGCAAACACCATCTTCATCCTTCTCTTTTCTTTGAAAGCTCCAAAACGCGTAACACTGCATACTCTGCACATAGTAGGCACTGAATTAAATTTCAAGTTTGGATGCATGATGCCAAGGTCTCACCTGTGCAGCCTCACCCAGTTCCTCCTCAGAACTGCCCCAGCTAGAGAGCCAGGAAACAGGAGCTCCTGTTCCATCTCTGCTCTGAAGGATCCAGTCAGTAAGGAATCTTGTCTTTTTGTCTCAAGGAACCTTCTTTACCATATGGCTGGTGACCTCCCACCTCTCAGGATTATGGGAAATATTCTGGGTCTACATTGGAAGAGATATGGCCACAGGTAGAGACTGGAATCACAATAAAACCTGCATGTTGTATTTGTTAATTCATTCAACAAACGCTTGTAAGTGCCTGCTACAGGCTGATGTTGAGGATACAGTAAAGAACAAAAAAGATAGTGCCCCTGACCTCATGGAGCTTATAATGTAGTGGGGGCCCCCAGGTACCCCAGGCTGTGACAGTCAGGGCCAGTAGCTCTTCCCGGGACCTACAGACTGTGTGTGGCAATGTGTCATGTTCTGGGTCACTGCACAATTCACACATGCTCCCCAAACCCATCATACACTGGGGTCCCAAATGCCTCAGCCAGGGAGTCAATCTCTAGGATTGCCAGGTACTTTTGCTGTGGACTCCAGGGAACTTCACGGAATTTGCTCTGTGTTCTCCCCCAGGAACTCTGCCTTGCGTACAAGTGGGGAGATTGTGAATTCCTCAGAGTCATCATCTTTTAATAAGAAGAAACAAATAACTCCTTGTTTACACCCCAGCTTGTGTTCCCCACACCAGTTCCTTATTCACACCTTTGGCTCACTAAAGAGCTTAAACAAAATTTAGTTCCCCAAGGCTGGAGGAAGGGTAGAAAGTAATTTTTTTTAACCTACTCAAGGTCTTGTCCAAACGAGTTGTCACCAAAAAATGAAAGCCAGATGTTATTTTAGTGAGAAATAAATATGTGGCCAATCTGCGGGTCGAACCTGCGGTCTCTCTGGATGGTTTCCACGTGTGTCGGTAGCTGGACTCCCAGGTATCAGCGGCCGACGTTCTTTCTCTAGTCTGTTAGCTGAGGCACAGCACGCACAGATGGCTAATGAGCAGTTAACATCCAAGCCGAGCAGCCTGCCATGGTGATGCCCACCAGCTCATACGTTAGATTCAAACCAGCACTGTGAGCTGCTGGGGGCTGCTGAGTGCAGACCGAGAAGCAGAGATCCATGTCCAGACAAGGGGGAAAGACAAATTCAGGCTATCGTGCTGCCTCCAGCTTCTCAGAGGGATCTGCTTTTGTTGGGAGCGCTTAAATCCTCATGGGGAACATACTTCAGATAACCGTCGAGGAATTACAGATGAAATCAGGGCCTCGAAGCAAAGAGCGGCCCTTTGGGGTTTAACATTACAGTGTGCTCTTCCTCGAGTCTGATTCAGTAGTGAGCTTTTCAGCCAAAGGAAGTCTTTTCTTTAATTGGCCGCATCTCCGTAGGAAGACCGCTGAGCTTGCTACTGCTTCTATCAGAGCATTTCTCATCTCTTGGCTTTTTCTCACACTTTTCAAGTTCTAGATACAATCAATTGTGTGTTGGCCTTTGAAATGTGTCATACTGGTATTAAAACTTTCTCAAAGGGCAGAAAAAAAGGTGAGAGAGGGAAAAAATGATAGGATAAAGCTCAAAGGGTCAGTGAGGCTTAGAGTAGAGAGAGAAACTCTTGGGAAAGAGGTAAACAATGTCAGACCTGGAGACTGTAAGTTAGAGAACCAGAGGGTGAGGCAGTCAGGCGACCCGATTTAGGAATGTCTGACCCCCAAACTGGGTGCACGGCACATGGACAAAGCACGTCATTGGGAGACACGGATTCAGGCCAACCATGAAGACACCAGGGGAAGAGGCCCAACCAAGAGGCTGGATTACAGGCTCGGCGAGGGGCTCTAGGGAAGGAGGGGTCTGCCATGGCAAGGCAGAGCCCGATCGCTGAGGAAACTTTCTGAGCTGTCTTCCTAAGGAAATTGAAGGTAATAGTTCATAGCTCATAGGATTATTCTGAGGATAAAATAGATTAATCATTGTAAAGTGTTTAAAAGAGTGGCACTCAATAAATGCTATAGTTATGTGCAGGCAGTGGTTTAGACATGAGAGAACAAGAGACAGAGTTCCTAAAGCATGAGTTTGTTAGAGATAGAGTTCCTAAAGCATGAGTTTGTTTCTAGGAATGTTTTTCAAAAAAGGTCAACTTGGATTTTGAAATGTATCATTTATTCATATATTCATTCAGTCTTTTCTTCCTTAGTCAGGAAATCTTCATTGAGCCCCTTTCATGTGTAAGGCATTCTTCTAGCCCCGGGGATATAGTGATGATCTAGAGCAGGGGATGGCAAACTGCATCTGTGGGCCAAATCTGGCCCACTGCTTGTTTTTGTAAATAAAGTTTTATTGGAATATAGACATGATCATTTGTTTATTAAAAGCTGTTTTTATGCTACATTTACAGAATTGAGTAGTTGTAACAGACCCACTCAGGGCCTGCACAGCCTAAAGAAATGACCACCTGGCTCATTACAGAAAACATTTGCCCATCTTGATCTAGAGAGACTTTTCAGTATGGTACTCCTTCTCTAATGAAAGAGACAAAGCAATAGGAAATTGCAGTATAGTAAAATAATTTCAGAAGACCATAGGAGTAGAGAAGAGGATCAAACAGGTTTCCTAGAAGAGATGCTCTCTCAGCCCAGCTAAGACTTGGAGAAGTAGAGAAGAAAGGAAAAATATGCTGGATAGAGAAACAACATTTGCAGAGGCCCAGAGGTGGAAGAGAGCAGGGTATGTTCAGAAGCTAAATGAAATTCATCATAGCTGGAGCGACAGAGAATAGATGACACATAGCTTCCCAAGAAGGATGAAGTTTTGATGATTTTCTGAGGACAGTGGAGAGCTATTGAATGCTTTTCAGCAGAGGAACAACATAATTAGGCTTGTATTATAAGGGAGATCAGTCCACCTGGAATATGGAGGCTGGATTTAAGAGTTGAGTGGGAGGATAAGGAGGAAGATTAGAGACATGAAGGCCAGTGGGGAGCCCATTTCAGTAATGCAGGAGGAGACCATGATAGCCTGGACTAAGGGCATGTAGCAGAGTTAGGAGAGGAGAATGGTTTGGAGACATATTCAAGAGGCAGAGTACATAGTGATTGATTGCACACGGGGAGTGTCAAGTGAAAAGGGGTGAAGCATGGAAGAAGGCTACTCCCTGAGATGAGGACCACATCGGCAAGAGCAACTTTGGGGTGGAAGGAGATGATGATGTCCTTGTTGGACATGCCTCTGGGACATCCATGAGGATATGTCCAGATGGAGTCTTTTCAGAGCAGACTCTGCCATTCATTCCACATGGCTGTAAGACAGAAGGTGAAGATGTTAGCCATTTGGATATCTGAAGGACTTGTTTTCCAGGAAGAGGAAAGCAAGGAAAAGGCCCAAGGTAGAGTGTTCCTCGATGTGTCCCAGGAGTAGCAGGCAAGCTGTGTGGCTTGAGTAGAGTGAGAAAGTGCGAGAGTGAAAGGAAGTGAAACTGGAGGAGTAAGGAGGAGGGTGGTAAATAGATCCTGTAGGGGTGTGTGGCCCATTGTAAGAACACTGATTTACACTGTGATATGGGAGCCTTCTGAAAGTTCTGAGCAAAAGAATGACTTGATCAATTAGAGTTTTTAAAGAATCACTCTCGCTGCTAGTGGAGAATAGGATATAGGGAGGTTGGGGGTGGAAGCAGGTGGGCCAGTCAGGAGATCATTGCACATCTAAACTCAGCTCCTCCTCATCTCTATTAGTCAATTTTCCCTTCTATCCAAACAACCCCAGAATCTCAGTGGCTTACAAAAACAAATTTATTTTCCTCATTTACAGATCATGGGTTGACTGGGTTTGGCTGATATCATATGAGTTGGATTCTGGGTCTTACAGGTGACTTCTCATTCTCCTTGGGCTGGTGGCTATCTGAGACATTTTTTTTTTTTTTTTCATGGTAGATGGAAGAAGAGATGAGATCAAACAGGTCACAAAAGCACATTCAAAACTCTGCTCACATCACCCCACCCACCTTCCGTTGGCCAAATCAAGGCACATGGCCAAAGTCTTGGTTGTATGATCCTCAGGCAGAGAAGGAGGGAAAAACTCGAAACAATAAACCAATCTACCATGTTCTGCCTCTATTCCACTTGTCTCCACCTAATGTCACCAGGTTTTGCTTTGTCATCTTCCTATTTCTTTCATTCATTCCTACCTCTGGTCCCCTTCGATTCACATACTGCCTCATAAAATGGTTTCTTTCATGTTCTCCTGCCATCAACTCTTGTTTTTCCCAGCAGCCCATGCTGCATGCCCCTGCCTGAGATTTCTTCCTGTGGTGGTTCTTTCTTCCTGTCAATTCTGCTTGAGAAACTTCAGTGACCAGCCATTTAGCAACACAAGGTTCCTCAAATGCTAATAATTTTTGTACCCCTGTCATGGTTTGGTCAATCTGTATTACACTTATACTGTTATAGTTTTTAGTATTTTCGTTAGTTTGACTTCAAGGCAACTAACTTTTTTTCCTAGCCTCATCTTAAGTAACAATTACCTAGAAAGTTATACATCTTCCTTAAAACAAAACAAAACAAAACAAAACAAAACAAAACACCATAAAAATATATGCTAATTAAAATAAACATGCTTGTGCATTTACCCTCTGAAGTCACTAGCGGTATCATGATTGCATTCGAGGACACACTGGCTTCCCATAAGCCCCTGCAGCTTCATCCTACCTGTCTAGTTTTCGTTCTCATCTCTACATATTTTCATTACTGGGGTTTTAATGGTCTTCCTGTTATTTGTGTACTGTCATGGAAAAGCACTTGCCCATAGCTTTGCTCATACTGCCCTCTGAGCTAGGAAGACCACATCCCTTTCTACCTGTCCTCCAAGACTTGCCTCCTTCCCCACTCCCCTATCTCCTAGTTGGCTCCCCTTTCCTGTTTGACTTACAGTCTAAGCCCATTGCCCAGTGTAGTGTTCCAGCTCAAACCGTCTCTCATCGTTTCGCATGTGCTGATCTTACCAAACTGGTTCACAAGTGCCTCAAGCCTGTCATGGCCTGTGCCTGCCAAGTCTCTCCCCACCCATGCCATGGGTATTCTTCACCCTTCACTCCGTATATTAAAGTAGGGGCTCTTTCTGTGATGTCCCATCACAGTACTTCTCACCATGTATTCTCACTGCCCTTTTTCTGTTTTCATTCCCTGGTTCATCCATCCTTTTCTTTAAAGTTGCTAATTAAATATTGCCTCCTCCATGAAGCCGTAAAGACTTCTCCCACAGCTTGCTGTATTTTCTTCTCAGTCATCGATCTACTTATCTCTTTCCTCGCTAGACTGACTATAAGCTCCTTAAAGTCAGGGTCTTGCTGGATTGTGTATCTCAGAGCATGACATAAAATCGGCATTTAGTAACAATGAATTTTCAAACAATTTATGAATTAGGTAACTTGAACTTTGCTGTTTCAAGAGGACTATACATTATTTGAAGGCCAAAAACTTGCCTTCTCTCTTTCCTTCCCAACATGGCTTGTCCCAGGTATGCAAATGGTAGGCCCTTGTTAAATTTGTAGTTAAGTTGCATAAGAAATGCAGGAGGTGTCAAAGGTTGACAATAGAAATTGGTGCCAATTAAGTATTTTTGCAATTCTAAGCTCTATCAGGCCTAAGCTGATTCTGAACACCAAATGTATCACAATTTTGACATTGAAAGCAAAGGGGGATATGTTTGGAGCCTTTTGCCTTTGTCCATGACTGAAAAGATGTAATTCATGTTAGGTCACTTGTGCTGATGTTCTGCATCAGCTCTGCATCTGGAGATGGTGTCAGATTCTTTTCAGGATGGAAATGGTATCGTGTGTGTGTGTGTGTGTGTGTATACGCGCGCGTGCGTGCAAAACAGAAAAAGAGAGATAGTAGTCCAGATGCCAGTACACCTGGAATCTATTTGTGAGGATCACTGGTTCAGTCCATAGCTTGGGCCATTCATTTATTTCTTGCTAAGTGAACATCTGGGGTTCAGTTTGAGACGCCAACAAGTTTGGATGGGATCTCAAAGCTGTGGTTGGGGTGGGGGTCTGCTCACCCAAAGTGGGAATGAGAGAGGTGAGCAGAGGCTCTTAAACTGTTCTGCAGACTTCGGTTCAAATGCAGTAGGCGGAGAGTTGAGAAACTCTTCCGTGCTGGAAAAGCATTCAAAACCAGGAATTAACCAAAGGAGATTGAAGCAGATCAAAGCGACAATGCAGTCTGAAAAGGGCCCTTTTGCTCTTTCACTCTGTTCCCCTTCCACCCTCAGTTCTAAGCATATCCAGGTATCTTCCTTTTCTAGGAAAAAAGAAGTGAAAACTTGGCCCTGAACCAGGAAGAAAATGCTGTGAGAAAGTGAAATTTTAATTAGTTATAGATGAGAATTGGTCACAGATAATTACTCTACATTCCTTGGCTCATGCCTGAGAAGGCTTAAAACATCTTTTTTGTTGTTAGATATGTAGACATATATCTAGATACCTAGATAAACACCCAGAGAAGCACAGCATCATTAACAGAGCTTGCAGAGTTCGAGTGTTTAGAACAGAAATGAAAGGGAAATTTGTCATTCACAAGCTAGGAATGTTTGAATCTTTTGCTGTCTGGCCTGTTTTTTTTCTTTTCCTTTTCTTTCTTTCTTTCTTTTCTTTTCTTTTTTTTTTTTTTTTAAAATGAACTCTCTCAAAACAAGACAAAACAAAACAAAAAAAGTCCAGTGGATTCAAACAGGATCATTTTAAACACTGCTTTCAGAAAATTCATGCTGAGTTGTACCTGCCCTCTATAACATCTACCAGCTAGAGTATTTCTCCCTCAATTTACATCTGTCATTTTCCTATCCATGGGTCACAGGGGTTGGAGTCCCAGATGAAGGGCCTACAATAATCCAGGAAGAACACAGAAAGTCTGTGGTGGGCTGTGCTTATGCCTTTTAATTTAGAACAAGCTTCGCTGCATTGTTTGGGGAGATTTAAAGGGGGAAAAACCTCAACTGCCTCAAGTATTTTCCTCTTAATTCCTAGCTGGAATGACTCAACATTAACCATAAGCTACTCAAGGCACGCTTCATGTCTTAATGGAGCATGCTTTTGCAGAGCAATACTAACTTCTAAGGAATTCTCAGTCTTCCTCTTCTGCCCCCCAACAAAGCTCTCCCGTTTTCATTCCCAGGCAACACAGACAAGAGTTAGCCTCTGGGGCCTTCTGCCTCTTCCTTTTATCACCCCTCGTTTTGCTATATAGAATCTCACTCTGGTGTCCCACATG
>NW_006431919.1:15299186-15320799 GCF_000325575.1 Pteropus alecto | reverse complement strand
TCAGCTCGGAAACTGTCGCTGCCTCCTCCTCACCCCCTTATACAAAACAGTTGGTGTATGCCTCATGCTCCATACGCTCAGGACCCTCTACCAAGCGCTGTGACAAAGTGTTTAATTTGTACCATTGTGATTGCAACCCTGCAGTAACCTGGTTGCAAAATTCTGGAAGGTCCCTAACAAGATCCTCTGTGTTTAATGGCCAGAAGTGAAAGAGCCAGCACACAGGTGCTTAGACAGCATTGCACAGCGACCTAAAGCACTTTAAGTTTTTTACAAAGTTTACCATCTTCATCTCATTTGTTCCTCAATAATTCTGTGGAGTAGGTGAAGTAGGTATTCACTTATCCATTCACTCATTCAACCAACCAACAAATATTTATTGAGCACCTACTAGTTGCTAGAAACTATTCTAGGCTCTGAGTTGCAGTGAACAAAACAGGCAAATATCCCTCTTCTCATGGTACGTCACATCTGAATGAATATTCTAGTAAGTATCATTCTCATTGTTCATATGAAGAAACCGAGACATAGAAAGTTTAAATCTTAGGGACACACAGCTTGTTTAGAGCTGGATTTAGAACCCTAGTATCTTATCCTACTCCCAGAATAGGAGAATAGAATAGAGATCTTAGGGATCATCTTATCCAGCCCACAGATCCTTTCTGATTTCTGTAGACAACAAAGGCTCAGAGAGGTGCTGTGGTTTACACAGTCACCCAGCTCTTAGTGGCAGAGCCAGGACCATAGGCCAGCTTCCCTAAGCCCCAGCCCCATGTCTACCTAATTACCTTTTAGTCTGTTCTGGCTTCTTACAGTTCTGAGGCTGCAAGTCTGAGATCAGCATAGTTGCATCCTAGCGAGGACCCTCTTCCACGTCACAGGCAGCCGACTCCTCGCTGTCTCCTCACACAGTGGATGGGGCAAGGGAACTCTCTGGAGCCTCTTTTATAAAGGCACTAATCGCATTCACGAGGTTCTGCTCTCTGTCCTAATCAGTTCCCTACGGCTCTCCTCCTACTACCATCCCCTTGGGGGTTAAGGTTCTAGCATGTGGCACAGATATTCAGACCGTAGCAACCTCCCTTACTTCTTTAGCCAACACAGATTTCATGGCTCTTTTTCACAATCACCATAAGTACATTCCCGCAACTCCCTTGCCCCTGTCTTCCTCTATTGTAGGTACCTGGATAAACCCTGATCTTGGCTGAATTCAGTCTTGGGTTTTTTGTACCCTGTCACCTAGGCAACTTGGAGGTGGCTGGAGAATAAACACATGCTTATGTGGACGAATCTCACAAGTCAGGATCACCACCCTCAAGTGTGACTTACTGCCGCCCGCCAACCCTCCAGCCCTTCCTAGTCAATTCACTCTCCTGCTCAGTCCTAGATGATTATTTCTCACCTTCTCTCCTCAGTCATCAAACACCTCTCTTCCCCTCCTTAGTCTCTTCTGAAGATCTAGCTTCCTTTTTCACTGAGAAAATAGTCAGAAGAGGCTCCACAGACTCCCACCACCATACCTGCCGTACACTGTCCCTGACCTCTGCCTCCCCTGCTGTTGCCACAGGTGACCTATCTTTGGCCCTGTCGGAAGCTTTTGCCATCCCTGTGCACTGGAATTTCCCGTCACTTATTCATGAACTTCACTCTAAAAATTATCCCGTCATCCCTATATCATCAATTTACCCTGTTTTCCAGATCACTCTCATCAGCATATAAGCATGTTGCAGTTTCCCTCATCTTAAAAAAATAAAAACAATAGCGCCTTTCTTGACCACATATCCCCTGCTGGCTGTCAACCCATTTTCTGTTCCCCTCAAACTATGTTCCCTTGATTTTCTCCGCCCACTCCCACCCCCGCCACCCCGCACCACCAGCTCCGCTCCCCTCTCTTAAAACATTCCAATGAACAGTTCGTGCTTACCTGTATCCCAAGCTGCTTTTTCGGGTTACACATGAGCTCCACGTTGCTAAACCCAGTGTCACCCTCATCACAGCATTCAACTAATCACCGCCTCCCGCCCCCTCTCCTTGGAGCCCTTGCTTGCTTGGCTTCCATGATTCCCCTCTCTCTTGCTTTTCCTCCTACCACACTGGCAGCTGTTTCTCCCAACCTCTAGTCTCTAGTGCAGCCCAGGACCAGCCCTTACGCCTCTTCCCTTCTTTTCTTCACCTGCCATGATGACCACACCTGGGTTTGTGGTTTTAAATACTATCTACAGCTCTATCTTGATCTTAACCCTGAAGCCCAGATTTGCATATCCATTTGTCTCTGAGGTATCTACTCTTGGACATTTATAGGCATATCAAATGGAACATGTCCAAATCTGTGCCCACAGATATTCACTACCCATAGTCTTCTGCCATCAACTGTAACAATAGTTCCAGTTATAGATACACAGGCCAAAACCTCACATTATCCTTCATTCTCCTCTCTCTCATACCTCAGCTCCAAACCATCAGCACATCCTGTCTGCTCTACCTTTAAAATGCTTCCACCTTAGCACTTCTGCAGCTGCTCCCCTGGGATATGGGTAAAGAGAATTCCCGGAGAAGAGGAGAGTATGCGCAAAACCCTGAGGCAGGGGGAGCTGCCAAACAGGAAAAGATCGAGACATGGTTCTCGAGTCTGGGGAGCTGCCCGCCTTTTTGGCCCCGTTATGAAATGTGGAGTAAAGAGATCACTATGGGGATCCGAGCTTTGGCCACAGCCAAGTGGTCCGGCTCTCTGGAATGGATCTGGCCAGCTCCGAAGGACATACATGACTCTCTTAGGTTGCATGTGCATTATGTTTTCAGTGTATGTAACATTGTGTGTCTGTGTATGTGCATTTACATACATGCTAAACATGTGTTTCCTTCCATCCTAGATGTGTTTTCCTGGAGTCCAAACCCTCAGTGGACTAATGCAATTCCATGTATAATCCGCTAGGTGATCCCCAGAGACCCCTGCTCATGACTTTAGTCCTAGATAAAGCAGTCTATTGGTCACAGTCCCCGGAGTTCCCTGTATTGTTCTAGGCTAAGATGACTTAGGCCTTGTAGGTCAGCCACCCTGGAACAAGGCAATGCTCAGTGCCTTTTGACTCATTCTCTGTAGGGCCAGGAATATCCCACTGCAGCTGTATAGACAAGACCCCTGCCCCTCTTTCTGTCACCCCCTCTCCTCCCGGAAAGCAAGGTCTTCTGGACTATATTTGAGCATACTGCAGCAGCCAGGACAGGGGTCAGAGGCAAGGCAGGCTCAGACCGCTGATGTGCTCTCTAACAACCATGTAATTGGAGGAAAATTGGTCCAGTGTGAGGTGCAGGAAAGTTCAAAAGGTTTGTTTGGAGGTCTTTGTGCTTGTTTTCTTTTCATGCCGGAGTCCTGAGTTGGATCTCAGCAAGGTGAGATCCTGGGCAAGCCCCAGAGCTCTCTAGAACTGTATATATGTCTCAAGATAAAATCGCCTACAAGGGCAGACAGGGACTGAAGATACCCTTGGTGAAGTTTTGCATGGACAGACCCTTTAGGTCTGAGAGGGGAACAAAGATAAATGTTCTTAAGAAATGGCTCAGGAGTCATGCACACCTGGGGCAGTGATTTCCAGGGAGTCCGCAGAGCCTCCTTCTGAAACCAGAGGGCTAGGATCATTAAATAGGCTTTGGACAGTGAGGCCCACGGAGCACAGGGGCAGTTTTTCTAGTCTGCTTTGACTCGGATTCTCCAACCATAACGTGAGCAAATATTCATCGTTACTGGTCTCCTTCCTAAGGACTGTTGTGAAAGCTCCTGGTCAACCGAGCGCCAAAGAGTTAAGGAAGCAGAATGGTAAAGGGGTTCAAAGCACAGATTTTGGTGTCATAGAGAACTCTATCCAAACCTCATCTATCAGCTCTGTGACTTAGGACAAATTACATAACTTCTCTGTGCCTGTTTCCTTATGTACAATAATGACAATAACAATGTTTACCTCAAGAGTCACTTTAGGGGAAAATGAGATAATGCATATGAAACACCTCACGTGGCACTTAGCACACCGTATGTGCCCTTTGTTGACAGACAAAAGGAAGGAAGAAACAAGAACAAAGAGACCGTTATTATTGCTTTGATATAAGTTGGTTATTATGATAGTTCACATCAAATATCCAAGTATCCCTTTAGATTTCTCAGCTTCCTTTGCAGTTTGGCCATGGGACTAGTTCTAGCCAGTAGACTGAGACAAAAGTGGTATGAGTCACTACTAGGTCGAGGAAGTTAAGAGCTAGTGTGGCTCCTCCCTCCCTCTCTTCCCCTGGCACTGTGGCCTTAGAGGCTACAAGTTCTCTATGGCATCTTATGAGATGTAGTAAGCATTTTACATGAGTGTGCAATCTGTGACTACTTTGTTAAGCCAATGACATTTTGGACTTCATTTGTTACTACCAGTAGCCTTGCTGACCAATACAGTCACCAATAAGGGAAAAATAAATCTCCCATTTTTCTGACTTCCTGAGGCATTCAGGGATGATGATGATAATGATAATAATAATAGCTACAACATCTACCATTTATTGAGTCTTTGAGAAACACTGCAAAGCCCACTGCCAAAGTTAAATCATTCAGCCCTCTCAGGTACCTCATGAGGTACCTGTTTTGCTATTACATAATAATTGTGTTCCTAAAATAAATTCGAAATTCTTTTTTAAAAGCGGTCTCTTAAACAACTTCAATGAGGAAAAAACTTCTTACAGGCAAGAGTTTTATAGACTAGGACAACAAAGTATTTCTCCCACAGAAATGTCAAAAATAAAGGTTTTTAATTGCTATTAGGATATTTTGAAGTTACAAATTAAAAATAACAGATTTCAGAACTGGCATAAGCTAACCTAAATGTCATTGAGCAAATGCTAAATTTCGTAGAAGACAAGACTCAGGTCAACTTGCTTTCAAATCATCGAAATAAATTGTGGCTTAGTCCAGAAGTGCTATTTAAAAAAAAAAAAAAAAAAAAAGCCCCATTAGATCTTACTAAAGCTACTACCAAAAATAAAAATAAAATTTAAAAAAGATCCCAACGTCAAAGAGCCAGTCACCCACCTAAAGTGGCTTTAGATGTGAAGGCAAATAGGCTTTCTTCCCACAAATGTGGGCACCATTTCTCAGCAAGACAGTGGGTAAAGGAACAATCATCACAAATCAGGTTCCTTACTGAACCGATCAGATTACATCCAACTTGCATTATGAAAATTCACATGGCAGGTAAAAAGCCTGAATTTGATTTGCTTGGCAGGTGAAGAAACCGAGAAAGTATGAGGCCATCAGTGACTATAGCAAGCAACTGTGGAAAGAGCCCCAAATCAGGATTCTCTGCTCTTTTGACTCTGCTTTGCAGAGTTCCCCTCATATATAGTGACATTTGTACATCTTCATGGATGATGGTGTCACTCTGAGCTGAGATCTGAGGCCCCTACAGTTTGATTCGACCCTTCTCCTGGAGCCTGCCATCATCCCTGAGACTTCCTGCCTGGAGCCCCAGAACACAGGAATCCCCGGGCCTCTCCATTCCTCCGATATACACCTCCATAACAAAGCCGCTTTGGCTCTGGTTGTGTAGACAAGTTGGCGTTTCTGAAAATACAAGTAAAGCCGGAAAGCATCCAGGCTACATAGCAAAGTGCTTGGAGAAGGGGCCGCAACTAATTCCATTACCAAAGCCAACAATTCTGGTGACCTATGAGAGTTACCACACTTTGGCTTTTTTCATCCCTTAGGCCCTTGCTGGGCAGTTGAACATTTAAAACTCGCTGAGGTAAGGGAGGAACTTGCTGAATCATTGAGCTGGGGCCCACTGCTCTATACTGTGCTTGCTTCCAGCCTGGAGGCCTCTCACCTCACCCTTAACCCAGTGAGCTGAAGCACTGCGCCCCACCCCCTTCATGCCGTGCCAGGTCAGTAAGGCAGGTGAGTCTGGAAGCTGAGTCTCCAAGAAGATTCTGGAGGATACAGACAGACTCAAGCAAGTGGGCCTTTTGGGAGTCCCGTTACCTCCAAATAGAATGGCTCTCTCAGCCCAGGAAGGCCACTGATTCTTCAGGCTGCCTGAAGAATCATTCCTACTTTATGATTTATTCATGAAATTCAACAGGTTCTTATTCAAGGACCCCTCACACGCCTGGGCCTGTGTCAGCTGAAGTTGGAACACCAAGCAGATATTAAACATTATTTTCCACTCCCAAGGACTTCAGAACGCAATGGAAAGATGAGACCCACACATTGGCTACTAAATTGAGACAGTCTGTGATGAAAGGTTAAATTAAATATCATCATTATCCACAGTAGTTAAGGGCACAGATTTAGTATCAGATGTCTGGATTCAAATCCCATCACCATCATTTTGGTCAAATTCGACTTTGGGCAAGTGCCTTAGCCTTCTTAGGCCTCTGTTTTCTTCTTCTAGGGTATCTAAGAGTTCTAGCATCAAAGTATGTCTGTGAGAAATTGAATGAGATGGCAAAGTGATTAGTGCTGTTCCTGACTCAGGGTCTTAATGTTATTACAACCTACTGTTATTAGTTGTCAGAACATATTTGAGAGACTCCAAGGGTATAGAAACCCTGAAACTTCTGCATTCTGGTCCTCCCTTCTCTGTTTTTTCAGCAGTGATTGGTAATTTCACCTGACCCAAGCAGGAGTCCTGGGGGGGTCACTTTTAGCTCCTCCAATTTTATAACTTCCTTAGCCCTCATAAGCATTCAGTCACAAAACCCTATTGATTATACATCACATCTGTCTCCTACACTCTAACCAGTCTCATCCTAACCAGGTCTTCACATAGCCAGATTGAGTACGCAAGATCTCTCTTAACCGGTCTCCTTACTTCCAATCCCTGACCCCCCTTCCAAAACAGATTTGCTACTACTCCAGAGAATTTCCTAAAATCCAAACCAGATTATCATTCCCTTGCTCACACCCTTTCCTTGGCTCTCTCTGACTTTCAGCAAACAGCCCAACCCAAATCCTAATCATGACCCGCCCACCAGGGCCCCTGTGATATGATCACTGCTAGCTCCACAGCTGCATCGCTTGTGTTCCCCACCTTTATGTGCCAGTAATGCAGGCCTGCTCCCCAAATGCTTCTGTCTCCTGGCCCACATGATCATGCACATACTGCCCTCAAAGAATAAAACCTTTGTCCTTCGTCTCCTGAAGAACCATCATCATGCTTCAAAAGTAAACTACAAACCACTGTCTTTGGGAAGCCTTTCTTTACCCAGGTCTGGGCTAGCTGCCCCTCCTCTGTGCACCCACAATACCTCTCTTTAAAAGATCATGGTGCAACTTTTTATTTTCATGTCTATCTACTCTGCTGGCATCTGACATTCTTATTCATCTGCATTTTATTCATGCAGAAGCAGGAAGGGATTGCATCTTATTCATCTTCGTATATTCATATTGAAAATGACTGCAGAGATGGATAGACGGACAGATAGTGGTTGGATGAATATACAAGTTAATGGTTGAATGGTTGAATGGATAAATAAATGAACGAATTCAACAAACAAAGTGGCACAAATCTCTAACTAGATCTTATACCCAGGCACCCCCAGGAGGGTCATCAGCAGTACTACAAAGGTAAGGCTCTATTCTTGAAGCTTCACAGTTCAGGCTGAAGAGCAGTATGATGCTGCAACTAGCTCTCCATTGTTCCAGCAGGAAAGCTGAGAGTGTTGAGCTTAGAGGGAGTAGGGACATCCAGATGAGCTTTCCCCATCACTGACCTGGCCGGTGACCTGTTTGTTGACCTCCTCAGGTCTGCCCTCATACGGGTCCCTTTCAGTCCCTTTCTCCATCCAGGCATCACAGATTTATTTCCTGCTTGAACTACGGCAGGAGAATTCCACCTCTGGACCCAGGGTGGCAGAGCAGCAGATGGCGTGAGTGATGGAGGGCGCCATGGCCCACAGCCAGTGAGTGCCTGCAGCCCAGTGCTGCCCTGTCCCTCTCAGGAGAATAGCACGTTTCGTTCTGTTCATTTCCCTGTTAGGAGCTGCTCTTAGAGTAGCCACATGGGAAGTGCACCTTGTGCAGCTCGGAGCCTTCATCAGCTCTTCGAGGAAGACCTTCCAGGCCGGCTTCGTTCACTGAGCAAACATGAATTCATTCTGGCATGAGCTGGAAATGAAATTGAGTATGGAGCTCTTTGTGATAGGGAGAACCCGCACAAGCCAAAGTGGAAAGACCCTGAGGCTTTGGGGAGAAGAGCCCAGCCCAGCCCAGCCACCCTGGAATCCTCGTTCAGGGTTTATGAAGCAGCAGCAGAGCACAAATGGCTAAATTTGGTTGTGTTTTTATTTTTGTTCAGCCACAAATACCGGCAAAGAACTGAAAACGATTCCTCCCTTCCTAGAGCCAAGCCGGTTTTATTTTTAGCTTCAACTCTGGTTTTGCGCTTTTAGCACGCTAAACACCCTTCCCACTACAGGCAGCGGTGGGCCAGATCTGAGGATTTTTGCCTAGACTGGAGTGTTGGTTTTCTGCGTGTAACTCTTACCAGGCTTTGCGAGGCTGTGACAATAGAGGATAGTTCCAGATAGACCCACAAAGAGACCCAGTTCTGGCCTTAGAGACCTCTAAGAGAGTCCTTTTCAAGGAGAGAAATGCACTCGGGTGGATGGTTATCTGGGCTGGAGTGCAGGAGGTGGTAACCCTGGATGAAAGGAAGCGAAGGAAAAAGAGAGGTAAAGGGGAGGGAGCTGTGTTGGCTGAAAGGTTTTGTGAAACACTGTGGTTCAGCGTCAGGGCTCTGGACGCAGACCACCTGATCTAAATCCGGCCTCTGCCACTCCCTAACACTGTGGCCTTGTGAAATGTACTCAGCTTCTCTAGGCCCTGGGTTCTTTTCTATGAGATGTAGATAATAGTGACTCCTGCATCTGAGCTCACCTGTCTGAGATCCTGCCCATCTAGCATGTAGCATAGCATCTGACACGCAGTTAGGACTCAACAAGCACCATTTTTATTATCGTTGCCATGCTGTTATTGCAATGCTAGACACTTATGCATGCACTGTCATTAAGACTTACGGCAACGCAGTGAGTAGAGTTATTTTGCAGATGGAAAACTGAGGCTCAGTGGGCTAGATCACTTCCCCAAGGTCCCATAGCAAGAGCATGACATCGCCAGACCTGAACCCTGCCCTGGCCAACCCCCATCATACCACCACGCCTCTTCCAGGACCAGTGCTTGCACGTGATTTAAAAGGACATCTCTGACTCTATGAGAACTACTCTAAATAAGGAACTAGATCCCCCTCCTGTCCCCTGGGTTCCCCTTTCTTTCCACTTGAGTGACAGGAACACACAAAGAGCAGATAGTGGGAGTAATCAAAAGAGCAGTGGCCAAAGTCACAGAAGACAGAAAGTAGAACGGTGGCTGCCAGGGACTAGGGGAATATGCTTAACATTACTGAGCTGTACGGTTAAAAATGGTCAAGATGGTCAACTTTATGTTATGTGATTTTTTTAACCACAATTTAAAAATAAAAAACAACAAAAAAAAGAGTACTGGTTAGGGAGTCAGGTCGCTGCTGGGGTGGGCCAGATAATTTGAGCTTATCCCATCCGGCTTCCAGTCAGGAGTCTCAGCATCAGCATCTCTGGTCCACACCTGCCACATGCTGCACGAACCCCTCAGGGCTGAACAGCACACTTCTGACAGCAGCCTCATTCTTTGAGGTCTTAAATGCTTCACTCTCACATGCTTTGCCCTTTTGACCTCCTTCTAGTTCCCCATCCTTCTGAAGTTTTCAGCCATCACCTGGGATGAAAGAAGAAAACTAGCAAAATCTCACCCAGGGACTATGACTGTTTGGTGTGTGTGTGCAGCAGGTGGGGGGATGTGGGCTTCGGGGCCAGAAGCTGAGAAGAAGCTCACCTTTTTGTCTCTTCGGTTTGCTTATTCTTGGATGGGATACTACCTCCCACATAACCAAGCGTACGTTGCTTGCTCTAAGAGGAGAAATTCAGCCAGACTACAAACTGCTTTTTGGCTCCAGGAGATTCTGGAGAGTGAGATTCTGAGGATTCTGAGGACAGGAGATTTGGGGACATTGGTTTGGACATTCACCAATGATTAGACTGGGTAAAGATGCTAGGACGGAGAGGCCTGGGGGCGAGCATGGAACCGAGTCTCCTTCTTGGCCACACACTCCCAGGAAAGCAGGCTTCATGAAGGTCACACCAACAGCTCAGTGTCCTTCAGAAACTCAGGTGGCCTCCTTTTCTGGGATTAGCATGGACTTTCCCAGAGGAGAGTCTGGCTCTGCTGCCACCATCCAACAGGAATATCTCTACTGGGCTGAGTTTTACTTCCAGCCATGCCGTATACCTAAACTGTGGTCCCTGACCCAGGGCCAACTGCTCTATTACATACAGTGGGGACAGTGCCCAGGGCCAACAGTACTTTTAGGGACCCATTAAAATGTTTTAATTTCTTTTAAAATTAGAAGAAGAAAATGAGTTTTCTGGTCAAAGTACGTGTTATAATATATAATATTAACATATTTGATTTTATACCAACACGGTTATAAAATATAATATATTATTTTTTACTTTTATGGAGGAAGGTGCCCACAAAAGCAAAAGTGCCCAGAGCCCACCAAAGTTGTGATGCAGCCCTGCTCCGCCCTGTCCGAAGGGCCAGGGATTCCATGGGCTCCTTAGCCTGTGATGATCTGCCTCTCCCTCTTCTCTGTTCCTATAGCAACTGCTGTCTGTCCCTCCCACCTCACCATTTAAGATCTGGAATATTCTCTCTGGTATTTTATTTCTTTTTAGGGACCCATTTCATGTGCCAGTTCTGTCACTTGGCAATAGCTGTCTAGAGCACATGGTGAGAAAAATTCAAAAGGCTCGTCTGGGGTCCGTGGGAAAGAATGTGGTGTCTCTCCTAGGCTCGTGACGGGGGAGGGGCAGCAGGCATGCTGTGTGCTTGCTTATGACTGACCTTCGTGTTATAACCCCAGCTTGACTGACTGCAAACTCCATAAGATGAAATATGCCTTACACATGCTGAGTGTCCCACGCTGAACGATCTAAAAGGTCTCTTCATACCTGTCGATTGATTGATTACAGTGGATTCTGAATATACTTGATCCAATTTAATGTCCGCTTGACATCTTGACATCTTTTCATTTCTTTTTTTCCTCTTTAGGCGCCTGAACAAGAATAAGCTCCAAGTCCTTCCAGAACTTCTTTTCCAGAGCACACCAAAGCTCACCAGACTGTGAGTAGAGTTGATTGTGTTCTCTACCAGGTGTCTTGCCTGGCTTTGGTCATGTGGAGAATGTGGTCACCTTAGTACGTGGAGACCCAGGCTATGCGGAACTTGGTAATTAGGCCTTACTCGTGGAGACTTGGAGTGGGGTGTCCATGTGCTGTGCCCCCACACTCCCCTCCAGACCCAACTTGCTTGCTCCCTTCCTGCAGTGATCATTGGCCTAAGTGGCTACTGCAGGCTGGTGGCTTGTGGTGGTGGCTCACTCCTTTACAAGGAGGGAGGGAACTTCCACCTAACTCGGGTCTGAACTTACCTCAGAGAAATGCTCTGAGGGTGGGGTTTGAGTTTGTTCACAGGAGGCCAACGGTGGTCTCAGAGGGCATGGATTTGGATTACATAGTTCAACTTTACCACCTTGCTGGCTAGAGCAGGTCTTGCCTGTTGCCTGCGTCCTACTCCTGCCAGTCTGGGAACTCTGGGTCTGGAGACCTATGATTTCATGGGAAAAAGAAGAAACACCTTGAATTTCGCTTTGTCTTCTGGAATGGTCCAGGATGTCAGGAGAGAAGTGTTGAAGATGCCTTTGTGCATTTATTCAGAGTAAATTTGGAAACTCAGGAGCTGGAGATGCACATCAGGATAGAGATTGTGGTTCACGTATTGGGTGTGAGGCAGGTACTAATGATTGGCAGTGAATAGTGCCACGATTTTAAACCTGAAAGTCCTGCCGGCAGTGACTAGTGTACATGGGGTAAACTGGATTGCCCAAGGCTTGCGTTTCTGAATGGAGTGACACAGTGTCTGGCTGCTTAGCAGTCACGCAGCGAGATTTACAGCCTGGCTGGGAAAACTCTAACAGTACTGGGGAGGTGCCAAAGTGGTGGCCGCCATTCTCGTTTCCAATGGCTGTGTTTACTACCTACTTAGGCACTCAAACAATGCATGTAGTTTCCGGGATAAATTGGGAAATATGAAACACATGTCAGTGTGTACACTTAAGAATGAGTTCTGAGTTAGGAATCTATCTGTCTATATCTACACACACACAGCAAGACCATGTATGTAAGTGTATTTTAAGGGGCACTTTGTTGGAGCAAGAACAGGCAAGGTCTGGTGTTTCAGTGGTTCAGTGACCTTGCTTGCCTTCTCTAGGACACACCAGTACTTTGTCAAGGTCTCCTCGTGCTGTGTATTCTATTAATCTTGCTCAGTCCCCCTGACTGACTTTGCTTAATGTGGGGAAGTATATGCCTCCCTTTCCACTCTTCCACTCTGAATCCACCTTGATGGGCATGAGGGTGGATGAAATGCTGTGAGTGTCTAGCAGGCCTGAGTAAGTAATACCAAGTGAGCATACAGGGAAATCGCCCTGATTTTGAACTTCCTCTCCTCTGTATAGTTCTTTCCTTAGATGCTCACCTAATAGCCATCTCTCCATCCAGTACTACATTGTGCCTTCTCAACCTGCTCCTAACTAAATGATGCAGTCTATCTGCTATTCATCTCAGCATCTCTTTCTATGCAAACAGAAGTAGCCTGGGGTTGGGGCTACTGGGAGGCTTTGAGCAGGTGGGGTCTGAGTGTTCCAATTGCTGCAGGAGGTCAGGTGGGCTGGTTCTTGCTCACGGAAGCTGTGACCTTGCAGCTGCTCCCCACACCATCAGGCAGGGCCCATTTTGTGCAGGGCTGGTCTTGATCCAGGCAGAGGAGACCTTCCAGGTCTCTGAGCTGCCGAAGGCCTGATCCAGGCAGGCAGCATGGGGATGTGGGAAAGCACAGGATATTATCCTAACTGTGTTTCTAACTGAGAGAGGTTGAGAGAGTCACTTTCCTTTCTGTGCCTGAATATGCTCATCAGGAGACACACCCTCTTCCCTTCTACCTACCCCATGAGGAGCTATAAGTATCCTATCAGATACCGGCGTGCATGTGTTTCCTAGGGTTTAAAGTACTGTGTGCGTGTAATCACTAGGATAACTATTGTTCCCCCTACAATCCCATCTTCACAACCTCAGTTTCTAATCTCCTTTCTCTGGGAGCAGTGAGGAGACTAGGAGTTGGTATAAGCACTGACATATAACGTACACTGAGCTTCTGCACCAGGAAGTCAGGGATGACATCTCTTTGGTTTCCATCCTGCTACAGGTCTCCAGGCACTCATGAATGAGTAGATGAATAGATGAATGATACAGGCCTAAGGATATAAACAGTGCTTTCAGGAAGCTTTGGTTCTTTTATCTACCATTCATTTACTCATTTACTCATTTACTCATTCACTCATTCATTCATTCATTCATTCAGTAAGCTTTTCCCAGGTGTTTGTTTCAGCCTGGCTTCTGTGCTGGATATTGAGCTGCAGACGTGAAGGATGCCCAGTTTTCCAGGTGCCCCATCATGAGACATTCTGAATGGCTGCCAAAAAGCTAAGATATATATATATTTTATTGAAACAGCTATATTAACCCAGGTTTGGGCTATAATTGGCAATCCCTTTTTCTCTGTGGGCTTGATCTTTGATTTCTCTTAATGGCCTTATTGTGTCTTTGTCTTATTTTGTCAGCCACTCCAGGGCCTTTTTGGAAGTAAGCAGGGTACAAATTAGAAATCAATAAATGTGCAATCATGACTTTGTATACATATGCCACCAGCAGTGTTTTAAAAGAGCACTGCATCTCAGTAGACACAGTCAGTCATTTTCTAGGGAATAATAAATGTGGGTACTGTGCGGCTGTCTGCTCCTTAGTGTGCATGTGGGATACGCAGAAATCCCAGACACGCTCTTTCTTATTAGATCTATAGACAAAAACTGCTTAGTGCTCAATGTTTATACCAAAAAAAAAAAATCCCCTTTGGAAGGGCCATGGATGTATAATTAGATATGTTTCAAGTAGTGATGAGAAAGAGAAATAATATTTATTGAGGACCTTGGCTATTATAATACTAACTAGTAAGTGACAGAAATGCAACTACAGTTAGTCTAACCCAAAGAGGAAATATATTAGTTCATATCCCTGAGGAATCCGGTGATAGTCATGGATAGCTTTAGGGACAGTAGGATCCAGGGGCTTGATGATGTCACTGAGACTTTATCTCCCCCTGCTCCATCTCTTGGGACAGTATACATGTTGTCAGAAGACAGAGGAAGGGATGCAAACTTTCACACCCTCTGACCCAGCACCATCTGATTCATTGATTCATGTGTATATCAGTGGTGTATCTATCCTCTGTGTTCTCAGTCACATAGAGCACAGGCCATAGAATGCTAGAGTTTAGAAGGGCCCTGAGGTTTAGGTCATATTGCTGTGGTCTATAAAACACCCAGCAAGGTCTCTGTCCTGCCTTGGGCATTCAGTAAATACCAGCTCCCTCTCATTCTGATGTAGCTCATAAGGTTCTCAGGTGTTGGGCCTATGTTTCTCCCCCTACCAGGTCCCCTACGGGCTCCCACACAGGGCTGAGCACAAGAGATTGCAGGGAAGTGAAAGGATTAAGGGGCTGCTGATTATGTGCTATGAGACTAGGCAAGTTACTTAACCTCTCTGGGTCTCAGGTTCTTCACCAGTAAAACAGACAGTAAGAGTTACTTCTCTCTATGCTGTTGTGAGGAGAAATGTCAGGGATCCATGGATGGTCTTTAGCACTGAATATAGCACATAGCAAGTATGCAGTGAAAGATGACTATAGTTAACTTCTGCTGGCGGACTGATGGACTGACTAGTGCATGTGCTGGGGCTTTGGCATCTGTGGCATAAGCATTTCAGGACCTGGCAAAGGATTCAGGCTCCAAAACAGATGATGGTTGAGGGGAGCACTGCACTTGGGAGTGAGAAGATCCTGGTTCTCATACTGGCTCCGCCCACCACAAGCTATATGGCCTCAGGCACGTTACTTCACCTCTCTGGGTCTCAGTTGTCTCATGTAGAGAGCATGGGATGGAGCATGGTCTCTTTACCTGATCTGTAGGTAACTTAATTTTTTTTCACATCCCCTTCCAGTTTTCTCTTTCACCTACTCATGAAACAAGGAGTGAAGGGTTTCTGATTATTTAGAGGTTAAGTGGTTAACATTGCTAGAAATTCTTTAGAAGGAACTGAAGACAAGGTGAAAACAGTGATTAAAAGTCCTCTACATCTCACTGGATTAGAGAGCTTAGAAGGGGATGTGGGACCTAACTGGTTTTTTTGAGTTTGACTTTGCCATCTGAGGACGGGCAGACCACTGATGGCCTTTTGGCCCACCGCTCCTGGATTCAGGTCCAAAGATTTCATAAGTACTTGACAGTAGTTGAAAACTTGTAGCTGAATAGACAGTTGTGCTAGCAGTGGTACAGATACCTCCATTTATTCTCCACTCAGTCCTGTGAGGTATTTGACAGCTTCTAAAAAATGCCACTGGGGTTAAACCCGCTGTCGTTCACTTGGTTCAGTGGAGTTGCTGAGACTTGGAAAGCTAATCCCCAGGCAGCTGGAAACAATATGAAATGTGGCCAACTAATTTAGCCCAAGTCACTGGGGCTCTTATCATGGCAGAGCAGTGTCTCTCCCAAAGAGTTAAGGGCTGTGAGACCTGCATTTCCAGGGAACCTACTTCTGGTGAGCGAGCCCTCATCTGAACTCTCATTTCTGCTTACTCGTACCTCTCCTTCATATTTACTGATTTCTGCTCTTATCACAGCCATGTGTATACCTTCCCTATATCCCCAACCAAACCGGAAGCTGCATTCAGCAAGGCGAGCTTATGTCTCCTTGAGGCAGCCCAACATTAGAGCAAAGAACAGGGACTTAGGAATGGTACAGACCAGGGTTTGGATCCTACTCTCTGCTGATCCTGGAATCACCTCAACTTTCTCAGTCACTGGTAGGTCAGCTACACAATGGGAAGAATAATCCCAGTTCCTGCCCTAGTTTGCTCAGGCTGCCATAAGGAAGTACCTCAGACTGCATGGCTTAAAGAACGGAAATTTGTTTTCTCACAGTCCGAAGCCTGGGAGGTTAAGATCAAGGTCCTGGCGCCTCTCTCCTTGTCTTGCAGATGGCTATCTTTCTGCTGCCTCTTCACATGGGTGTCCCTCTGGTCACGCTCACCTTTTCCCACGAGGACAAGGGCACCAGTCATACTGAGTTAGGGCCCCACCCTAATGTCACCTTTTAGCTTAATCACCTCTTTAAAGACCTGATCTCCAAATATGGTTACAAACTGAAGTACTGGAGACAAGGGCTTTGACATGTGAATTTAGGGAGGACCACATTAGCATGTAATAGTTCCCGAATGTGTATTGCATATTTGCCAAGTGTCGACTGCTCTTTGAACTGCTTTTATGTATATTCTCTTACTAAATCTAAGATTTGGGAGGATAGGAACTATATTATCCCCATTTTAGAGATAAAGAAACAAGAGTCCTAGAGACTTAGCTTGCCCAAGGGCACAGAGCCAGTAACTGGCAGAACCAAAATTTAAACCCAAGTTTGCCTGTCTCCAGAGCTCACATTCCCAACCAGAATTCCCATTCTGTAGTTTTGAGAAGTTAGTAACTAGTTAAGGTGCCAGGCAACTCGTAGAAACTCAGTTAGTACTAGTTCTGTTATCTCTTTGAAGCCCTAGAGGAACCCATACTTGCTGAACGCCTGGAGCCTTGAGCCTTCTGCCACTCATAGATTCTTCTACAGCCACCTTAGTCTTTCAATTCTGTACTGAACATTAAAACATAACTACATGGAATATATGTCTCTATAAAACTCTATATAGATGTGAGACAGTAATATAAAAGTGAAAAACCAGTGGAGAAAACAAAAACCATGCTGCTCAGTCTTCCAGCAGAGTTGTTACCTGATGTGGTGAAATGATAACAGGAAGATGGGAAAACCAGCCCCTCATGGCTTCAGAGACTGCCTGCTTGCCTGGAGTTGGATCCCAGACACCTGCTCCCTGCTGTGCTGGCCCAGCCTTCAGAGGCCAGGACGGACAGTGAGACCAGCCTCAGCATTGTAGACATGGGGTCACTTTGTCCAGGGGCACAGCCACCTAAAGCTCATTGAAAATGTCCTTGCAAACTGGAGCTTCATTTTTACCTCCTCCACTCCCCTAATCCCTGACACTGAGGTGAGGCCAGCCTTCAGTTTGTTTCATGGCATGCTGCTTCAATTGCAAGTTTCGTCATGTGCCAGAAGACAGGTCTACCTTTAATTCACGTGTAGACAAGTAATGGATTACAGTGGATGCCGTGTCACTCTTGGGGCTTCTCTTTGGTGTGAGTGGCACTGTCTCTGCAGTGTCTTGAGCCAGAGCCAGGAAAGAAGGCATGAGAGGCTTCTTTTCTCTTCTTCTTCACTGAAGCTTTATCTAACTGAGCACAGAAGCCTATTGTTTTATCCACAAACTTGATTACAAAGCTAATACTTAGAATTGTCTTGTAGACTCACACTATAGAATTTCAGGACTAGGAATAAAAGTTATCTAAGCCAGTATTTCTCAAACTTTACTATGCATCTGAAGATCTGGGAATCTTGTTATAATGAGGATTCTGGTTCTGGAGGTATGGGGTGTCTAAGAGTCTGCTTTTCTAACAAACTTCTGGTTCTGGGGGTCTGGGAGGTCTAAGAGTCTGCTTTTATAAAAAACTTCCAGGTGATGCTCCTGATCTCGGACCACATTTTGCAGAAGCAAGAATCTACGCTGTAGTGGTTCTCAAACTTAGCATATAAAAAAATCCCTTAGGATCCTGGTTAAAATGCTGATTCCCAGGCCATGTACATC
Organism: Pteropus alecto; assembly: GCF_000325575.1. Taxonomy (NCBI): domain Eukaryota; kingdom Metazoa; phylum Chordata; class Mammalia; order Chiroptera; family Pteropodidae; genus Pteropus; species Pteropus alecto. The sequence continues at coordinate 15,302,804 of NW_006431919.1, read as the reverse complement.
TGGAGTAGACCTAGGGATCTGACTTTGTAAATAGGCATCCTGGGTGATTCTGGTGGGTGTTGCCTACGGGGCATATTTTGAGAAACACCAATCTAGTACAGTCCCTATTAATAGATTTGGGAGCAGGGAAAGAATCAAAGATCTCTTGAGTGCCTACTATGTGCTAGGCAACCTTATGCATATGCCTTCTTCTTTGGTCCTCCTGCAAGGTAGATATTTTTATGCCCACTACACAGATGATGAAACTAAGGCTTGAGTAATTTAGCTAACTCACCAGGAATAAACCCAGGTCTTTCTGACCCACAATTGTGTATTTTTATTCTACTTAATCATGTGTCTCTTGTGCTTAAACATACTTTGAAATAGAGAAAAAGAGAGAAAACAATCATAGACCTTTGAAGCTTTCAAGGTTCGGTATTTGTGCTCTGTGCTTATATGAACATATATGAATATATGCTCCTATCTGAGATCAGGTATTAAGACCTGAATCATTGAAAGAGAAAAATATATAGACTTAAATGCATGTTTGCAAATAGACCTTTCTCAATTCCCTATAGTTCATCAGAGATAAAGTTGAGCTTTACATTTTCAAATTCTTTAGCCCTTTGGGCCAGCAGAACAATTTTCTAAACTAATCAAGCAATAGTTGAACCGAGAACATTCTGCCTGCCAGCTTGGAAAGGTGTTCTTTTTTTCTTTTTTAAGTTTTTTCTTTTTTTTTTTTAAAGAAAGAAAACCAAGCTGTGACTTTACAATGCTTTGGAATTACAGAATATGCTTGTAATTTTTACAATTCTGTACAGACTTCTTTGCCACATCTGGTTGATATTACTGGCAAGGATATATGGGGGAATAAACCATGGACTGGAATGTGAAACATCCCACAAAATGAGTTTCTTATAGGTTGCTGCATAAAACATTTTGAGTCTTTCTCTCTTTGGAAGGGTAGCTTAAGTGATTTCATGGATTCAATATTTTCTTTGGTTTGAAGGTAAGGGTTTTTATTGGTCTACTTGGTGGGGGTTCCAAAATGGTTTTCTGAAGATGTGTGCAAAGGGTTAACCACTCCAGAGTCGGGCAGTGGAGCAGGGTGAGATAAGCTACCCTTGAAGGAAATCAGCCCAACCTTTGGTGAAAAACTCTGGACCTTGGTGATGGTGGTGACACCCTGGGGCCAACTGAATTGCTATAGAAAAGGGGAGAATACAGGGGAAAAGGGCTAGGTGTGTAAGGCCTCAGGAAACCTGAATCGTAGCTTGGGTGGTGCATTTAAACAGCTAATGCAAAAAGAGGTCAGCTCCTGGCACATACCACCCAAAGCCTTCATCCATCGAGGCGTTGTCTGTGCTGTATATGAAAAGAGGGAGTTGGGAAAATGGAAAAATAAAATAAACATCCAGCTGATACCTGGAACTCAGTCAGTTCCCTACTGGGGACATTCCTCCCCAATTCCTAGGAAGACTGTGTGAGCAGGGACAACTAAAACATTCATTGAACACCTACTGTGTGTGTGCGTGCGTTGCGGCAATGCGCTGGTGGTTAGGATGCTGAGTACAGAATGCAGACACATCTAATCTGAGCCCGAAGGGTATAAGCATGGGCTTTTCGCCACCTGGCTCCTTCTCAGACTTCCTTGGCCCAGACCCACCTGCGGAGTTGGAACATTTCTGCACAACACCATGTGCTGCTCTCAGCACCCTGTGGCATGTGGTAGAGTCAGCCAGCCTCAGCAGGACTGTGTGGCCATCACATGGGTGCTCAAATAAAGACTGTGCTCTCCAGTGGAAATATAGCTCTTTGTTGAGAATAAGAACCGGAGGCCAGCTTCACCTACCCCCTGGGGTTGTCATTCTCCTTATCGAGTTAGAAACTGTCAAGGGAATTGAAGATGTCAGGGAAACACCACATTGTGTATAGAAAAATGTCAGCCTTTTGAGGTGGGCAGATCCCAAATACACATTCTTTAATTGCCTGAATGATGCAAATGTACCCACATCTAATAATCCTGAAATATTTGTTCTTGAATCACATTCAGCATCAACAGAAACATTTCGAAAGAGCCTAATCATCTCTCATTTTCAACTAACATTTGGGAATCTCTCCAGGGGACAAATAGTGTTTTAATTTGATGCCCCAAATTCTAGTGTAATTTCAAATCATGGTTATAAAATGAAGAGAAAAAAAAAAAAAGCCTATAACTATGGCTTTCTTCTGGCTTTCCTATGGGCTCAGTATCCTGGATGTTGAACATTAATTTCCATTTGTAAGGTTTGCAGTCCATTTACAAAGTCCTGGAGATTGAAGCTTGTAATGAAAGTGTTGACACAGCATTAACAACAGCAAAAGTATGATAACACAGGACTGTCCAAACCAAATAGAAATGGAGAAGTTTAAGTAAATTTCACGCTCCTTGCCTGAATATGGTGTGCTGGACCTGAGTTTTTGATTCATGGTTTAGAATAATATTTTAATGTTTTATTCATGATGTTTCTTTCTTCCCATCATTCCTTCTCTAATTCTCCTCACCCTACTTAAGGTGATGAAGCCTGCTTGGAAGTCTGACCTCGTCTTGATTGGCGCAGCCTGGTGTATAGCCAAAACCTCTCCCCATGGTTGGCTAAGTAGAGTATTCAGCGATTGAACCGATGGTTTGGCCTCTCACTAGTGTGTCTAGGGCTCTGAACTCAAATTTTTTGTCAATGAGTCAGCTTTTGATTAAAATATACATAGAATCATGCCAACATTTCTCCTAGTGAAGGGAGCATCTTGACTTTTAGAGGTCAAAATGCTCTAAGGAAGAAAAACTGCATTTCTAAGAGGGTGAAAGGGTAACCGAGGACTGATCTCCTCCTTCTCGGTTTAATTTAATTTGGGATTCATGAAACTCTAAGCTGTGGATCAAGATGCTCAGAAAGACATAACTTTAATAATTTTTTTTAAAAAATGGAAATCAGTGGTAGCAATATAGAAAGAAATGCAGGATCATCAATTTTATTAATATCACGGTCCCAATCACCTCCTTCCTGTTTCTCTGCATCACCACTCCTCCTTGTTTTTTTCAAAATCAGAAGCACATACATATAACATACCACACACATACACATAAAACCTTCTCTCTATACGACAATCCCAGACAGGTAAACCCTTTCCAGGCCTCTGAATCAAAGCACAGACATAATTTCACTTTAGTGCCAGATACTGACTTTTACATTAGCTCAGATTATTGAGCAACACTGTGAGGAGTATCAGGGGTCAGCAGCGGTGGTGCAAGGCAGAGACACTTTGTCTCCTTGGCTCATATTGGTGTTTTTGGCACATAGAGATGGTAGGGACAGATTTGTGTCAGAGACAGTAAATTATCATTGTGAATGATTTCCAGTCCGCAGAGAGAGTTTCTCTTTTCCCTGGAAGAGATGCGCATGGGTCAGGCTTCTACTCGAGACCCTCAGGGACTTTTATTCCATTTCACAACACAGAGCAGAGCATTGTCAACTACCAGTTCCCAAGGGCTCAGTCATTGAACAAAATTATCTTAGGGAGTAATCGTTATGGCTTGCGAATGGAATGGGGTTCTCTGCAGATCCTATTTCCCTATGCATGGCTCTTCTGTAATTTAAA
>NW_006431919.1:15261196-15299152 GCF_000325575.1 Pteropus alecto | reverse complement strand
GGCTAGAAAGGCAGCAACGGGGAAAGAGGAGCTGCCCAGGGAGTACTCTTCTTGCCAGTTTCTCCTCAAGTGGACAGTTCCCAAGTGGAGAGCCACACAGGAGTGGTGGGGAGATTGGGTAGAATTTGTCAATTCTACCTTTGCCATGCATGACCAATTTGTCCACCACCTTCCGTCTCTGCTGCCATCACCCTAGTTTAAGCCACCATCCTTTCTTAAGTAGATTACTGCAAGGCCTTCTTCACTAAATCTTCCTGCCTCTATTCATGGTCCTTCATCATCCATCATCCATCCAACAACTGCCATGATCGGTTTAAGACAAATCACATCTCCTCATTCCCCCATTTTCAGCTACATTATCCTAAGAAGAAACCCGAGCTCATACGGTACGCAGTCTGGCCCCTGTCACTCTTCCTGGTGCCGTCCTAGGGCACTCTTCCCCACATCCCCCCCACGGCAGCCTCGTGGGTCTTCTTCCTGTTGCTCCAACACTCCCATCTCTTTCTCAGCTCAGGGACTTGGCCTTGCTGTTACTTCCGCCTGGAACACAGTGACCCCAGATGTTGGTATAGCCAGGTCCTTCTTGAAATTTAGGTCCTGGCTCAAAGATCACTCCCTCAGAGAGCCTTTCCTGATCACCATATGTATAGCAGTATCCCATCCTTGCTAGTCACTGTCTATAACATGACCCTGTTTTATTTTCTTCATAGCACTTATCACTACCTTAAATTCTTTTGCTCATTTATTTACTTGTTTATTTTCCATTCTCCCAGCCCCCAGTAGAATGTGAGGTTCTTGGAAGGCTGGATTCTGTCTGTCTTGCTGACTCTGTAATTACCTTCCACTGCACCTGGCACATAGTGGGCACTCGGAATATGTTTTGTAAATTCGGTCTCTCTAAAATCTGCTTTTTTTCATAATGTATGGTCAAAGGCACCTTCTATTTCAACCAGAGTTCTCTCCTCATTGCCCAGAAAAAGCCCCAAATGATTATTTAATGACATATGTGCACACATGTGCGTACACACACACATACACACAAATGTGCATATGTACACTCAGCACACACACAAGAGCAAGAATAAAACTAACACACTGGATTTCATCCTTTAGTTTCAGCCTCTATTTATTTCACTGTTTGCAAGAGAGATTACTTGAATTTAAAAAGTAGAAAGACTCTGCTCTGGGATTCTGAAAGGGCCTTCATGGGTGAGCCCTTCCACGCACAGTTGGGTGAGCTGACTTCAAGGGCCAATGGGGTGTGATTTCATGCTCCCATTGAAGAAAGAGAATCAGCCCATGCCAGGATCCTCTGCTAGTGGACGCGAGTCAGTGCCTGAGACTGAGAGCTGGGGAGGGAGTGTTGTTCTTGGATGCTTATTTCTAAGACCTGGGAATAATATTCTGTGATACGATGAAATGAAAAGATAAACTCTGTTTCCTTCATCTCCAGGCATCACTGATCTTTTTATTTTTATTTTTATTTTTTACTTTCAATGGGCTTTGAAAGAGATGGTCTAGCAAAAACATTTAAAAAAAAGAAAAAGAAAAAGAAAAACTAGTGACGACTCAAACAAAAACCAAACGTTTAGCCTGGAAAAAAAAAAAAAAGTAGATTACACTAATTTACTAAACATTGACCTAACCCTCCAAATTATTTTTTTCTTGATCTGAGATCTAAACCAGAGGTTTCTGAAAGACACGTCGTGAATGAGTCCAAACCTGAAGTGAACCATATCGTCTAAAATAATTGAACTGGAACCACACTGGAACATCAAAATATTAATGTTTTCCAAACTTTCTCTGAGTCTCTGGCTGGTGAAGCTGTATCACCACCCTGCTGTTTGTTCCTCTTCTTCCCCACCTAGCCCCCTGCCCCATCCATCACTTACACTTTCCACAAACCTACCATCATTCAGCAACGGGCAGTCACTGGGGCTGCACTGTGAATGCAAGCCTGTGAGACTGTTGCTCCCAGAATAATGAGAGATGCTGCTCTTCTGAATTCTTAACACGGTCACCATCTTTAATTCCCTGTCATGAGCAAAAGAGGATGTCTTTTCAGTGAGGATATATCCATTAGATGAATGGGGAAAGGGGGAAGATAGGACAGAACGAAAGGAAGAAAAACCTGGAATAAGGAAGAGAGGGAGAGAAGAAGGAAGAACAACAACAAAAGTAAACACAGAACAGAGGTGGTAAAGATAGAGATACAGTGAAAGGGAAGGAAAGAAAGAAAATAGGACACGTTGGGGGAAAATATATCTTAAATTCGTGTTTGCCATTTTCTGATTCTTCCCAAGGCAGATTGAAAACATTCTGATTACACATGTGCTTCTACCTTCTGTGCCAAGCTCTGTGTACGCTTTTGTCTCTACAACACCTCCTCAGGAGGTAAGAAGCATCATCTTCACAGAGTACCAGAGCTGAACGGTACCTTCTGAGACTTCTAGACCAATGCCTTCATTTTATAGTTGGAGAAGAAGAGGCACAGACCAGTGGGGAACTCACAGACCCCAGCCCTCAGATTCCTGGTCTGGTGCTGTGGACACAGCCCAAAGATTTCCTCTTACCTTAGCCATGATTTTTCATTAAGTGAAGCGGAAGAGAAACCGTGGAAGAAGGATTATTGGCTTACAAGGGATTAAGGGTTGATGCTTCCAGGGGTCATGCTGGCTGGGGTAGCAGTTTATCTTTTAAGAAAAAGGATATTTTTTTAAAAGAGGTGATACTAGGTATAAATTTGCTCATCCAATTAAGGATGAGCAATTCTTACCTATGAAGGGATTGTTGCAGGTGCTGTGGAAGCATTTTGTGGTTATTGTCATGACATAATGAGGAGGGGAATTGAAAGGCCAAACCTTACATGAGAGTCATTCCAAGGAAAGAATCAAAAAGGCCACAAGAAGGAGTAAAGGCTGACTCTGTAGGCTTCCATCCTGGTGTTGGAAGGATGAAGGTGCCATTCATAGGAAGTGAAGAGAAGAGGAAGACTTCTTGGAGTGGTCTGATGGAGTCTGCTTCCAGAGCTTGCAGCCCTCCTTGGGACAAGCCCTAGCACATCTGCATTTCCACCTTCTAGGAATTTCAGAAGTTGAAATGCTAAAGTCAGCTTGTATCAGCATCAGCAGCAGTTTCTTTCCCATCCCAGCTAGTTACTTCTCTAAGAACACATCCATTATAAGGAGCCTGTGCATTTAAGAAAAAAGACCTGTTACTTATAACCCAGCAGCCATTAGGAACTGACCAGGTTTTCCTAGTGGACTGGGACACTGCACCCTGCTTACTTGTCATATGTAACCCATTTACCTGTAGCTAATTAGCCAGACTTCAGTGTGGAGCCCCAAATTGCTATGCTGATGATGGCAGCCCTCCCCTCCCAAGAGGTGCTGATTTCCCAGCTCAGCATGTGGGACTTCAGTAACATCTCTTTCCAACGATACAGTTTGATTCCACCATGGGAGGCTGCTCTGGTCCTAGCTCACTTAGCACTAAATCTCACTCTAGATGCTCTCATTACTTAACCTTTTCAGGCTCCCCGGACCAGCCCTGGCTTCTTATTTATTTATCTGGGGCCCTGTTTACTTCCCTGTTGTAAATTACTTTTGGCTCCTAGCCATCTGATTGCTGCAGTGATAGACTAATAGCTCAGAGCTACTGCATTTGCGTTGTGTGATGAGGCAAATAATATGCTTAACTTAAGGGAGAGAAGTACACCCTCCATTGATTTCACTGGGGGAAAATATTACTCAGGGGAAAGGGCCAAATCATTTACCTAATGTCTGCTGGTGGAAGTCAGTGTAATTACGGGCAGAATTATGTGAAACAAATTGTCATGTCCATAAATCTAAACCTCCATTTTCTCAAAGGCAGAGAATTTTGGCGTTGGCATGGGCTCCTCCTCTCTGATGGGTGGGCTTCTGAGAGGATGCTGACAGAGGATGTTGGCTCTCTGGTTTGCTTGGCAAGGGGGATGCTCTTCCTTGTTTTCAAGCTCTCTAGACACCTAAGGTCAGGGTGGGCCCATCCAGCTCACTGCCACCTGCTATTGTAAATAAAGTTTTATTGGCATACAGCCATACCTGTTTATATACATACACTCTATGGTCATATCTGTGCTAAAATGGCAGGCTTTCAAAGTTACGACAGAGACTGTATGGCCTCTAAAGCCGGAAATATTTACTATTTGGCCATTTATAGAAAAAAAGTTTGCTAATTCTTGCTCTATCAGAAAAAGATCCTTCCAATGAATGTTTTATATGGAGATGGAAAGATTAATTTGGATCACTACCCTTAATTTTCTTCTTTCAGACAGTTCAATCTCATGACAAGTAAATTCAAAGGGAACTAGAATGTTTATCATTGATTCTATAGAGATTCTGTATCTATTCACATGGCTTCTCTCAACAACCATGTGACTTAGTAGGTTTCACAAGCCCATTTGACAGAAAAGAAAACTGAGACTCTGAAAGGTGAAGTGTTTTGCCCAAAGTCATTCAGTGAGGAAATTGAAGAACTGAGATTCATACCTTCCCTCTTGCTCCAAATTCTGTCTTCTTTCAGCTAAACCTCACTGCTTCCCAAGAAAAAGAAGGGAGAAGGCATTGGCAGTGGGGGAGGGTTTATCTAGGCCTTGCCTCTCCACGGAAGGGCTGCTGAAAGGGGGCATGTGAGCAGCAAAATCACGGGAAACACAAAACCTAGAGGAGAAGCAAGGGATCTCATTATCTTTAATCCACACTTCTGGTGGGGTAGAAGGTGGAGCAGACCCAAGAGTCCTTAATGATGTTGAGAAACAACAGTTGTTTGTCAGGCAGCAAAAGAAAGCCAAAGAGAAGAATACCTGCATGATAAAAAGCTTGTTTCATGGCCTTTGTTGCCTGTGTAAAGCCAGTTGTCAGAGAGAGAGCGTGATTGATATGGCCTCTTTATGGGGGAGGTAGATGCCACCAGCTCTGCTGCAACTGAGGTGACAGGATAGTCTTGGTTCTTGCAACCTCTGGGAACAATTCCTTAGACTTTAGGGCACCCTGGAGCAGACTCTGATGCCCCGAACATCTGCAGTAAATGTGGGAAAGGCGGTGTGCCTACAGGCCTGCCGATGTCACCAGCGTGCCCTCTGCAGCTGTAGAAATCTCAGGATGAAAACGACCAAAAGCACCTCTTGCAAAATAGCCTTTGATCTCTGAACCTGGGAAGACAAGAGGGTGTAGTAGATATAATAGTAAATAATACAAACTGTAGTAGCAGCTACTATTCGTTGAATGTTTACAAAGTACCAGACATTGTTCTTTCTCATTTTATCTTCATAATCATCCTGTGAGATAGGTATAACTGTTCCATTTTATTGAAGATGAAATGAAATTCAGCGATAATAAGTAATTGGCTCAAGCTAATCTGTAAATGATGAAGCCGAGAACCCAAACTGCCTAATTCTACATACTAAGGGTGGGAGGTTGGGGAACAATAGACATGGAGTCAAAGTACCATAGACCAGCTTCGTCACATGGGTACATAAATTTGCTTTTCTTGGCCTCGGTTTGTGCAAGTGCTTTCTTATCGCTTCTTACAAGGGCACTAATTTGAACACGAGGACCCCACCTTTATGACCTCCTCTAAACCTAATTTTTCCCCAAAAGCCTCGCCTCAAAATGCCACCACATTGGAGATTAGGACTTCAATATATGAATTTGGGTAGGGTAGCGGGGGCGGGGGTGCAGAAACGTTCAGTTCGTAATAAATGAGAAGTAGTGCCACAGAGCAGATGTTGATTTTGCGGAACTCATTACCTTGGAGGTGTTTGAGGCAGGGAATGTGAATATCAGCTTTAAATGTCCAAACGTGCATTTCCGAGATGCGTTCCATCTTAATAGATGTTCAATAAAAAAGTTTTCTGGTCAAATAAGTTTGGGAAAGATGTGAAAGGAAATATGGGAGGCTTCTTGATTGCAAGACTTTTCAGAGCCTTTACCTTGTTAATATGCATCGTGAATTTTCAGGAGGTGAAAATAAGTCTACAGCTATTTCCCAAACATTTTTTGACTGTTGAATCTATGTTCATGGCATCTTTGGTGGGACTTGAGTTTTATAATACTGGTGTTGAGAAGATGTGAGGTTAGAACTTTTTAAACCTAGGTTCATTTGTAGGTAAAAGAGCCATAAAAAGACCTTGAAAATAATATCTGAGGGCAATTCAGTATTTCCCCTGGGAATGCGGTGGTGATGAAAATGGACCAGAGACTGGTCAACCCTGCTTGGTGAGGCCCCATTTGCAATCTCAGCATGGCCTTCAGGGGCCTCGTTTATTGTTAGTTCTGACACAGCATCAAGGTCTCACTTCAGACTCTTCCTTCCATTGAAGTCGAGAAACAGTTCAGAGGCTTTCTTCACACCCACCTCTTTCTCAAAGCTTCCCATGATGTGCTGGCAGAAGGGTGGCATTTCCCCTCCGTTCCTGCTTGTTCTCAGCTTGCCGGCCCCCACTCTTTCTCTGCTGACCCACCACCCTCAACACTTCCCCTTTGACTCTGTCTTCGGGGTGTTATTCTGGCCCCAAGGGCAGAGAGTAGCTGTAGTCCCCTGAGGCATTCTGCTAAGTTGTTGGAACCCAGATCCCTGCCTGGATCCAACATGCCACCCTCACTCCACCCAAGTCTCTCTCTAGGCATAGAGCGAATTCTTGCCAGCTGAATGCCATGAGATGGATGCCTGCAAATATTCAACAGCTTCCCCAAAGCAGTGACGATTCATGCCTTCACAGGGTGGACTGCAGTCCACTGGGGACAGGGACCTTTCCTGCTCTGCACCCTGTCTCTCAGGAATGTACCTCCTTATGGGGATACCCCATCATGAGCCAAAATCATTTTTCTGAGGCTTCAGACCAAGGGGGTGCTACTCCAGTCTCAGGGCTGCTGGCCCTCTGACTCCTGGTGTCAGACACTTGCACAAAACACACGAGCACAAAGGAAACCTGCAACAGCACTCAGACTTTGCTCTCCCCTTCCACCAACACATCTGTTGGACCCGTTACCCACTCCATGCCTTTGCTCATGCCATCTCCCCTGCCTGGGATGCCCACTTTTCCTTCCAAGGCCTGTCCCAGTCTAGAGACATTGCTGTAGGGTTCTTAAGAGTGAGAGTTCTAAGTTAGAAGATTCTAGCAAATATTAAATGAAGTAATCCTAATGAAGCATTTAACACACCACCTGGTGCTCTATAAACACCAGTTTCTTCTCTCTAGTCCTCAAGCCTCAAATCCTCCCCATCCAGTGAAGACTGTGGCAATCTCACCCCACAATGGTCCCCCAAATTCCTCAGCGTGGTCATCAGAACCACATTGATGACATCTCTTGTGATATTTTTTTGCATTGTTTTTAGCAGACTGCTATTCACCTTTGGCGTTATGAATTGGGGTACTCCCTCAGTTTTTGCCTTTTTCTTCCGGCTGTATGGTTGATAATCACGTCTGCTGGGTAGACCACATAGAATAGCTGGTTAATTTACTTGTCTGTTTAATTGGGCCACCTGATGCGCTAAAGTCAGGGATTTGAAAAAATCACCCCTATTCTTCCTCCTCTTGCAACCACCCTTTCATTTAAAAAAAAAAAAAATGACAAAATGGTGGTCCCGTGGTTGGAATCCTGCCCACAATTATATTGTGTTTGGCCTGCATAATTTTTAAAAAATGAGTTGGCTCTATTTAAAAATTGAGAGAGTTCATATAAAAATCTATCTTGCTTGTTCCTCCCCCAAAATTGGGAGCTCTGGCAGCAGCATGGAGCCCCGATTCCCATATAGTGACGACAGTCCTCAGAGCCAAGTTTTGGGTGCCCGTTTGTGAAGAGCATGCTTTCTCCACTTTGTTGAAATTCCCATCACTCCCACTGCCCCACATGGGCCCTGCTCAGTTCTTTCCATGACCGTTGTAGCCATTTAAGTTTGGGAACAAGACCTTCATTCCCCAGCTGCACTGCACAGAAGAGGTGACTGAGGCCCCGAAGGTCAGTGGCAGTGGAGACCACTAGGGAGGTCTGCCGTCAGGCCTCGTCCTCACGCCCCTGGCTGAAAAGCACACCCTCGCAGGGCTCCTTTCCCTTCGTTGGGGTTGGAAATTGTTTAAATCTCTATTGGACCTTTCTTTGATGGTTTCCACAGGCTTTTCCCCCCGAGAAGTTGGCAGGGCAGACACCATGTTCTCCCTCCCATAGAATAGGGTGTCCAGCAGTGCCGGCACCCTGAGATACTCTCATTGGGACTCTGAAGGCCAGTGGATGGAGATTCCATGCCATCTGTGGACCCTTACAACACACTTGCCACTTCCGGTCCAGCAAGGCCAAATGGCCTCATGTGGGTGCAGTCAGAGAAGCCCAGAGAGGATTTCTCCTCAGACCTCCCCCACAGTAGCCCTTTGCCTTTGTGGGCCATCTTCTCTCTGAGGAGAGGCAGGCCCGAGCTGCCCACCCCACATCACAGGCCCTGAAGCTCCTCTGCCTGTGGAGTTTTGAAAATAAGGGGGTTTAGAGAAACGGGTAGGTCTGTTTTTAATTGAAACGGTGATTTCATATCATCTTGGAGTCCCTTGGTCAGAACCCTGTTTCTTGTGGTGACACAGCTTCTCTCAAGTTTAGGCCCCTCTGTCTCCAGGTCTTAGTTGTGTTGTTGCCGGCAAGTGATTTGGGGTGTGCTAATTACTGCCTGAACCAAGCAGCAGTTCTCTGATAAGGACCAATTTGTGGCAAGGAGACTTCCCTTGCCAGGGATCCCCTCTCTAATTTTCTGCACCATGAAAAAGTCTTCCATTTTCCCTCATTTGACATCTCTAGGGCCTCTGGGCTCAGGATCTTCACACGTGGAAAGGTTTGGGAGAAGCCAGCTAATTTATTTTCCCAAGTTATATCATTGAAAGCTGATTCCATTATTTATTCCAGAAAAATGTATGTTTTCATACACTTGGTGTGTAGACATACCAGAAAATGATATATTAATCTGGAAGGGTCCTTCGAGACCTTCTAGTTTAGGCATTGCAAATAGATTACATCTTGCATGCCAACTGTGATTAGATAAACGGTGCCCAGGGTAATTTATTGAGAAGGATTCTGAGGCTCATCCAAGCTCAGGAGAGCACCCTGGGATATATTCTGCCGTGGACCCAGGACGGGGAGTGGCAGCACATTCTCTAGATACAGCCACCCCCGATGAAGCTCAGACTCCCCACTGTACAGATGAGGAAGCTGTGCCCAGAGTCTAAAGGCAACTAGGGTGCCACTAGCCCTTATAACACCCCTGTGTAAGGATTTCTAGGCTGATAGTGCCTCGGGGCACAGGGTCGGGGGTGAATCTTAAGTGAGTGACCTCTGAGAGGGTTTCCCAGTGCCATGGTGGAAGGTAGGGAAGCATTGAGTTGGGCAGCTCCCTGACCCTCTGTCCCAGCATGGTCTCTGGCCAGTGGCTGAATCCCAGGGGTCAAGGAGCCTCTACGTGAGTTTCTTCCAGTCACCATTTCCCATTGTTCTTGCTGAAGGATGCAGCAGGTCAGACCTCAGCCATCAGCCAGTGGGAGCATTCGCTACATTTAAGAGCTCGAAGGGGATTCTGTATAACTGAGTGATTTAAGACTGTGAAATCAGACAGACCTGAATTTGAATCCTGACTATGCCACCTCGGGGTTCTTAGACAAGCTGCTCCGTTTCCCAGAGATTTGATTTTATTTCGTTTTGTTTTGAAGTAGTAGTACTAACACCTACCTCATAGAGCTGTTGTAAAAATTAAATGAGATGATGCATGTAAAGTTTCTAGCACAGTGCACAGCATTTAATTAACACCGTGTCAGTAAATATTTGCTATTTTTATCCTCTAACTCCATGGAGTGCATTTTCCCATCAAAAGGGGAGAGAACTTACCAGATTATTGAACAGTCCTGGGGCTCTGTGCCTCTGCAGTCTTGGGACGGTAGAAAACAAGTGGTAGGATATTTGTTGTTTTTTAAAAAGTTATTTTTCACCTAATTAAAAATGGTTTGAGTGAACGATTTTTGAAATAAGTACTAAATCACAGTTTTGCGAGATGCATAGCCTCTTCTCTGCAAACTGTTTTCCTTATCATGAGGCTGTAGCAGGGGGCTGACGCACGTGTGGAATGAATGGACCGCGAAGATGTGAGGGATTTTGGTGATGCTGACCTCCGGTGTAGGAGAAATGCTGGAAAAGGTGGAAAAGAGGTCCCACAGGAAGTCCCCTCACGAGTGCCTGTCTTCATTGCCAGAAATCTCAACAGAACATTGCAGTTTAGATCCTCAGTGTGGAGGTTAGGAAGTTCTCAGGCAGACTTCTGGAAGTGCTGTGTGCTCCCCTTCTCCCCAGACCAGGTACTTTCCAGAGCTCACCCACCCTCTGCTCGTCCTCCCCATGCTCATCTCTAGTTAGCCCTTCCAGAGGACAGTGAGGGAGGTGCTAGGAGGTGGGGGGCAGAGGACAGGCTGCCTAGGTGTGAATTTTCTGCTCCTTACCCCAGGCGGATTATTTAACCTTTCAGGGTCTCGATTTTGTCATCTGTGAAGAGGGCATGGTAAGAGTACCTAGCTCACAGGACGGCTGTGAGGATAAAATGACTTAATGCACAGAAGTGCAGAGAGCGGGACCTGGAACCAAGTAAGCGCTCAGTTCGTGTTGGCCAGTGCCATTGTTATTGGCGTGGAGATGGGGAAAGTCACTTTGGAGAATATCCCAGGTTCTCTAAGGGGTATGAGAACATACACAAACTTTTCTGATAGGAAGCATCGTTCTTCTCATTTCTACCATTCCTCAGTTTCCCTCACAGTACTTTCAGTACTATTACAGACATAAACCAGAAACTGGAAAAGATGCATCCCGTAGTTCTGGGGGAGGTGACGTGGCGGGGTGGGGGGCAGAGGAGGGCATGGAAATAGCGTTAATGGGGCACCTACCATGCTCCCAGGCCTCTGTTAAGCGCTTGCCAGATGAGCCTAACCAAAACCCAGCAAGCTCTTTACAGGCAAGGAAACAAATGCCAGGACGGGAGCTGACTCAACCACAGCTCACTTGTAATGAGGCCTCCCTGGGATTCAGACTGAGATGTGTGTGGCTCTGGGATCCAGGCTAGCTCTGCCACCTCGCGCTGCTGCCCTGTGGCTCAGGGTCTCCACAGGCCTGCCGACAGCAATGATGCTGTTGTGTACCTTGACATGTCCGCTGCTAAATGAAGCGTCTGAGCATGAGCATCTGAGTGAATCATTGACTGGGCAGCAGTTTTCTCATTAAGAGCATGTGTCAACAAAGGAGCCTGTATCTCAGCATGAACAAGTCCTTTGGGGGAGTCAGTGGTCTCCGTGGAAAAGGAGGCCAGAAACAAAAGCAGTGACCCCAGGAGAGCAGGAGGAGGAGGAGGAAGAGGATGAAAGGCGGTAGCATTAGTGCAGACTCTGGCCTTAGATCAAAGGGTGAAAAAATATAGTGTGTAGTTTCTGAATTCGAATCCTGGCTCCGGTCTTTACGGTGTGGCCTTGGGTAAGTTATTTAATCTCCCTGTGCCTCATTTCCTCTATCTGTAAGACAGGCATGATGATGACCTACCTCATAGGTTTCACTCAACCAACAAATATCTGTCGAACACCCACTCTGAGTTAGATGCTGAGACACTGTTCTGTTCTGGGCACTGGGAACAGGGCTGGGAATGGTACAGGGCAAAACACCTGTCCTCAGGGGACTCATATTCTATTGGGGATGCACATGATAAACAAGGTTGACAAATAAAACGACTGGTGTGTTGAGTATAGTGATACATGCTAAGAACAGTTACAGAAATGGTTGTGGTGAAATGAATTTTAGATAAGGTAGTCAGAGAAGGTCTCCCTAAGGTGACATTTGACTAATGGCTTGAAGGTGAGAGAACATGCCACGTGAATATCTGGGGAAAGAACACTATTGAATTAATTAATGAGTGGATGGAGTTGTGTGGATGAAATATGATCATAATAAAGGTAAAGCACTTAGAATAGTGCCTGACACATAATATGTGCTCTATATGTGTTAGCCGTTTTTATATTTAGTAGATTGAGCAAAGTTGCCACGATCCTACTTCTGGCTTTCTGAAGTCATTTTCAAGATAGGCAGAGAGGAAGGTCAGAGAAACCTCTTTCTTATCCTGTTGGCAAACAGTGTACAATAGCCCTCTTTCAGGTCGGCTGAGGCACAAGTTTTAAGACTCATCACACACACATGGATCATATTAATGTTTCCTTATACAGGTAGCCTGTTGGAGGTTTTTCATATTTTGCATTACTTGTTCCTTCCAACAGCCCTGTGGGGTAGATAAGGCAAGCGCCCACCTACCTTAGAAGGGGCAAAGTGATAAAGCATTTCCCAAGCAGCTACTGACTGCCAGGTACGCTGCGGTCGCTTCACATGTGTATGTTGCCTTCCTTAACCCTTCCAGGAGGACATGCCTTATCACCACCGTTTGAAAGGTGAGAAAATGAAGTGTGGTTGGGGCTAGGGCTGGGGCTGGGGCTAGGGCTGGGGCTAGGGCTGGCCCAGAGAGGCACAGCAGTAAGTGGCCCAGCTGGGGCCTTCCCCCAGGCACCCTGTGATACAGCATCTCCTGTGGGTGACATAGCAAGCCTGCCCCCATCTCTGTCCCTATGCGATGACTTGGGGTGCCACCTCAGAGCAGTGAGCCTTGCATAGGAAGCCAGGGGACAGGGCCAATGGTCAGCTTGCAGTTGAAGTGAAGTGTAAAGCAACCCAGTGAGACAGGCACAGATCTGCTAATCCTGGTCTAGGAACGCCAGAGATAAAAGCAGCCGTGGGCCTAGGGAACAATAGCTCCACATACCAGCAGGAAAGGGCACGGTCATCGCCCTCAACCCAAACAACTGCTCTTTATCCAGCAGAGCCAGGGCCTGGAGGGTTTGGCTGGGTACAGCCCAGGAAAAGGCTGACTCACAAGAGATGAGAGAACACCCCAGAGAGACTGGGAAAATGCAGAAGCCAAGTTTGTCCCCAGTGCCATATATTTTGGGGTTGAGTAATGTGGCAAACAAATCACTCCCTTCACCATCCCACCCAGAGTGGAAGGATAGCCTGACGCCACAAAGATAATTTTTGCTAAAATAATTAAGCAAAATGGAACCTGGACTCTGCTGCATCTTCAGCAGCCCCAGCCCCCCACCCCCTTCCGCTGGGACCTTTGGAAGCAAAGCTTTCTCCAGGGGAATTGAATTAGCCGGAAAGATTTAAGGTCACATTTTCCCTCCCATTGACTTATGCTGACTTATGGTCTTGGTGGGGAGTCTGAGGGTGGTTCTTAGAGGGCCTTCAAGGGAAATTCTGAAACAATAGGCTAGACTTTCAAATATGTGACATGTCGAGATGTCTTGGGTTGCTTTACCCTGGCCTTGAAAAGAAGCAGCCAAAACGTTTTGACTTGCTAAAATCCTTCCAGAACATAAATCACTGGTACTGGGGGGGGCGGCGGTTGGGAGGTGAGGCGGTGGGGGCCGGGGGGAGATGGGGACTGGGTGCTGTCAGAGTTCATTGTGAGATGGGCCTAGTGCCCTCTTCCGTGGTCCTTCGCTTCCACTCTTCCCTCTGCCCCAGGGCTGCTCTTGGCTGGGCCACACGCACCATGTCTGCCCAGGTCCAAAAAGAACCAACAGGATGGACGAAAGTCTGAGGAATTCACCTCGATGAGCTTTACAGGAAAACTGTCCTGAAAGTCATAAGATTGAAAGAGGATGGGAGTGATCATGTCACCCATGATCCTTCTGTTGTCCAGGAGGTTGTTCCTGGACTTCTTTAGTTTATCCTGATGTACCCCAGGCAAAGATAAAATGAAATTTTCAGATCGTTTTGCCCTCGCTCACGGCTAATGATTTTGATGAGATTTTAGGCCTCCACAACAGAGAGTAAATGTGGGAGAATCAGAACTTAAATCTTTTTCGGTTACTTTTCTCAGCACATGAGTTATATCTTGGATGTTCCTCCAAAGAGAGTCTAGAGAAAGGGAAGCCACAGTGGCATCTGTAATCCTCTTCCTAAACACCCAGTGATTAAACAGGGCCTGGCTGGGACAGCCTGTGTCTGGGGCTAAAATCCTCTGGGATCTTGAGTATAGTTTGGGTTCTCTGCGTTTGAGTGTGTATGTTCAAGGTGAAAGTCATAAGACTGTTTTGGCCTACTAACTGTTAGCCTGGCATGCGTTTTCGTTTCCCTTTTTAATAATCAGCAATCCTACTTTCTCCCTTCTGTCCATCTACTGAGATTTTCACCCTGCATTGAAATCAAAGTCAAGTTCCCATTCTCTGTAGTCTTCCTCCCTCAGAATCATCTCCCTACCCCCACCTTACCGTCCTATAATTATTTGGCAATGCAACCTGGATCACCTAGTGACAAATCTTAATGATGACCCCTGCCATTTAGCAACTAAGCCCTGTACCACGTGTTAGCCGCCATACCAGGCAGTTGCCTTAATTTTATTTCCTCCTTAAAGCAGCCTCATAAGGAAGTGAAAGAAGCCAGGCCTACTAAAGTCATGTGACTTCATTAAAGTTTCAGCTGCTAAGAATGGAGGCAAGGATTGGCAGTCAGCTCTGTTGGACCCTCAACCTCTGAACGCTGGTGCTTTTGACTCCCAGTGTGGTCCGTGCTGTTGGATAACTTTGTGCACATGTTTGTCTGGGCTCGATAATTAGGGAATACACTCTACAGGCAGGAAGCTCACATTTTTTTTGTCCCCATGGTGTCTAGCACAGCATTTTGCACCCAGAGGACTTTGCATTTCTGTGTGTCGTTTGAGAGATGTATGCAGCATGTGTTTACTTTGAACCAATTACCAGGAGACAGGAAGAAAGAGAGTGTCTCCTCCTGGGGTAAGGGGAAGGTGGAGGTGGTGCAAATCACCCTTTGGGCATCATACCCTCCTGGACCCTCTCCCAGAGTTTCTGAGTCAGTAGGTCTGAGTGGAGCCGAATAATTTCTACCAAGTTCTTGGGTGGTCTGGCACCTCACTTTGAGAACCACTGTCATCATGAGAAGTACAACCAAGTTCAGATCTTACTCTCCCACTTACTGTCTGACCACAGGCAAGTTTTTACAACCCTAGGAGATCCAGTAGTTTTCTCTAAAGAGAGAATAATAAACTCATCAAGCTATTGTGAAAATTAATTGACATCACAAAAATACATAGTATTTTTCTTTTACCACACATGGATATGGATCTTGCTATGTGCTAGGCTCTTGCTGGCATCCTTTACAAATGTGAGCTCACTTAATATTCGTAACAAGCCTAGGAGGTGGTCCTCTTACTTTCTGCATTGTACAGAAAGGAGACTGAGGCCCAGAGAAATTCTGTGACTTGCCTGAGGTCCTGAAGCTACTAAGTCTGTGGAGCTGGGCTACAACCCAGGTAGCCTGGCTGAGGAGTCCACATGCTCAGTACAATGTACAGTACTTGGCTTGTTGTTGGCCAACGTTCTTTCCCGTTGCCAGGTAGGCTAGGAATGGGACCTCCGAAGGGCAGAGAGACTGTTTTTCTGGTTCATAGAAAAGACAACTGTTTTATGACCATAGCTTGAAAATCATACGCTTGACCTCTCTTCTGATACCAGTACAGTCGGTCAGGAGTGGCTGTTTCTCTTTAAACTTCCCTGGCACCAAGGTTTATCATTGCTCAAGAGGAGGGAGCTGGATAGAGGCCTGTGGGCTGAAGGGGTGTAGGAGGTAGGTTGTGGGTCAGTAATAAAAGTGGAGAGAGGTTTGCAGCTCCCCCGCTGAGGGCCTCAGGAGTCTGGCCGCGGGAGGGTGCAGAGGCGCAGCCTAAGGAAGGGGCAGTGATGGACAGGGCGGGAGGGGAGCAAATAGTTTCAGCCTGGCCGGGTAACTGAAGCCGAGAGGGCAGGCAGTGGGAGAATTTCAGCTATGTCATGGGAAATGGCTATGGCCAGGGCTCTGATTAGCAGCCGACCACAAATCCCCTGGGACCCAGCCAAGGGTCAGGAGACTGGGGCACCGCTGGGACACCAAAGGGTTGCTGTATTTTATTGTCAGAGAAGAAGGGGGCGATTCTGACTGTGAGCCCTGAATGTGAGCGCTGGCGCTGCCAGGAGCCGGGAGGTGGGTAGGGAAGTGGGAGTGAGAGGGAAGCTAGAAAAATCCACGTTTCACTCCAGAGATTGTGGAGGAAAGGTCAAGCCACGCTGTTAGGGCTCGGCGTGATCCCAAAGCTTCTCGGGCACCACCTCTGAAGCATTCTGTCCTTTCTTCTCTCCGCAAGGTGAGACCTCAGAGTCTCCAGGTGCCATGCTAGAGATCTAAAAGGGAAAACTTGACCTGAGTTCCTCACAGTGTGGATGGGGTGGAGCACTGGGGCTCTTGGAGGTCAGAATTCACCAGTGAACCCACACAGTCTGCTTCTTTGACCTCTTGGGCTTGGAACTAAGCAACGAGATGGGGAAAATCAACTTTCAGAGTGATCGAGCTCAGTGCCAGCGCCTGGAGGAAGAAGGTCATGTCTTTTGAGTCATTCTTCTAGCTTATCTCAAGGTCTAGCCATGAAGCCTTTATAAATGTTTGTTGAATGCATGAGGGGACTGATTTATTATGTCTAAAAAGATAATAGATGCATAAAGAATCTCAGCTAACTTTTTAGAAATGCCTGATGAATAAAAACTTTCTCTGAGGTCATCATGGTTCTATGTGACTGTGGAAGGAAGCCTTTCAGCCAGGCTAGAGGGAATGTGACAGGCCTCTCTTTTTTAGGACTTTCACTGGGTTTCACAGTATACTATTGAGGTAAACAGCCCAGGCCCTAGAGTTATACTAATCAGGTTCTCACTAGACAGATGAAATGTGTGACCTTGGACAAATTGGTTAACTTCTCTGAGCAATAGTGTCCTCACCATTATAAAATAAGGAAAATACTAGTACCTTCCTCCCCAGTTCATTAAAAAAAAATCTTTGTGAAGGGCTTGGCACCATGCCAGAAGCATACTCAGTAAGTATGAACAGTGAGTATAAGTAGTTCTCTCAGTAAGTATAACTCTGTGTTATCGGTGAGGATTAAGTTCAACCACAAGGAATAGAAAAACCGCATAGTAACAGGGTTTAAACGAGGTAGAGATTTATTTTTCTCTAAATTAAGAATACATGGAGAGGAAGTCTATAGTTGGTATAGAAGCCCTGCTGTTACAAGTACTCAGAGAGCCAGGTAGCTTTTTGTTCCATTGTCCCTATGTTGTGGTTTTAACTTAGGAGTCTGAGTGGGTGTGGAAGCTGTCACATACATTTTCCAAGAGGCAGAATAGAGGGAAACTCAAGAAGGGGAAAGGACATGTGCCAGTGCCTTTCAAGGGAACTAGCCACATGACACTTCTGCTACATCACATTAGCATATAGCTGGGTCATTCTTTTTTTTTTTTTTTTTTTTTGAATACATCCATCTCTGCCTTCTAACTGGTATATTTAGGTGATTTACATTTAATGTAATTATTGATCTGTTAAGTCTGCTGTTTTATTCTGTTTTCTGTTCTGCTTTTTTGTTTCTCTGTTTTCTTTTTCCTGTCTTTTTCTGGGTTACGTGTACCTTTAAGAATTTCATTTGATTCATCTATAGTGTTTTTGAATGTCTTTTTGTATAACATTTTTAGTGGTTTCTCTAGGTATTAATTATCTATACTTATCACATTCTACTGCTGTAGACAATTTACCAGTTTGAATGAAGCATAGAAACTTTACTTCCATTATTTCCCTTTACCTTCCCAACATAATTGTCTCAAATATTTTCTCTACATACATTGAGAACCACACCAGACAGTGATATAATTTCTGTTTCAACCACCAGATATAATTTAGGAACCTTAAAAGGAGAAGGAAATAAATTTACTCGTATTTTTACTTGTCCTTTTTTTCCTCTGATGTTCATTTCTTTTCTATTTAAGGAATTTCTTATAGCTGCATTTTTAGGATAGCTCTGTTAGTGACAAATCATCTTAGCCTTCCCTGCCTCCCTCCCCCATCTGATTTTCCCTTCCTTCTGAAGGATATTTTTGCTACATAGAGTTCTGGGTGGACAGTTCTTTTTTTTTCATCCCTCGAAAAAATCAGTACCACTTCTTTCTGGACCTAATGATTTATGATGAGAAATCTCCTGTCATTTTAATTGTTTTTCCCCTGTAAGTAAGGTGGTGTTTCCCTCTCTCTGCTTTCTTTTTTTTTTTTTTTCCTTGAGTTTTCAGAAGTTTGACTGTGATGCAACTTGGCATGGATTTCTTTGGATTTACCCTGTTTGAATATGCTCACCTTGACTCTGCGGTTTATGTCTGTTACCAAATTCGGGAAGCTTTCAGATGTTATTTCTTCAAGTACTTTTTCAGCTCTGCTGTCTTTCCTTTCTTCTTCTGGGTCTCCAAAGACACAAATGTTTAGATCTTTAAGGCTCTGTCCATTTCTTTTCAGTCTGTTTTCTCTTTGTTCAGATTGGGTCATTTCTCCTGTCCTAGCCTCAAGCTTACCGATTCCTTCTTCTCTCTACTTCATTTTGCTATGGAGCCCATCCTTTGAATTTTTTATTTTGATCTTTTTCAGTTCTGAGATTTCCATTTGGTTCTTCTTTTAGCTTCAGTTTCTGTGCTGAGACTTTCTAGTTTTTCAAGACCAAGCAAGAAAACATTTTCATAACGGCTACTTTAAAATCCACGTCAGTGTTGGCACCTTTCGATTGTCTCTTCAAATTTAAGTTGTGACTTTCCTTGTTCATGTGATGATGAGTGATTTTTCTATTGAAACTGAACATTTTGGCTATTATGTAATGGGACTCTGGATCTTATTTAAGTTTTCTATGTTAGCTGGCTCCTGATGCTGTTCTGGCAGTGGGAGGGGGTAGTATTGCCTATCATTTCCATGTGGAGTTGGAAGTTCTTATATCCCTGCTCTGCCTCTATTGATACATGTGGGAGAGGGCTCCTTGTTATGGCTGGATGGGAGTGGGAATTTCAGCTCACCGTTAGGCCTCTGTTGATACCACCTTGCTGGGAGGTCCAAAGTGCCTTACTACTGCTCCCCAGATGGCCTCCCCAATACCAGGGGAGGCCTCGTTGTTGTTGTGTAGTAGTGAAAGTACTGACCTTCCCTGGACTCCTCTGACACCACCCCAGTGGTTAGCTCCTTGGCAAGAGCTACCTTGTTGCCTACCACCAGGCGAGTATAGAAGACCGGGTTTCTCACATGGTTCCCACTGATACCATTGGGAGAGATTTCATTACCACTCAGCAAAGATAGCTTGGCCTTCTCTGATATGACCCCAGCAAGGGGTTGGGGTGCCTTGTCAGACCAAAGAGGGTAGAAGTCTTTGTTTCCCACTCAGCTAGTGCTGGTGCAGGTAGGGCTATGGATTCTTTTGTGGTCTTTGGCTGGAGTATAGCAGTTATTGTCTAGAAGTTTTCTGTTTGCTAGGCTGCCTCTTTTTTGCTTCTTTGACTAGTAAAGTAGGCTTTATTCGTCTGTGCCTGTTGGTATATTGGGGGTACTGTCTGGAATATAGGATGCAAAAAGAAAACCCAGGGAACTCACCACCTTGTCATTCCTCAGGTTCTGAGTCTCTAGCCAGACTTTCTTTTCTTCACCTTTTAGAGTCTTCTGATATTTGTTTTATGTCATGTCCAGGGCTTTAAATTGAACTAAGCAGGAGGATTAAGGAAAATCCCAGCCCCGGAAGAGTCCTTCGATTTCACCTTCCCCGCGGTCGACTAAGGAAAATAGTTCATCTACTCCATCTTCCCAGAGGGGGAGGTCCTCTACGATGGCTTTTAAAGCATGTCATCATGTACCTCAGTGGTTCTGACTGGACAGACCTGAGCCATTTGATGATTTGGGCCATAGTTTGTTTACATATAAATCCATCTTTAAATTTCCTAGTGTTAATTTTAAAGATTCTGCCTGGTATTTATCAGAAATGAGATAGAAGATGCTGTCTACCAAACTCTTGATGGAAACCTGCTCTCAAGGGGATGCCATAGCCCAGGACAGGGCAGAGAAGGAATGCGGATGGGCTTTCCCCCTCCCCCAGTGCTTCTCCTCTCACTCGTCCCAGGACTGGGCTGGTAGAGCTGGAAGACTGTCGACAGGCTCAGCAGGACAGTTGTCAGAGTAGCCATTGCAGGGCGGGGATCAATCAGCTGTCCTCAGTTCAGGTCGTAAAGGCCATTAAATGGGTGGTTGCTGGGCCATGTGTGTGTTTGTGCATGCATGTGCATTGTGGCCTTGTGTGGGGCTTCTGTCTTAGAGGAAACCATGTTTTTAGAGGCTTCCCTTTACCATTATATTGATTTCTCACTCTTTGTCAGGAAGGAATGAACTGGGATGAGAGTCGCTGATTTTCCCTTTAGCAGTCAGAATAAAGAACTCTGCCACTTATAATAAGAAGTCTGACATTTCCCAGAATGTTTCCTGAAGCTTCTATGGGCTAATAAATTTAAGTTTTATGGTCAAAAACATTTGAGAAATAGTAGGTTAAAATAAGTTAAATACATTTCTTTATTATAGGACTTCCAGAAACCTTTAATGTGCTGACATGAACTGTGGAGTCTGCCATGTTTCCTAGATTCACCCTGTCATGGATCCATTTTGTTATGGAGAATGGCTGGAGACCATTGTCTTGGGGAGACACCTTGTAGGACGTGCTGCCATAGACGGGGTTGAATGTTTCACAGCTCTGAAGAGAAGGAGTCTCAATGGTCCTTCTCAGCAAGGTGCACAAGCAAACTCTGAAGAGAAGGAGTCTCAATGGTCCTTCTCAGCAAGGTGCACAAGCAAACTCTGAAGAGAAGGAGTCTCAATGGTCCTTCTCAGCAAGGTGCACAAGCAAACTCTGAAGAGAAGGAGTCTCAATGGTCCTTCTCAGCAAGGTGCACAAGCAAACTCTCTCCGCATTCGTGCCCATCTCTGCACCTTCAGAGAAGGCATGCCAGTTTGCATCTGTCACTTGGAGAACTGGAGAGTGATACCTTAGTGGGATCTGCCTTGGGTTCCCCCCAGAGTCGAGTCCCTTGAGTTACATAGGGAGACAGGCTCATTCCACCAATGTGAAGACTAAGGTTGGTATCTCCTTCCTGCCTTCCCTTGGTTGCCACCCTGTATCCACATTAGAATTGAGATGTCAATTCAATTGACATCTCATTTACGGACCATTTGATCTGATTTTACCTGAGACAAAAGGTTTATACCTTTAACAGCTTGTGGGGCATTGGGATTTTCAAAAATTAATTTCATATCCAAATTATTTTCAATGTTGCATTATGTAAATGTGACTTGAGCCAGGAGAAAGGCTCTGATTGCTATCGGTTATTGGCACTCAGGTATTGACAGTGGTTGGAACAGTCTTTCTTGCTTTGTCTGAGTAGGAGTGTGACCTCCAAAGTCGAGCCATGTTGATAGAGCTGGCTTGAGTGCATTGTCCTCTTTTCAAGGCAAATATGTGCTTTATAAATGGGTCCTTATCTGACTCAGAGACACAGGGTGGAACTGCTCGAACACCAGCCACCGATCGCTAGGTTACTGGGAACTCCAACCGCTTGTGCGCATTGTACTTACTTTAACCAAGACTTGGTTTAAGCTGCTCAGGCAAAATGTCTATCTTTAACTTTCTCATTCTCTTTCATTCTTAGAGCTGGTTTTTAGATTACTTCCTCTGTTAATGTTCTAAGCAAAGCATTCTTTTTACCATGAGAATATGGCCAAAATATGGCTTGATCTGAGATTGCTTTGAAGGTTAATTTGGAAAAGCACTGGTGAGCCTATACATTCAAAAAGAATGTTCCAGCCAATCATGCTCATTTCTCTGATCTTCGTTCTCAGTTTGCTACAGATTTCAAAATAAATTTTAGAATTCCTAAATGTCGACGCCACATAAATTAGTATAATAGCTAATATTTATGGTACATTTAAAAAGCACCAAGCATCATGCTTTTCTTCCTATTCATTATTGCATTTCATTGCTTCAACAGCTCCATGAGGCTAGAGTGATTGAGGAACATGTTCAAGGTTGCATGGCCAACAAAGTTCTGGGGCTGGGATTTGAAGCCAGCAGTCTAACCCTAGAGCCTGTACATCCCCACTCAGGATGTACCCGGGCAGTGAGAGGAGACAGGCAAGCGGGGGCTGGACCTATAACCCAAGGACTAGACAGAAGGGGCAGATTCATGCCCCGCTGTAAGTGATGGCAGCAGGCAGAACCAGGAAGTGGAGGGTACGGCCTCAAGTAACAGCAAGGAGCTGTCAGCACAGGGAGATGCGATGAGGAGTCATGGCAGCAGAATGAAGTGATGGAAGAGTCTGTGACCCCAGAGGTCTGGAAAAGCTGGCAGCCTTAGGGGACTTTGTCAGGGTTTCAGCTGGGTGGGGAGGGTTCAGAGGCAGAGCCTACAAGTGAAGGGACAAAGGTGCCAGGTAGTTCACCTTCATGTGGTCAGACCAAGGAAAGTGTCTGGAACCAATAACCAGAACCAGGGTCCAAGATGGAGACGGAAGGCAGAAAGCAAGCCAAAATGTCAGGGTTAGAACTAAAGGCGAAGCCATGTTGATGATGGGGAGTTCCAACATGTGAGGCAGAAATCATGAGATCCTATCTGGCCAGGTGGTAATTAACTCCTAGTATTGATTCAGGATAGAGTGCAAGCGGACTATGCCTGACACACAGCCTGTGCTGGAGCCAAAGAGAAAATCCAGGCCTGGGCGTTCCCAAAAAAATGCCAAGTATCTGAACATTATCTGACAGTCTGTTAGTGGAGATAGGAAAACAGCAGATTTGGGTGTTGCAATAGCACCTAGCCACTCACTCAAATAAAACACCGCTGCCACAGTTTACAGGATCTAATATTTGCCGAAAGAATGAGAATTCTACACAGGGAACTGTAAACTCCCCAATATAATTTCCATTGCTTTGTAAAGTCTGGAAGTTGGATATAAAGTTTTTGATTTGAGGGGTTATTCAGAGAAAGGAAAATCACTGTCCATTTTCCAAATATTGGAAACTTGCTCTGAAGTAAAGTGGAGTTAGGAGTCCTCCTGCCTACCTCCTGGGTCCAAGTGGAGTGACTGGGTCCCACTTGTCAATATTCAGCTGTGAGTTCTGAAACCGGACTTGCGTCAGCAAAAGTGAGGTCTTACCCAGACCCACACCGCAGGAGATGTGAACTGGACTGAAATCAGAGCAGAGAAGGCTGTGGGGACCTCGGTGCCTTCCGAAGGTAATTTTAGGATACTTTTAACTTAAAAATGGAGAGTGCCACCCTTCTGGAGACCGTGAAGCTGAGAATGGCTCATAGCTAAACCAGGGTCATACCTAATTTGGGGGAGGCCCCCGGCTGCTCCCTTGGGGTGAAGGTGGAAGCGCATGTTGTTATGCTCTAAGAATGTGACATTCGGGGGACAGCTGTAATCATAGCTGCCCCACCCACTTTGTTTAGCCTGAGACTAGGACACCAATAGTGACAGGGAAGGAAACAGTTATTCTCTATATTTGTCAGTTTGATTTACAGAACATACAGATGGGTTTTATATCATTGACAGCATTGGGTACACTGGTCAGGCCTGTTGCCCCTCACTTTTCTGATGAGGATCTTGAGGTTCATGTCATATGTCCCCACAACAGTACAGGAGGCCTTCAGTCCCTGCACTGACACTCTCAGTTCCTACCCTCATAAGACAAAAAATACTTATAGTCAAAATTACCCTGCACAATAACATAAATCACCCCCAAGAACTGTGCCCGACCAGTTCGCCCTCTGGAATGGGAAGAGATTAGTTTCTTCAGTGGACTGCCAGCTGAAATGGTAGATCTGCATTTAGAGGTCATGTTTTATGAAAAAAGGAAAGTTTCTTAATGCTCAGTGTGCTGAGAAGCACGCAAGTGAGTAGCATAAGACTGATCAAAGGGGTGTCACCTTTAGGTCTCCCCTTCCACGCCCAGGGCCATTTGCCTTCTGAGTGGTGTGGCAGGTAACTATTTCAGTTGTTACCTTCCTCTTCTTTGTGACAAATGCACGTAGTTGAATTTGCCCAATTTGAATGAGCATGGACTGTAACTTACAGAGTAGACATTCCAGTCAAGGCCCCCGACTTCACACCTAAGACTCTTTAAACCACTAACACGCGACTGCCCTTGGCGACTGCTATCTACTGACCATTTAGTAATAACAATAGTAGTAATAATAATAATATAACGGCAACAGCAAGTACTGAGATCTCATCTTGTGCTAAATGTTATACGTGATTTATCTCCTTTTCTCTTCAAACAACACCCAGAGAGGAGCTCTGATTATCCACATTTTGTAGATAGGGAACCTAAGGCACAGAAAGATTGAACAAGGTCACTTAGCATCTAAGAGCCACAGGCAGGATTTGGACCCAGACTTAGGCATCTCCCAAGCCCGTGTCCTTAACCAATTTGCTCATCGCATCGTCCTCTTTCTCACCCTTTACCTGACCACTGAGCCAGGTGCTCACACACCCTGTGAGGACGGCCAGCCCTTCAGAGGCTATAGGGAGCAGAAATGAGCACCTTATCCTGGCCTCTGGCTTGCTCATGATCATGGACCTGGGAGGTTTATAGCAAATAACCATGTCATCCGACTAAATAAAGTTCCTAAAAAGGATAACACCGATGCCAAGTAGAATCCTGGCCAGCCCTTCTTCCAGGGCCGATGACATTCTTTAGATACTGCACCATCCTGTATTCTCCAGAGGAAGTTTGTTTGGGTCCCTGACAGGAGGGGCTGTCCCAGCATCGACTTTCCTCCTGCCAAAGCTGTTATTCCAGACTGACATTTAAAGTGAGTGAGCTCTTTGGAGTACTACACCTTCAGTGGAGTGGGCCATTAGAATCTGGTAGATGAGCTCAGGGAAATCTCAGAAATGAGGACAGGAGGTTTGATCCTAAAAAAGGGGGAAGCAGAACCATGCAGGGTGAAGCCAAGTACACTCCCAGGCAATGGAGGGCTGCAAATGGTGCATTTAATGAAATGGTC
Organism: Pteropus alecto; assembly: GCF_000325575.1. Lineage (NCBI taxonomy): Eukaryota > Metazoa > Chordata > Mammalia > Chiroptera > Pteropodidae > Pteropus > Pteropus alecto. Next base: position 15,274,119 of record NW_006431919.1, on the reverse strand, counting down.
ACCTGATCCACTGAGAGAGATGGTCACAGCCAGGCCAGGAGGGTCCTTGCTGCCTCCATTTAAAATAATGGATCCCAGTGTCCCTTATCCTCTCTCCCTCACTCCCAGCCCTGTTTCCCGGCCTGCCACCTGGCTTCCAAGTCCCAAGTTGTGTTGCTGGTGTTTGTTCCACCATTGGACTTCTCACGTCTGGAAGTCCAGCTGCAGGATGCTGGGGGCCCTGTCTCTGGGGGGCAGGAAAGGTTTGCATTTTGCTTTCTCCAAATTGCTGGAGACTTAATTTCAGTAGATATTTCCAGCACCTCTGGCAGGAGTTCAAATTGCCAATTCTCAAAGCCACAAGAGTGTTTCTTTAAGAATGACAAGTAATTTAGAGTGATAGCTGGATGCTTCTCTATACCCTCAAGGCCTTTGAAGATGTGTAGATCAGACCTGTCTTATTCAAATGGGAAACTCTTGTTCTGTGTCACAGTGCTTAGTTATGACCAAGAAAAGAAGCCAGGTTACCTGATTCCCAGTCCGGCTCTCTTACTCTCTACATCATGGTACTTGCATAAGGCAAGAGGGTGCCAAGGTAGCTAGAAGAGGCGTCGGTACCCCACCCAGTCCATACCTCCACGAGTGAGAAAGGGATGCACACGTGAGGAAGAGTGGGGGCGGGCGGCAGGGGTGAAGTAGGATAGGAAACTGTTCTTTGATCTCGGCCTGGTACAGAGATCATTTTACTTTCCTTATTTAGACCTTTGTTTAGACGCAAGTATCATCTGCTTGTCCCCGAGAACCTGCACAGCCTCATGGCTTTATCGCACTGTATATTTAACCTCATTAGCCATTTGCAGGCCTTGCCTGGATCAGATCACAATGGCAGACACACAAAGCAAGGGGTCCTGATGTTTATCTCTGCTATGGAGTGTCTGGTGTAGTAATTAACTTTAAGGTCTTGAATGCAACAGGATTTTGGGGGTGGGGGGGGGGTGGGGAAGGATGTCAGAAATCCCTTGCTAACTTGCAGATGTCTTTATAAAACAGAAACCAGTTATTTATTTGTTGCTTGTATGAGAATATTTACAATATACAATTGCACATTAAAATGTAACAGAGAAGAACGTGGTTTGGACATCTAACTGCCATCTGGACTCCTGCTTGGTGGCTGCATGATCCCAGGAGAGTTGCTCTCTCTCTCAGCGCGGCAGTTTCCTCATCTGTAAAACAGGAGTGATCAAATGAGGATTAACAAGATCCTCAGTTACAGCTCCTGGCACTGTCCCTGACTAACAGGGAAGTCAGAGAATTCTGGGAATTCTGTCAGCCAGCCATGGCCGTCCAGTGCCCAGCTGTGTTGTCGCACCTACAGCTCAGGCTCCTGTTGACGGAGGGCCATCCAACACCAATTATTCCTCACTAGGAGAGAAGAATCTTAGGATTTGAGCATTAAGCGTCACCTCAAGACCTTCCTAGTTTAGGACACCATCGTGCAGCCACTTTAAAAATCATTTTACATTACTCATGCCCTGGATCATTCAGGTTGTGCAACATCCGACAGTTTGCCCCTCTTTGCTTTCACAGACACAAGCAAAAGTAGTTAAACTGTGGCCCCTTTCAGCTCCCGGTTTCTTTGATTCTATGGACTTGTGCTGATAGCCACTAGGGGGTGCCCCAGAGGCCACTGGGGTCTGGGCCTCCTACTGATACACTAGGAAGTCAAGTCAGCAACAGCAGAACCCGGCTAGGGAAGAGCCAGATGGCAGTGCAGATGAGAGGAGCAGAATCTTAAAGCTTGAATTAATAAAAGAGCCCCACCACGTGACCAAAAAAGCCCACGTTGTATTCCTTAGTGAGGTTGGGCTGTATCTTTTTCTAACGAGACCATTTACAATGATTTTACCCCCAAACAACCATTGAGTACAAAATGCCTTCCTATAAGCAATCAAATAAAATCTGTTAGTATCATTTCCTCTTAATTTGTCATGCAATTAGCATGTGACTAGAATTTCCCAAACCATGTTTCTTTATTCTGTTTTAGGAGGCTAGGCGGCTGGTGGCTGAATTTTAGAGTTAGAGCAATCCGGCTTCAAATTCCAGGTTCCTCCACTTACCAGCTGTTTAGCTTTTGGAGGATCACGTAACCTTTCTGACCCTCAGTTTTCTCCTCTTTAATTTCATAATGAGATTCCTTTCAAGGACTTTTGTGAATAGTGGGTGTATAATAAATACAATGTTTGGGATATGGTAACTTTTCATTAATGGCAGATATGATTATTTTGATTTTTTTAAATGACAGTGTTAGTCACAAGCAACTTGGAGAGCAGTAACTTAGGACTTTCAGGATGTAGTTAAATGTGCCAACTCTACTAATGTCACGGTTTAAATTTGATTCGTCCTATTTCCTTATTAAGCACTTATTAGACTATTTAAGAAATAAGCTTTTTACAAAGAGCAACAATGCCAAATCACAATTAGTGACAATTTTTTATACTACACATAACAGAGGTCAGGAACTATTTATGCAAGAATGACAACAGCTACCGAACAACGTGCAAAGAAAATATTATGCCTTCTTGGCCATTTTTAACATTTCAAGTCAAGGTGTTGCATTTAATTAATCTCTAGAAGGTTTAATCTCAGACTTATTAAGAGCATTATTTTGTGAAGGCAAACAAACAGCTCTGCTAGCGGCACCAAACATGTTTATTCCAAATAGTTAATTAAATTGTGTCAGTTCCTGCCCTGGAGCTTTCGAGCTATTCTGTTTTCCTACCCGTGTGGACATTTTGTCATCATTCATTTTTATTCCCTCTCTGGCCTTTAAAAAGAAAAAGAGAAGCTGAGCAGCAGCCCAAGAATGTTTGGAGTAGTTGGAGTATTTTGCAAAGTTAAATTGGTTAAATACAGACCCGGCACTGGCTGCTGGGATCGTCTCCATTTTTTAAAACCCATTGAGATTTTCCAGCAACATCAAAACATACCTGAATGATTCTGACCCTGAACATAAGCAGCAATAGTGACCGAGGCTTGAAAGCCCCTGGAAGCCCCCGGAGCTTGGAGATGTGTGGACGGAGGAGCAGACACTAGAACCTGGGTACCGGGAGACATGCTGGTTGGCTTCCAAAGCTGCTAGCCCACAACTCCCCCTGTTTCACTCTGACCTATATCAAAAATAGACATATATCAGCTTAGGATCTTCAAGAAGGACAGGACTCCTTTTTGGCTTTAGGAGTACAGGGCGCCAGCCCTGTCGGGGGTAAGGAGGACATAGAGGCAGAAGGAAAGGCACAGAGTTCAGCTCACCTGGGATGGAATGTTAATTAAATTTTTAATTGAGGAATCCAGTCCTTATACATCCAAGGCCCAGGAACACTAGACTTGGGGCAGGCTGGACCAGACACCTTCCACTAAGAAGCGGGAGGCTCTGGTACTCTCCACACTCCAAAGAAAAGTGCAGAGGTCCAGGTGCTCTCAAACTAGTCCACAAGTAGATATATACTTATAAGTCATACTTGCACATGAGCATCAGGTATGGTTCCATCCTCAAGGAGCTGTAATCCAGGATGATAGATCAGCGGGCCCCAACCTTTTTGGCTCCAGGGACCGAAGCTCCTATGAGAATCTAATGCCTGATGATCTGAGGTGTTGCTGAGGCAGTGATGCCGGGGAGAGGCTACAAATATAGATGAAGCAACACTCTCTCTACCACTGCTCACCTCCTGATGCGCAGCCCAGTTCCTAACAGGCCATGGACTGGTACCAGGGATCCCCCGTGATAGATCATAACAACTGACACTTATTGAGCACTTACTATGAGCCAGGCATTAGGCTAAGTGTTTCCCTGTATTAGCTGCAAACAACTCTCTGAGGTAGGTACTATCATTATCTCCATTGTACAGACAAGGAAACTAAGGCACAAGGAAACTAAGCAACTTGACTGAGGTCACACAGCTAGTAAGGAGCCGCTCAGGGATGTTCTGCTGCACAAAAAGATAATGAATTAGTATCTTGCATTTATATACACACACACACACCTATTTTTTTTAATACCATCTTGGCAAATTTATGTGCCCAGTAAGGCCTGAAAAAACTTAGGGCTATAGAGTTTTCAAGGAGGAAGGGGTCTCTGTGAGCTGGGTGTTTGGCAAAGGTGTCATAAGACACAGGGGGCACCAACTGGGTTTGGAAAAACTCGCCAGTGTGGAGAGAAGCGGGGACAGCATCCCAGTTGGAGAGAGTTGTGCAGGGGGCCGTGGAGCAGGAGGAGCCAGAGTGATCCAAGCAAGTGGGCAGCAGAGGAAGGTACATGAAGGGCAAGAGGAGGACTTGAGCCAGCTGGCCAGTGGAGAGCCTTGAACTTCAGGCCAGTGTCATCAAACCAAAACCAGAGGAAATGAACTGATTAGAGCCCTGGAGCTGGTGAAGTCCTAGTGGGCAATGGGCTCCATCAGGGCAGTAGATCCCCTTGTCCTGAAGATGGACACCGCCATTAGTTAGCAAGATCACGGGCCACCCATTCCATCATTGCTGTAACCAGCACTAGTGCGTGCTCGAGAGGGAATGCATTTTATTGTTAGGAGCAAATGCCTGGGTTTTGCATTCTGGTTCTGCCACTTAGCTGTGTGCCCTTGGAAGAGTGACTCAGTTTCTCTGTGCCTCAGTTTTTCTGTGCTGTGAAAGGGAGGGAGTAATCATGCATTTCTGATTGGGTTTTGTGAGAACTGAAGCGCCTGTATGTGGTAGGTATTCAGTATGTGTTAGCTGTGATTGTTTCTTTTGTGGTGGTTGTCGTAATCATCTTTGGCTTTGAGATGCGACCCTTATTCCAGAGCCCAGAGGATGACAGGGATAGACTATTTAAGAGTGTGCAGGTTTATCCATCTCCTTCTGTTTCTCAGCCATCTAAGCTCATTAGCTCTGCTAAAGGGTGATAGGAAGTTCAACCCATGGAGCCTGGCCGCTTGGCTATGAAGAACTTGACTGCAGCCTCCTTAATACAAGGCTGATGACATAGGAGTACTTCCATGTACACAGCCTCATCAAGTGTAAGTCCGTGGCTTCTGCCTGCAGCTTTGGGCTTCTCTAGCATCTGAGCATTTGCACCTTAGTAGCAGTGTTGACCAGGGATCATGACTGGGCAGCAGAAATTGCCGTGCTGTGCAATGGCTTTCCTGGGAAGGCCTCTTGTCCCCAGCGGACCTTGTGGGCATCAAGCAATAATAAATTGTATTTCCTCTCCAGTCCAGGAGACAGGAAGCTTCAAATTGGACTCTAATGAACTCTGTAGGAACTATGGTTTTCTCCAGAGCCTGGCAATTGTGATCGGGTCTAAGGAGGTGTCACACAGCCTTGGAAAATAATTACAACCGTAATGATGACGCCTGCAAAGTCGGGCTCCTGACGGCACACCTCAAACAGATGTGTTTCTCCTTCCTCACAAGGTTCGCTGCCCTTAATTGCTACCCTGCTTCATTAAGGGGCAATTAATTTTGTGACTGGGATTAAAAAGGCAATAATTATAAGGCAAGGACACAAAGCCCATGGTTAAACACAATCAGCTGGATGTAAAAGGTGCTCCCTGGAAGATTAAAGGAGGAGGGAGGGTAGGAGCTTGTGTCCCAGGCAGGTGACATTTTCCTTCTTGGCTTCTCTTTTCTCAGTTCCCTTCTGTTACAGGATTGGGTGTGGGACAAGCCCATCTTCTTGTACCTAGGTTATAAGACGAGGCTTCTTATAGGTGGTTGATTTTGAGGTCTTGGCCACCGGACCATCTCCTGCCATAGAGGTCGACTAGGAGACTTGGGCCAACCTCAGTGGTGGTGGGTATGGCTTCCCCAAAAGACCAGACCCCTTCTTAGGATCTTACTTGTCATGGGTATCTTTTTTTCCAGGATCGTCCCGAACACATGTTCATTCATTCACTCATCATTCATCAGACATTTGTGGAGAGCATTCTAGACACTGTGCTAGGCCCTTGTGATGAAATAGTAAACACCAACAAACATGTTCCAGGCTTTCAGGAATTTATAGCCAAATGGACCAGTGGGATGTGAATGAAATAATAACCCAAATATGTCATTAGAAGCAGTGAAAATGCCATGCAAAAGGACAGTCTATGGGAGCCTAAACCAGAGGCATCAAAGTGGCCAGAGATGGTGACCCCAAGAAAAGGTGACCCCAAAAAGGTGACCCCAAGAAAAGGACATTTAGGGGAGATCAGGAGTGGTCTTCACATAGCCAAGTCAACATGGGAAAGAGAGAGGGAGTATTCTAGTCCCAGGGAGATCAGGTGCAAGGGCTCTGAGACCAGAGTGAGCGTGACACCTTCAAAGAATAGAAAATACGGGTCGGTGTCCTGGAGCACAGAGGGACAGGGGTGCGTGCCGCAAGATCAAGGGGAGAGGCTGGGTAGCTTGATGGACCTCGGTTTTCCCATCCATAAAATAAAAACGGTGTTGCCTTCTTCTGTCTACACCACAGAGAAATTGTGAGGATCAAGCGAGAGAATAGCTTTGTGGCTGCGTTACCTGTACAGCAGTATTGATTGGGATCCTACCAGGCAGCAGGCATTTTCCTTACGGTAGAGAATCAAGGCTAGAATCACAGCCCTCAACTTGGTGGCACTGTTTAATGCTGGCACTGTGAGATAATAGGACCTTCTGCTTTGATATGTCTGTATTTTTACTCATGTTATTTTGCCTGTTGTGAGTCCTCTCTCACACCCACATGCACATACACAACATCCATATTGTTTATACAAACAAAACTGAAATCATACCACAGCAAAGTAGTGTGGGAGTTAAGACATGGGCTTTGAGGTCAGACCGAGTTTATATACTGGCTCTACTAATCAATCACTAGCCACATAACCTTGATAAAGTTACTTAACCTCTTAAGCCTCATTTTCTACGTCCACAAAATGAAGGTGAGAGCATCTACTTCACTGGTGCTATTTGCATTAGATGAGACAATCTATGGAAAACTCTTAGCAAACTATAAACTCTCAATAAATCATAACAATAATAACAACATTATTAGTACTCAATGGCATAGTACAATGTCTGGCACCTAGTAAGTGCTTAAGAAATGGCATTATAGTTACTAGAAAGACTATTAATCAGGACTCTTTAGAATAAAGAGGCAGAGGTACAACTTACACAAAAATGAGCATTCCTCTCCTTCTCCCTGGAGTGAATATGCTTTCTTTTTTTCTTTCTTTTTTTTTTTTTTTAAAGACTTTATTTGTTTAGAGCAGTTTTAGGTTTACAGCAAAATTAGAGGAAGATGCAGAGATTTCCCGCATACCCTTGCCCCCTACACACGCACAGACTGCACCATTATCAGCATCCCCCAGAGTGTGGGACATTTGTCACAACTGATGAACCTACATTGGCACCTCATAACCCCCTGAAGCCCGTAGTTTACGGTAGAGTTCACTGTTCGTGCTGTGCGTTCTGCGGGTTTGGACAAGTATACAACATGCAGCCATCAGTGTAGTATCATGCAGAGTATTTTCACTGTGGATGGGTTTTCTTTAGCAAAAAAGGCAGTTTCCAGAAGATCCAAAAATATGTTCTTCCATCAGTGACCAACCTGGAAAGGGATGTCCTCTTTCGACTCCAATTTGAACAGGCCCCAGTGTGGATTCTCACTGGCTCTGCTCAGCCCACATAGCCATCATGTGGCCTGATTACTGTGGCTCTGGAACCTGAGCTGGGGGGGATGGCAACCCCCTAGCACCACCACCACACGATTGGATTGAGAGGTGGGAGCAATGTCTCCCATAGAAGGTGCGGCGATTTAGCAGAGACATCCCCTGCCTGGGGCCCGTGTCCAGATTGTAACACAGCTCAGCCCACTGGTACTCTTCACCTGCCTCGTCCAGCCACATGGACTTCGAGGGTTACTGCACCGCAGTTTGACTCAGAACCTACATGGTTCATGAATCCCAGTTTACACTCAGTCTTGGAGCTAATGAACTGCTTTGCCATTTCTCTCTGTCTCTGGGCTAAATCCAATGGGCAGTGACCCAACGCCCAAGTGATTTGTGGACCCGAAGGAGGAGGGAAGAAGCTGATTATGGAGTCAGCAATTACTCTGCCCAAGCCCATGCCTGGCAGGGCCTTATCTTTATTTATAACTGGCTGAGCCTCCCAGAGCCCAGTTTTTGCCCTTGAGTGACTAGTGCACTGCAGTTTTAGTTCATAAAACACTGTTTGTTTATAATCCTTAACAGATTCTGTTTTATTAAAAGAGAAAGCTCCATCCAGAGTATAAATAAAGTTAACTGGTTAAGTTTTCGTGTGTATTCACAGTGCATATGCAAAGGGCGAGCACTCACCGCAGAACTATGCACACTCATGACGCGATTTTATTTTTTAAAAAAATTTTAAATGTCTCCGTGGCCTGGACGAAACCTTTTCCAAAGTAAGGAGAGCGGGGATAGAGGACTTTAAGATCCTAAAATCAACTTTCTGGCAGTGGACTCTTTTTTTTTTTTTTTTCTGTTATTTTGTTTTGTTTCATAATATAGCAGGCAGTATGTCTTTGTGTGCAGTTCTATGATTTGGAGAGAGAATTAGGGTAGAGAGAAGCCTCTTTCTATTTGAGTGTGTGTGTGAGAGAGAGAGAGCGTGTGTGTGCAAGCGAGCGAGCACCTCAAGGGACTGGTGAAGGCTTCTTGGAGATGGTGGCTGAGTCTTGAAAGATGGATCAGATCCTGCCCAATACAGAAGCAAAAAGGAAGGAAAAAAATGAGTCAAATTCATGGTAAAGAGGAAAAGTTGGAATGGTTTAGAATATTGTAAGAGGGTCAATTTGCAGAGGACATGAAGAAACAGGGAGGCTAAATTCAACTGTAAGGTCCTACTGGAGGGTAGTGGCCAGGCTCAAAGGGTTTTCTACTTGATTTAGGAGGCAGCAGGGAGCCACTGAATTTTTCAAGTGGGGAAGGAGCATGGCTGGACTAACCTTTGACCTATAGGATTCTCCATCTGGTACCATTTCTCAGAAATGGTTCTTCCCTCTTTTAACCAGTATCTTCCCTGAACCCTGGAACAACAGCCCTACGTTGCCTCCCAATTGCCCCTTATCCTCGTCTCCTTCCTTTCCTCCTGATCTTCCAAGTTGCTGTAGCTCTGGGTAGAGGTGGGCCTCAGTGCGAAGGTTTGCTCTGGGAAGGGAAGAAAGAGGGACTTCAGGATCTCTGTGAAGTGAATGGGCTCTGGCTCCTACCCAAGGCCAACTGGCGTTTCAGGAGTTTCTAAGTAAACTTTGGCCCCTAGTGGATGGAATGATTCTCTGGGGTCTTCCTGTAGCGGCCTTGCAAAAAGGAAATTGGGAGCGAGGTCGAGTTCAAGTCAGTAACACTGGGGATGCCTGAGGTATCCTGCCTGCATCCTTTCTCCCTTCCTCCCTCCCTTCTTTTCTCTAATGAATATATTTAATAAGCTTCTATTAAGTACTTGGCATTCTACATGGAACACTCCATTTTTCTCCTTGGAGGGACCTGGAAGGATTTCTTGGGAAAGAAAGATCACAGCCTCAAGCACCATCATTATCCTTATACATTTAGGAAGGGGTAGAAAATAATTCGCATATTTGTTGAGACTCTCCTCCTGCGCCCATGGCCAACATCACAAATAGGTCACAAAATACTATCTCATAGAGCCTGGAAGATGCCTCAGAATCATTCTTGACACAATGCTCTAGACAGCAACTTCCAGTTAGTAACGGTGGGCTCCTAGGACCGTCCCTGCATGTCTGACAGCCTTACCTGATACCACCTGGCCCTGCCTGACTTCATTCAGCCAAGACGAGGTGAATACGCGCCTCACAGCACCTACTTCCCCTATCCCCTCATCGTTCCACCCACTCCACCCTTCCCACATTCAGTCAGAGCTGAGAAGACACATCTCCGCTGGAAACTGGTAGTGACATTTGAGGGTGGGGGCGGGGGTGAGGGGCAAGGCTCACATGCAGGGGTTAGTGCTACAAGAGACAGAAGCCTGGGTTTTATTCTGGGCTTGCCGTTTACTAGCTGGGACCTTGGGCAAGTGAGTTCACCTCCCCAGGTCTTGGTGTCTTCATCATTAAAACGAGAGTTTGGATGAAGTGATGTCTTATGTCCCTTCCAGCTGTGGTACTTTCTGATCTAATTAATTAAATATTCCCCTTCTAAATCTAAGAAACTAGGTTCTAGTCTTACATTTACTGATTAAGAAAATAACAAGAGAAAGGGGTCAAACAGGTTTCTGGACTTTATTACTTTATGTACATTAAACATATACAAGAGCTCTGTCATCGGTAACTGAGCGGAACTCCACTCTGGTCTCCACTTAGGCTGTCGGCGGCATTAGCACGTTCCTAGCTCCTTGTTCCTCACGTCCAGGCTCCTGGCCCGGTTTGCACATTCCCAAAGCCTGCACGAGGAGGTGATGGCGGTCCCTGGAGTTTATGAACAGGCTCTCACTCCATCCTTTGCCTGCCTATGTCATTTGTCCATTGGCAGGGGGTGGAGTGGAGTGGGGCGGTTCTTGGCAACCCCCTGGTCTGTTGTCCCCCAGCCAGCTCTGATTCAAGGGTCTACAGATTCCTCTACCAGGAAGAAGAGCCCATTGCTGGCTCTGACGAGGGTTGTGGGAGGTGGCAGTGGGCCAGCTGCCCCTCCCTGCTGAGGCATGCTCATTGCACTCACAGTGTTTGAGCTGCGGTTAATATATCAATATTTGCTTGGGAGGGTATTTGGCACGGAGCAGGTCCCTGGGACGCCGGCAGATAGATTCTTCCCTTGTAGCAGTCTTCATTTTTTTGGCACAGATCGAGGGGGTTACTAGCTGCTGACAAGAGGCAATGAGAAAGGAGCCCCCGCTTCTCCCATGAGCACTTCAGTCCCACAACTGGGACTGTATGATGTCGTCAGTGCCTCACGCTGTCCCCATCAGTCACTATTTCCCTGCCTAATTCACTCACTCCACCTCTGCTAGAATTTGTTGCTTATTCCCACATTTGTTTCCGCCACTCACCTGGAAGCCCCTGGGGGCCAGACTAGTGCCAGGAGGAATGGACTTAGTAGCTGAGAGCGTGGGCCCAGGATCAGGCTGCTGGGATGCGTCCCGCTCTTGCTGGCGAGACATATACCCTGAGCAAGCTCCCTGTCCTCCCACCACCTCAGACGTCCCTCCGGGAAGTGAGGAGCAGAACAGAAGAGCTTTGAGGACTGAATAACGTCATACATGCAAAGCAGTTAGCAAAACATCTCGTGCATGGTAAATGCCCAGTAAAGGTCTTGTTAGTCATTGTTTTTCAATAAATGTCCGGTGATGCTTGGATCCTTTTGCTTGCCCTGAGTTTCTCAAGGGCAGGGCTGAACCCTCGATTTTTCTATAGCTCCCCTGGCCTCTTCTAATAGCACAGTGCTGGGTACACAGGAAAGGGTCCCTACTATTTGCGATTTTAATTCAAGTGTCCTACATCGGAGGCTGGTGCCCACATCTCCCTGGGCAGTAGTACTTAGGGAGAAGACTTGTCCTGGACTTGGGACAGGACTTGCTAGTGAAAAATGAGAGGAGGAACCTTCTGGCTGTGACCTCTTTGGGAAATGGATTAAAAGGCCCGAGCCAGGGGAAGGTCCTCCTTCCAGGAAGGATGCGGATGGCAGCGTTAGATGTAGGCCGCGATTCTTAGCGGCAGTTAATAGATAGATTGTGAGAAACCTGTTACTTACACTACTACCAAAGCTTTCAAGCGGTTACTTTAAAAATTGGAACAACATCCCCCTTAACTATGTCACTTAGGGTCCTTTCCATTCTGAAGGACTTTGTTGACTTGCAAGTCAGGAACTGTGAACAGCTGGGGTCCCCAGCATTTGGCATACCCATGGATATGCCCATGCAAGTGTCACACATAAGGACATTAGATAGCAAGTATGGTGCCATGAGAGGGCAGAGGAAAGACCTACAGTTCCATGGGACAAGACCAAGTCACATGGGTCATGACAGAGCAGCCACAATATGGGATCTCGCTATGTGCCAGGCTGTGATGTAAGCTTTTTCACGTGCACACTCTCATGTAATCTTCTCAGCAAATCCGTAATGCGGGTGGCGTAGCTCATGCTCCCTACAAGCAGAGCCTGAGCTAGGGATTCTTTTGCAAGTGATTTGATAATGAAGTGCTCCAGGAGAAAACCTTCAGGAAGGGAGAGAAGCAGGCTAGGACGAGGAAAGGGACCCAAGCAAAGATGTGGCTGCAGGAAAAAACCTAGCCTCAGTCTGATTGCCCTGAGGAATACTGGCGTGTGAATGGCACATCTCTGTTCTCACTGGAGGCAGAGAGGCAGGACTGCTGTTCTCTGTGTCAGTCAGTCATTAGCTGTAGGTTGTACCTCCCAGGAGAAGGTGGGGCATAAACTGCCCATACGTTATGGGACTCCCACATTCCAAGGCAGCTTTGAGTTCTTGGCAGCCAAACCTCATGGCAGCTGGGGGGACTATAAGGGAGAACTGGGCAGAACACCAACAGCATCTAGAGGTAAAATTAATAGGCCCCATTTTACAGAACAGGAAACTGAGGCCTAGAGTGTTTATGTAATCAGCTCCTGTGTCCCAGTCGGAGGCCAAGTAGGAACCAGTAAACCAAAGATCGATGAGACATAAGTTCATGAGGCCTGGAAATAAGGCTAAAAGTCATGAGAGGAGCCCGAGACAAAATCAGATTTTTTAGGCTTCTGTGATATAACCAATTCATCCTGCTTTTGCCCAGGACTTCCCCAGTTTGGGCACTGAAAGTCCCATATCCTGGGCTGTTTAGGGGACATGGGTTAGGGGGTAGCAAGCCAGGAAAAGCCCCTGGCAGAGGGTACCCTGGTCAGGAGCTGAGCAAAGAGGGTGGTCTGAGATCCAGGGGGCGCTAATGAGAGGAGAGACTTGGATGGATTGGGG
>NW_006431919.1:15206771-15261153 GCF_000325575.1 Pteropus alecto | reverse complement strand
AGTAAGTTACCAACCCCCTGAGGCTTCCTTGGGGAGCTTGCCAGAAATAGATACCCTTCTCCTGCCTCCCGCCTTGAAGCAGGCTGTTTTGCTCTGTGTGTGTGCGTGTGAGAGAGAAAGAGAGAGAGAGAGAGAGAGAGAGATTGTGTGAGAAAGAGAGAGAAAGAGGGGGGGGAGAGAGAGAGAGAGAGAGTGAGAAAGAGAGAGAATGAGAAAGAGAGAGAGAGAGAGGGGGAGAGGGGGAGAGAGAGAGAGAGAGAGAGAGAGATTGATTGAGAAAGAGAGAGAAAGAGGGGGGGGAGAGAGAGAGAGAGAGATTGAGAAAGAGAGAGATTGAGAAAGAGAGAGAAAGAGAGAAGGAGAGAGAAGGAGAGAGAAAGAGAGAGAGCAAGAGAGAGAGCAGGAGAGGAAGAGAGGGAGGGAGAGGTGGGGGTATATACATTTGAATCAATCCAGTGAATAAATGTGCTAGGTTCCTACCTGATCCGAAGGGCAGGGCAAGGTGATATAGGCTCCTATGCTTTTGAAAGGCTCCAGCATCTGAATCTGAATGATCTTCTGCAGACCTGACAAGAAAAGCTATTATGAAGCCAGGAACCATGAAACTCATGAATAATCATGTCCTTTGGTGAAGCTTCCTATGTAAGGGACAGATGGGTGGTTAAGATTTGAGGTGCAAAGGCCTAAAAGGAAAAGTGGGTCCTGGGTCCCCAGGATTGAGTATTAGGTTATAATGGCTCAACTCTCATATATGTATGTATAACATATATATATGTACATATATAAAATAAACACACATCTATGTCTGTATACATACATACTTATATTCATGTGTATGTGTATACATATACATGTATACATGTGTGTCTACATGCACACACACGCGCGTGTGCATACACACACACACGCACACACACACATACCCACCCCTCCTTCGAGCCAGAAAAATACCCTGGCCTCATCTCCAGATGAGAAAACTGAGCCCAGGCCCCAACTCTGAGGTTAGGCTTGTTTTTAGAAGTTGAAAGAAGGGGCCAAGGGTCACCGAGTTTAATCTCTGCATGGCCACATTAGCAGTCCCCCACAGCACCGTGACACACAGTCCAGTCTGAGCCCTGATTGGACCGTTTCCTGCCACCTCAGGAATGGAGGTGGCCAAGTGATCGCCCAGGGGCACAGCACAGGTTAGAGCATGGTTCTGGCCACAACACCTCCCTCTAGCCAGAGAGCGGCAGCAGCTCTGCCTTAGTGACAAGAGGTGGATGGGGCTCAGGGACATGGGTTTTGGAGGTTGTGTTAGGAAAAGTATCCCATCCCTTCAAGAGGCAATGCCCACTGACTCCCTTTTATTTAGGAGTCTTTTGGTTCACCGCTGATATTTCTGTCTCATATTTCATGCTGTTTTTTCTCATTTTTCCTTATCAGTGTTAACCACTGAGAAGTCTGCCACTTTGGGGAATCCTCTGAGGAAAGGATCCCCTTCGCCCACCAGAGCTGGATCTGACTGTGATGTCCAGCTTGGTTCCTCCCCATGTGACAAGAAAATAGAGAGTCACCTTTATTTCTGGTTCTCCCTGTCTGGCATTCTGGCCCATCTCCTTACGTTCGGGAGGCTGTCCCAAGAGGGAGCGGGTTGAGAATGAGACGTTTGTCTTTTCCTGTTTGGGACACAGAAGACAACACTGTTAAGGTGGTAAATGCAAGACTGACTGGGACATGCTTTCCTGGAGACCAAGGCTGTTGCTTCAAATCTCTCTCAGTCTCCTGGGGACAGAGAGAGCTTCTGTCCCTTTTAGAAAGCCCTTCCCAGCCCACCCTAGGGGGTGAAGAGGGAGTGGAAAAAGGCCCTAGGAAGGCCATGGCTGGGATCAGCTTAGGGACCTTAGAAGTTGTCTAGTCCAGCCCTTTTCCAGCTTCCAGTGCTTTTAAAACTTTGATTTTTTTTTTTTTTGTCTGTGGCCCACAGAAGGAGATACATATAATTTACATCACGATCCAGTAAACAAGTACATATGGATATATACATACTGAAAGAAGGTATCTCAAAACGGAACTTACCCTCTGTATCACTGGTGGAGAGGGCAAATATTATTTCTATGTTGTTGATAGTGTCTATGCTATTTCACATTTTGCAAGTATTAGTCTTGACAATGACTGAATTTGTCTCATGAACCCAGGAATAGAGAACCATCCACAGGTTGGAAGAACACTGATCTAGTCCACACTCTCATTTTCTAGAGGAGAAGACAGATGTACAGTGCGAGGGAAGTGACTTATCCAGAGTCACACATAATCCACATATATTTATTGAGCAACTAGTATATGCCAGGAACTGCTTTAGGCACTGGATGTATGGTGGTGAGCACAACAGTTGTGATCTCGACCCTCTGGATGCTTAAGGTCTCTCATGAGGAAGGTAGACATTAAACAAATAAAAACACAAAGTGACATGAAATTTTAGTACAAAAAGTGATCAGTGCTATGGGGGAAGCAAGTGGAGAGCTCTAGTGGTGATCAGTATGGGGCAGGGGGTCCAAGGCCTACTTTTTATCGAGTGTCCCAAAAGGTCACCTTGAGGATGCAAAACTTAAGTGATGAGAATTAGGCAACTTGGGAGGGGCAGGACAGGGGGAGGACAGGAGATGGAGGAGTGGAGGAAGAGTTTTGAGCAAAGGGAGCAGCAAGTTTGAAGATCTCGGATAGAAGAACTGACCCTGAACTGCAAGAAAGCCAGTGTGGCTGCAGAACCATGGCGGGAGAGAGACCCGGGAGGGCTGCCAAGAGACATAGGAGCCCATCCCTTTAGGCCCTTGGATTTTATTCTAAGGTCAGTGGGAGCCACTGAACGCTCTTAAAGCAGGCATATGACACGATCTGATTTTTGGCTTTAAAATATCCCCATGGCTACTATGTATAGAGAAGATTGGGGGGAGCAAGTGTGGAAAGAGAGAGAGCGGTGGATTTTTTTGTCTGAGGAATCTTTAGAGGGAGATCAACGGATCTGCCTGTGCAGTGGCCCAGAGCTGTGCACACTTAGAAAGACTGCATTATTAATGAAACATTTGCATCTTAGGAAATGATAAAACAGGCTGCTACATGTAGAAATTAAGTAACTCAATTTGTTTTAGCAGCTTGTGCTTTAGTATGGCAATTTGGCGTATACATGGTACTCCATCTGAACAGTAATTATGCCATGCTAATTATTTTACTGTATTGTGTACATTTGACATTTAATTATGGGAAAGTCTGTGAGAGTAGATTTTCTTCCTCCTTCCTCCTGCCTGACAGGTAGTTTTGTTTTCTGTACCTCTTTTCCACCTACATTGTCTTTATGCCAACTTGTCATCTGCAACGAAATCGTGTTTCCATGACAGCTTTGCTCAGCCATGTTGCCTGCAACTTGCAGACAATCACCAAAATAAACAGTTGACACAGATGTCATTCTCACCCTCCCATTTTGCCTCTCCCTCCCCTCTGATCTAGCTCCTACTATAAAGATCTTATTTCCACTTTGAGAAAGGAAAGTGAGCCCTGTCAACACTGAGCATCCTTTGATATGTTGACATGTCTCTCGGTGGCTTCTCTTGTGACTTATGACCTCCTCCATGGAGTCTGCTAGCAAGCTGACTCCCATGGCCCTGTGCATAGATGTAGCAACTCAGCTGCTGTGGGTGGTAGACTACAGGCTCCAGGCTTTGCATTCTCAGGGAGGTGGCAGAGGTGGGCTCACCACTTAAGATTCCAAGAAGCTACAGCGTGCCCTTCAGAGGGTGCCATTGACAAGCACCGTAAAGCCCTGTCAGGCTTGGTGCTGGCCATGCCTGTAGTGTTGGACCTGCGAGCTGAGGACTGGGGGAGGATATGAAGAGGGACAGGAAGCTTCTGCCTAGGGGCAGAGATGCAAAAATCTCCACTGGGATAAGGGGAGGAAGAGGAGGATGAAGGACAGATCAGCACCCACCTCCTGCTGGTCTATCATCTTAGCTGATGTGTCTGTAATGACCTCTCCACCAGCAGGAAAGGGCTGTTTATGTCTCTGCCGCGGTGGGGGTAGTAAAGAGAAAAGAAGTTGTGAGAACAGAAGAAAGAAAGGAATGGCTTGGAAATGAAAGCTACCAGAACACCAAAAGGCATTTTTCTAAATGTCCCTTGCTACAAGATTCTATATCTCAACATAGAGCAAATACACATTAAAATACATCCACAGCCCTGCTGTTGATATAAAGCAAATGTCCCAGGGCTTCGGAGATCACAGAACCTTCCCAAGGCTAGAGCAGGAGCCCTTCTCCCCCTCTGTGTGTGTTATATTCCCCTGTATACTTGGGGCAGCCAAGAAATCCGGTGCACCTTAGGGAAATAGATGAGACACAAAGACCTTAGGGAAATAGATGAGACACAAAGACCGTAACTTGGTTCAGAATGTGCTCTTTGAGAAGTACTGGTTCCTGCTAAGTTCAAGCAGTCTTAGACTGGGATCTTTTCAAGATATATTTTTGCTGTCTCAGACCTAAAACTGAAGCCCTCCAGCCAGGAATTTGCATAAGTCACCCTTCCCCCTGAGTGCCACGTAAACCCCTGTTGCTTCACAGGATGATTTTTGGTGGCACATGGACCAATATATATTTTTATTTTAATAGTCATGTGTTCATTTTAGTGCGCATTAAAATATGTATAGCAAGCCCATCAAACCGTGTTTTATTGGCTATAATAAAGTTTCTTGTACAAATACAGGTTTGGCATGCCTTCTTTTTCCTCTCTTCCAGGCCTTTTCTCGCTGCGAACTTGCTCAAAACTTATTCCATTTAGGAATCCCGACCTCAGTAATCCCACCTGTCTCTCTCTAACCCCCCTGTCTTAGGCCACTTCTTCCTTCTCTTCTGCTTTCTCCTCCTCCTCCCTCTTCCTGCTCCCTGCTATCATGCACAGGCATTCCTTAGAACCCAGTGTGTGCGGGACACATGGGGCGCATCAAACAGCCGCATGTTCAGATGCAGGAGCAGAGTCAGGCAGTGGTGTAAAAGATAGGGGCTTTCGAATCCTAAAGGAGGCAGAATAGAGATGAGGCAGCTGTTCCAGGATGACATCAAAGTTCTAGGTTCCTGTTTCCTGGGCCTTCATTCTTCCCACGTGACTTTCATCTTCACGTTTACGAGAAGGCTGCTACGCCAAAGTGATACCTGTGAAAGACCTCCTTCCACAGGCTGTATTACATTTCGGAAGTGAAGGCATTTCACTCCCATCTCATTGGCCAGAACTGTTTCACACGGGTTTCCTTGGCTGCAAGGGAGGTGGGGGAAAAGCGTGTGTTGGCCTTCCCCTCTCAATAGTAGAGGAAGGTAAGGGAGAACTGGGTTATGGATGGTTTGGGGGTGGCTAAGCTGCAGAGTCAGCCAGCGGGGAGAATAATAAGAAATAGAGACAGTGATCTCTGTTCTTATGTTCTCCAACTTGAAAATCTAAAGTTATTAAAAGTCTTACAATCTTATAAATTGGTGTATGGTCATAAACTTATAGAATTGGAAAAGAATTTAGAGATCTTTTGGACCTGATTCGTAGCTGAAGAAATGAACTCTTCTAATCGCACAGGCCCTACTCATCCAGTGCTTCTCCTCTTGACTGAGTATCAGAATCACCTGCAGGACTTGCTGAGATCCCTGTTGCTGGGCCCCATCCCCGGAGTTCCGAATTCAGTGGGTTTGGGCTGGGGCCTGAGGATTTGCATTTTTATCAAGTTCCCAGGTGATGCTGATGCTGCCGACCTTGGAACTCACTTTTAAAACCACTGTGCCAACCAATTGTAAGCATGCAGTTTACAACCAATACTTCCTCCTCTGGCAGGTTATTATAAATTATACTGCTTTAATTTGCGCTTCTTTGTTTCTTAGCAACTAAATAACAGTAGCGGATAATTAATGCTATTCACAGGCTAGCTAAACTCAGTCCTGGAATTGTCAGTGGTTGCAGTGTTTGCAAGCCAGAGGCTCTTTGCTCTGCTGACCTGACGGTGTCTCAAAAAGCTTAGACAGACAGTGGTTCGTCCTCATTCTGCTCTTTCCCCAAGATGACCACTTTCTTGATTTTTTTCACCATATATATTAATATCTATAAACCATATATGGCAACCTTTCGTATACATGCAAACATTTTACATAAACAGTTTGTTTTAACTGCTTTGTAGTGTTCCACTTACATATACTGTAATGCATTATCCTTTCCCCAAATTTCAAGTGATTTTCAATAGTATTAATAAGGTTTTGATATTGCTATTAATAACAGCAATATATTGAAGTAGAGTGCCCTTTTGAACTCTTTCCATATACTCACTCATGTAACAAGCATTTGTCAGGTAGGGAATGAACTGCCTCCCTTCTTCAGGATGCTTCCGTCAGCTGGCACTGTCAAAAAATCTATCAAACAGATATTGTTATTCGCATGTTACAGATGAGGATACTGAAGTTCTGTGAATTTAATGACCACTGAAAAGAGCAGGGAGTTTTGAATCAAATTTTCTCACTCTAATGACCCAACACTTTTTCTAACATTTCAACAGGATTTCTGGTGAGCCTAATATTCAGTGAGCCTGATAACAATTACCATTTCTCATCTTAAGTCTCTTTGAGGCCTTGACTTATCTTTTTAATAAGTTTAGATTTTCAGGGATCGTGCAGAATGCATCTATTTACCTCTCATCCATTACGCCATGTCGTCATCGTTATTAACATCTTGTGGTACTGTGGTACATTTGTCAAAACTAAGGAATTGACATTTGTGTACTATTAATTAAACACCAGATTTTCTTTAGGTGTTACCAATTTTTCCATTAATGTCCTCTCTATTCCAGGATTGTGCCCAGGGTACTCCCTTGCACTTAGTTGTCATGTCTCCCCAGTCCTCTCTGGTCTGTGACAGCTTCTCAGTCTTTCCTTATCTTTCATGACCTTGACATTCAGTGTACTGAGGAGTTGATTTAGTTTAGTCTACCGCAGATGTCCGGATGAAGTAATATTAAGAATTTGGAGAGCCATAACCAACTCACCTGAGAGTTCAGGTTTGATGGGTCCTAGCAGATAAGAGAAATTGCCATTTCAGCACATCAGAAAGGAGCTTCTTTTGACACCACTGCCTGGGTGCTCTCCTGGTGCAAGGACACAGGGAAACAAGGGAATGACATATTGTCATGAGGGTAAAGGGTCCAGATGCTTGCTGAGTATGGCAAATGGTAGGTTTTGTTAAACAGGCAGCTTACTGAGGGATTATAACCTCCCGTCCCCAATGTCCAGTTCCAGTTCCAAGTGTCTTATAACCACAGTTTGATGCTCCTCCATCTCCCCCAGCAATGCCCTTTTCTGTGACTATCTGTGTCTCTCAAAAGTCAGTCCTTACTTCTCATGCCTCCCAATAAAAGCCACAAAGGATGAGAGTGAGCTTCCGCTGCCCGGGTTTTGTGATGCTGAGAGAATTTAATAATTACATTTGCCAGACCTCCTGTTTATGTTGGCCAGCAGCATGGAGGGATTAGATAACTCTTTGAAACAGTATCCAAATCGTTGGCTAAAAAATGGAAGGACCTAGAAAAGATCAATTTTTAGAGTCTACTAAATAGCCTACCGCTTTCTTAGAAGGATGGTGTTTGGCATGCTTTGTGTTTAAAATTTATATATTTAAATATATATTTATTTTAAATTTATTATATTTTGATTTTATTTTTAAAACATACATAATTATGTTTACGTCCACCTCCCATTATAAATGTTTACTGCAAAATTTTCAGCAAATAGCATAAAAAATGATTATCCATGATCCACTTCCCAAAGATAATTATTGATAATTTGCCTGTTTCTTTCTATATATTTATGCTTTTTTCTCAGAACTTGTTATATATTTTTAAATATTTTTTCATACAACACCATCGTAAGCATTTTACCTGTTTCTTTTAAGTAACTATTAAATAAATATATGTTTCTCATTTAAATGATCTTTAGTTTACGTACTCATTCTGTGATACATTTGGTTAATTTTCAATGCTGAGAGAAATATTTCGAAAGTAGAGCTCTCCTCTCCTTAGATATTAGATTATTTCTATAAACTAATATCCTAGAAGTGGGGTTAGTAGATTATAAACATTTTGAAGGCTTTGATATATTTTGGGATATAGAGGGAATCCATTTTGTTAGAGCTCTATAGAAGCCAAGTAATAATGCTGAATGTTCTGACTTTGTCATTTGTCACCACTTGCTCTCTGGACTTAAACTTTGACTTGACCACAACAACTAAAGTTTTGCTTCATTCATTTATTCATTTGCTCACTCATTCCTTCATGCGCATAAGTCTAGGTGTCAGGCATTCTGCCAGGTGCTGAGGATAAGATGCTGAGCACAACCAGAGCTCTTGTTTTCATGTCCAGAATAGCATCTGGCTCAGGAAGACCTTGATCTGGTTGAGCAGAGAGTTAGGTAACTCCTTTGAAAGCATCTCTTTTCACCAGAGGCGTGGCTTTAATGCCAACTGTTTGTCTACCTCCAGTTTTGTTTTTCTAACTAAGCTATCTGATTTTACAGAAAGTTATGGCCACTCCACATTCAATTTGAGAGAAACTTGATTGGAGCTGAGGAGACAAAACTAAAGCATTTTCTCTGTGTGTGGGCAAACCATTTTGATTAGATGGCTGATGCTCGTGGGCCTCATTGCTACTGCCTCCTATTGACAATTGAAATACACTTGGATTTCTGATGAGAATGGAAAGTGCAATCTGAGGGTTTCCAATGGCTTAAAGGACAGTGCCTGTTTTACTATTCTCTGTATTGGAGAGTACAGTCTCTGATTTTATGACTCTACCCATCAGATTCTCTTCATTGATCATCTTAACCTCATACAAAGGGTTTAAAGTTTGACTTTTTCCTTTTTGTGATGATGACTGGCTCTGAGAGGTGCCATCTTGAAATAGTTTCCCAATAGTATTGGAGGAATAAATGTCTGCCTCTTGGTAGCCTGTGACTGAGGTCAACAGCAGCAACTCTCAGACTAGCTCTGATGATGAAGTCACAGTCAGTTGTCTGGGAAACTTTTTATCTAAACCACTTGAATCATTGAAGTCAGCGCAGACATTTCATTGTAATTATGTGGATCATGAAGTCCTGATGACTCCCAGTGGACTTCCGTAAAGAGTGACTCATGGATCATGGGGTCATTTGGTTAAGTTAGGGAGAAAATCTGGCTAACCAAGGACAAGGTTTGAGGCAGTCTTTATCTGTGACCAACCTCCATCATACTGTCTCCTGTCACCTAGGGTCTCTGACTCATCAGGCCTGCCTCCCCAGCCTCATTAGAGGAAAGCTCTAGACACACTGGCAGGTTCATGCATCTCCAGCTTCGCCCCTTGCCCCTGGCACCCCAGTGGTTGATATCACCGTGTCAAGAGAGCAGAGCCTGTGTCTGAGCAAAGCTGCCATGGAGTGCTTGAAAGGCAGTGCTCTGTGTCAACCATGATGTCATTTGAGAAGGTCATCCCAGCCCTGGCTGTGCTTTACATTATGTCACCGCTAAAGTCCCTTGGCTTTGAATCATGGTTGTTTCTCTTATGCTGACATTTTTTCTTCACTGGTAATAAAAGAGGACAGGCGCTCTGATGATCACTAAATAATTTACATTTAGCAACATCCTGGTGTTCCCTGGACAAGGGCTCACATTCTTCTTTTTTCCCCTTGTTCCTCTTCCTCTCTCCTGCTCTCACTCTCCTTCTCTCTGCCTCTCTCTTCTTTATCTGTATACAGTTGCTTTTCAGTTGTTCAGAGCAGGCGAATTATGTTCTGAATTTACTTCTGAACATAAATAAGATGCCCAAAGTGAATCATTTTTAAAATAAAAATTTATCATGGTATCTTGCATGGAAAGATATTCCTACAAGGTCCTTTGTGGTCAAACTGTGTACCTTTGGAGAGTTGGAATCTAGCAAGGCCTCTGGTAACAGTCTTCCTATGGTAAATGTAGTGTCTCCTGCTGTAATTCTGTAGGGCCCCTTTTCTCTGGGAGTCCTAATGTAAACATGTTTTCATGATATGAGCTCAAAAGCAGGCTTTCCAAAATGAAGTGTGAACCCCGAGGAGTGTGAACTCTGGCACACCGGTTGACATGCTCTTCCAACAACCAGGCTGGAAGCATATTTCATCTCTTAGCAAGCTAGTTTCATCTCTACCTGAGGAAAGATAAAGAACTTTGCTTAGGAAATGTGAGCCCCTGTTCCCAGGCCTTATTCCTCTCAAGCTGATTGACAGGTATGGAAGGAATGCATTTGTTGGCAGGAGTTAGTTAGATGGTGCCCAGGCACAAATGGAAGTCACGTTCTTATCTGTCCTCTCTCTGCTTTGAGGAGAAAACTATGGTAGAGGGGGATGCTCTGCAGGGAGAGGGGTGCAGAACAAGCTGTCTCAGTTTCAGCCAGCTGCCACTTGTCAACAGATTCCAACAATGGCATCTGGCTCTGTGAGTGTGGAAGCCAGGAATGTGCCTAATGGTGGAGGCGGAGTGACCAGTGGGAGGCGAGATAAACCTCCACTGCAATTCAGAAACAAGCTGCAAGGACTTAGTTTGCCCTGGATATATTCTCCCAGAGCAGGGCATTTCCCCACCCTATGCTGTTAATCTGTTGTAACTCCATTTTAACTTCGAGGCTTGGTGTTCCCTTTGCTTCTGTCTTCAGCCAGATGGCTTTTTCATGGCAAGCAGGTGGCTAAGACAGGAATTAAGTGACCTAGTTAACCTGAAATTTCAACCACGGACTTGGCCAAATGCATCACAGTTCCAGAGAATGCTGCATTGCTGTTACAGATCTGGGGTTACAGTTTGGTTCACATGCAAAGATGGGCAGGACGTAATAGGCAAAAAGCAAAGGCCGTAAAGCAATAGGTACAGGACATTATTGGAATTCTCTCTATATTACATTTGAAAACAAAGAATGGAAAACAGTACACCAAAAATTTAAATAGTCACCATTTCTTAAGGTGATGTCAGTGGTAACTATTTTTCCTTGGAGATATTTTTCTGTTTTCCAAACTTTTTTCTTTCCCCTGTTGACTTATAGACATTCTAGTTCCAGCAACCTCTACCTATCTGCATATTCCAAATCCATCTATAATTTTCTCTAGTATTGCTCTAGACAGTGGAATGGGTTGGGCACTGTATCAGCACTGGTTTAGAAGGGATGAGTGAGGTCCGAAATCCATCTCTTGATCCACTTGCCAAACCATCCCTGGACTATGGTCTTCTCAAAGGGAAGGGAGACATTTTCTAATTTACTTGCACAAAAGAGATGCCTTTTTTCTAATTCATACAATGAGTGTGGATTTTCTTGCAGCAACTCTGCTTCTGTGTATGTGTGTGTGTGTGTGTGTGTGTGCACGCGCACACGTGCGTGCATGAATGTGTACGCGTGCATGTGCATTCATGTTAATCATTTGGGTCATCCCGTATAATCACCATATTATATTATAAAAGGGAATTATTTCCCAATGTAAATGTAGCAGGATTCTTTATTTTCAAGTTCAGGTTTTAGAAATGATAGGTAAATTCTTCAGAAGGACCAGCTTCTTTGGGCCTCGTTCCTACCCTTTTATGTGCTTAACTCCATATTTCCTAGGAATAGAATGGGTTGGGGGAGAGCAAAAATATTTGACTTTGAAATACTAATAATAGACACTGACCAATGAAAGACCCAAGTAACCTACCTCCTAGTGCCAATAGAATGTAGGCCGCCTCCATTGTTTCAGGGTGGTAATGGTGTCACCAGTAGCTTGAAATAAAAGGACACCATGACCATGCGGCTGTGCTCTGGGGTGGAAGATAGACAAATTCTTTCATCCTATTGCCAATCTATATCTGTTTGTATGGTCTCACCTTGGTTATTTGGGGGAAGCTGAGGTCGCTTAACAGAGCATGAGATATCCAATAAGCATGATATAATGCTTACTGGCTCTGAGAGTTCTTTCCCCAAGTCAGAGAAAAGCTGTGATGAGCCAGGAGGACGCTGGGTTCCCAGAACCTAGGGCTTTGGTGCACAAGCTAAAGGCAGGCATGTTCCAGAAATAGCTTCCCTGACCCCAGAGACTGGGACGGCCTTATTTTAATTTCAGGGTTGGAATAATGACAGTTTTGTGAACAACCAAATAGTTATTCCGGGTTCTCCTCTTGAGAGTGTGGTCTGAGACCTTGGCCTGTGTAGCCTGAGTGTGTAACAACATCCGATTGTGCTCCCAGTGATCCTGCGACAGCCCTCACTTCGACTTCTACTTCAGAACACCTCCTATCAGGGGCGCCTAAACATAGGCCATAGCGAGGGGATTTAGAAGCAGCATTAGCTGCAGGGCGGTCTGGAGCCAAGCTGGTCACATCCTCACGCTCAGCTCAGCGAAAAGCAACAAGAAGCCACCTCCCGCATTGGTGAAAGAGTTTCCATTTGGTAAGCAGAGGGAGTGTCCTAGGGTGGCTTCTGTGCAGTTCTAGGATTCTTTGGGAAATCAGTAGAATTGGAGGGTCAGGTGGTGACGTGGGGTAGAGGAAAAGCACTGAACTAGGAAATATAGCCTTAGGTACATCACTGCCTTCGATAGGATCATCTCCAGTTCGTCACCGGGGGCCCTTCCTGCTCTAAATCCCAGCTTTGTGAGTGGAACCACTAGCTAAGGATGCCTTAGAGAAATGGTGTCCACAGGGAAAAGGCTTCATCCCAGAAAGAAATGTCGACTGTTCCCCGCTCCTTTGCAGAGTAAGCGCCTCCAATTTTTACTGACAGTGGGGTTTTAAAAAATGTTACTGATGAGATTGTGTTTACCTCACAGAAATGCCTCCAAAAGTAAATATAGTAGTTCCCCCTTTTCTGCAGGGGATATGTTCTAAGACCCTCAGCAGATGCCTGAAACTGCAGGTAGTACCGAAGCCTGCAGTATGTACTTTGTTTTCTCCTATACGTGCATTCCTATGACAAAGTAACTCATAATAGAACGGTCATGACAGGACACTGTAATAAAAGCTATATGAGTGGCTTGGGGGCCATTATTAAGTAAAATAAGGGTTACTTGAACGTGAGCACTGTGATACTGTGATAGTCTATCTGTTGACCGAGGTGGCTACTAAGTGACTAATGATTAGGCAAGTGGTGTATACAGTGAGTATATTCTGGACAAAAGGATGGTTTATCCCAGGTGGGATGGAGCCGTACGGTGTGAGATTTCATTACACTACAAAGAACAATGCACAATTTAAAACTTATTATTATTTATTTCTGGAATTTTCCACGTAATATTTTTGGACTACAGTTGACCAAGGGTAACTGAATCGGCAGAAAGTGAAATTACAGGTAAGGGGGGACTATAGAGCAGCAAGATATATCAAGATGGATGATCCCTTGAACATTGGTTGACTATGAAAATTAAGCCCTTTCAATTCTGAACATTAAACGTCAACAAAATTGGACAGCCTCAGTGGCAGTCAGTGGTTGGGGTAGATGGAATGTCCTTGTAGAAGAGTCAAGTGTTTCAGGCATAGGCGCAGTAGACACACGTCCACGGGGGTTGAGGGTTGGGAACTCTTTTTTGCATGACTGTGGTTGGTGATTCTGAAGCTATACAAAGTATGCCACTCTGGAACTTAGATTTAACCTTGATCTCTCCCGAAAGAAGTCAAGGAGAGATTAAGAGCTTCAACTCTCATCAGGAAGATGTCCCAAAGTTAATTCTGAACCATTATATTACAAGATAAGGCTCTGGGCCACAGCTCCTGGGGTCTCCTACAGGAGCGCTTCACCCCACTGAAGAGTCCTTGAGAACTAGACTTTGGAGTTTTACAGATCTGAACTGTAATCCTGGCTCTACAACTTAGTAGCTGTGTAAATTTGGGCAAGTCACTACCTCTCTAATTATAGCTTTCTTATTGCTAAATGGGGGAAAACATAGTATAGTGAGTAGTATAAGAATACACGATCTCATGGTAAATTTATCTCATGGAAGCTAGGGTTACAAGAGAGGATCCTATACCGATCCTCAGACCGAAACTCTAGGATCAGACCCAGCAACGCTGAAACAGAGAGAAAGGGGCTAGCTGGATGCTGGGATGTGGGTGGTGGCTCAGAGGCAAGCAAACCAAGACCATGGTAAGTAGAAGATCAGTGGGACACTGTGCACAGACAGACACAGCTATGGGGGTGGGTGCAGAGCAGGTATGTGTGCAAGGTAGAAGTCTTGGATCACATGCTATGTTAGTTTTTTACTGATGCTGTAATAAATTACTACAGACGTTGTGTCAGAGAGCAACACAAATTTATTTTCTTACAGTTCTGGAGGTCAGAAATCTGGAGTGGGTTTTAATGGGCTGAAATCAAGATGTTGGCAGGACCACACACTCCCTCTGGATGCTCCATTTCCTTGCTTTTTCCAGCTTCTAGAGGCCACTTGCATTCCCTGGCTCATGGCCCCTTTCTCCAACTTCAGAGCAGCAGGGTAGAATTTAAATCTCACTTCGTTTCTGTTCTCATATCATCTCTCTCTCCTCCTGGGCCAGGGGTGGAACTCTGTGGGTGGCACTAAACAGAAATCACTTAGGATTTCTCCAAAGCATGTGTTCCCAGAACGACTGCGTGAGGAAGATGGAGAAGGCTAGAACATTAGGTCCCTGTTGTTTCTCCGTCATTTCTTATGCCGTCATGCTCAAGCCAAGCGCTCTGCCTTTATATCTATGATCGTGTTTCTTGAAAGATCAAATTCAGTCTAATTTTAAATGGAAAGAAAGGAAGGACTCTCTTTACATTGCTACTTAAGATATCCTTCTTGGTTCTCTCCTGTTACTGCAGATGGAGTAGGGTTTTAAATAGCCAAATCCAAGGCTGGAAGCTGATGACTGGTACAGCTATGAGGAGCTTTATGTTGAAAGGGAATTTCAAGGGCCTCCCATCAGTTAGCTGACTTTTTGTTTCTTTAAATAAAATGACAAACAAGTGTTCTGATAAGGCTGTCTTAAGTGAATTCATAATTAAGAGCCATTTCCACTTGGTACTGCTGCACGAAAACCATCCAAGTCAGATAAACAAGGAAATTACTTAATTAGCAACTCAGGTGAGCACTCATTCTTGAGAAAGTAGATATTAAGATTGGAGGGAAGATGGGAAACCCACAGAGCCAGCGTACCAAGGTCGGGTGGTCCTGCTGCCCCTGAACGGGTATGTGCTGACTGAACCCCGAAATGGGATGCGGATGAGCTCCGACTGCTGCTGCTGCCCACAGGTTGGACAGAACATCGATGTCAAAGAAAAATGATTGTGTCTCTGATTCCCTCCAGTTCTCACGAAATAAACATCACCTGGCAATTCCTTTGAGATGGATGAGTCACTATTTCATTCCCTTGGGTCCTTCCTGCTGGGTTAATCATTGTCCTAAACAATGGCAGCATCAATCAGCGTAACAGTTTCTAGTCATTAACAACATAACCAGGTTTTGTGCCTATTCATAAATTATTTTTTAATGATTTCAATGGTGTTCTCAGTTTCTAAACTGCCATTTATGAGCACATACTATATGCCAGGCACTGTGTTAAGGTAGTCTACAAGATTTTATATTGATTCCTGTGTATTTATTCCATATTCCTTAACAAATATGGAAACTCATTCTGTGGGGGATGCTAGGAGTGCCACATATGCCGTGCAGAGGAAATGTGCCTTCGGGGAGATGTAGTTTCGGATAGGTTCCAGGGGTTCATCTGTGAGGCAAAGCCAAACAAGTCTTTGCCGGTGGAACTCCAGGACCTTTGCTCTGGGTCAGCCAGTGTCTTTGACTTTCATGTGTATTCACTTTGCTGCTTTCAATAGCTGCAGAGGCAGTCCAAGTATCATGGTTTAGTAGACAGGTTTTGGATCTTGATCAAGACAAACTTGGGTTCAAATATGAGCTTCAGCGCTAACTGGTCATGTAAACTTGGGAAAATTTTAACACAGGAATAAATATAAAATCTTGTAGACTACCTTAACACAGTGCCTGGCATATAGTATGTGCTCATAAATGGTAGTTAAACTGAGAACACCACTGAAGTCATTAAAAATTAATTTATGAAACCGAAGTCTTTTTCTCTGGGATTTTAACGTCATGGAGTGTATCCTGAAGGGCAGAAACAAATCGAAGGTTGTCATAAATGCCATTCAGATGAAATTGTGGTGAGAATGTTCCCTGCTCTCAAAGTGAGTCACTATGAGAGAGGCAGGTTTGCGCAAAAACCGGTTCCTGCAGGTGCCAAATGACACACCCTCTTCTTAAAAAAAAAAAAAAAAGTCAAGTTTCATCTAGTGATGTCCAAGGTCCTGAATCCCCCAGACCTATGTACCATCCAAGTTCCTGGGCCATCTCTCCTCTAAAGATCCAGAGCTGACCATTCGCGTAGACTGAACTCTGCTCCTTGATGCCATTCTCCTGGGTTAACGGCGTGATCTTGGCCTGGTCTTGCCTAGTATTTCAAGAGAGCAGGACAAAACCAGTAACTTCAAATTTTGTTTCCCTTTCTTAGTATCACCTAGCCTTTCAAAAGTCAAAGACTTAAGGGAGCATTCAGGTCGGAGG
Source organism: Pteropus alecto (assembly GCF_000325575.1). NCBI lineage: Eukaryota > Metazoa > Chordata > Mammalia > Chiroptera > Pteropodidae > Pteropus > Pteropus alecto. Next base: position 15,244,564 of record NW_006431919.1, on the reverse strand, counting down.
CAACTCCAGGCGTTGTCATAGCAGAAACAAACTCAAACTCAAAGACCAGTGTGTAGTCATAGTGTCATCTGCCAAAGCTTCTCTTCCAGTACACAAATGTCCTACATTGAAGAATTCACTGAGTGTGTCACACCACCTATCTAACACAAAGTATTGGAGAAATAAAGGCTCTGTTATACATACTCATTGGAAAAGTACACATTTCAAAATTATTAAAGTGGAAACATGCATCGTAGAATCAAAGCACTACAACATTGTTCTGAGCTCATATCAGAGTGTCTTTTCCTCGCTATGCCAATTCATGCTTAAAACACTCTGAAGGGTTCTCAAGTGCTATTTAAATGGCCAAAGGAGGAGAACCCAGAGTTTTCAAATCTATTAAATATATTTCTGCCTTCACTAGCAATATTCAGATTTCACCCGATATAGGAGAACAAGAGAGTTCTCTTGAGAAGAGAGACCTTCGGGGGGCATGGAATAGGATTCATCAGACATATCCAGGGAATGGGAACACTGGCCGTGGGTTGGGTGAGATGTTTTAAATAAACACCACCCTTCAGTGCCTAGAAATCCTCTGCTTCTCTTCCACACATCAAACTTGAGGTGAAGTTTGGGTTGGCAGCAGCTTGGCTCTGCCCTCATGGCCAAATTCCACTATTTCTGGCCTGAATTTGCTTTTCCTGGCAGACTTGAGCCAAGTCCCAATGAAACAAATCCATGGCTTTAAAAATTACTGGCAAAATTGGGCTGGCAAGAGGTGTGGGAGCAGAGGAGGAGGGCTGGGGATAGTGTCCAGAGTAATTGCTGTGAGTGGCTTAGTGACGAGCATCTGCATCTAGGAAGTAATTTCACGAGATCTCTGCTTACTCACTTCCGGTTTGGCTCTCCCAGCTCCCTGAGGCCGGGCATAGAGTTGTGCTTTTATAGACTGTAAGTCCATTATGAAGTTATGTATCCTGGCAGCTTGTAAGCAGTGTTTTCTTTATTTTTATTGGTGCCCCAGGACAGTGCAGGCACACACATGCTTGTTGGTGCCTACCTATTCCACACTGTCCCTGATTAATCAAGGACTGTCTCCCAACCCCCAACCCCACCCCCAGTTCTTCATAGGAAGCCATGTGACTTCTGGACCCAGGGCAGCCTCTGATTTGCTGTATGTCCCTGGTTGAGGGCCCTCCAGCCCATCCTGGATGTTGTGGGGATGAAGGGGGCATTAGGATGCATCCCTTCCTGAAAGCTTATATAAATCTGAAAGGTTCTGTGGACTTTGAGGCCAGCCCAGGAAACCTCAACAAATCAGCTACCTTTTGCTTTTTATTAGATTTCCTATAAACAGTCAGGCCTGATTGCCGTGGGAATTGACGACAGGAGGCTATTCCATGCTCGAGGACTTTTCTCCAGTGTGGGTGCCAAGCAGTTGGAGCCTCTTCTCATACTGCAGGCTTGGTTGCCCTGGTTTTCCCTCCGACCTCAACATTTTATTGAAGGGAAGAAGTATTTGTGGCCAGAGGAAATATAATTAACAGAAAGATCATACACATGCACTGTCATCTATCGGTGATGGTCCTGGTTGCTTATATTTTTCCAGTCAACCACCATATTCCGTCAGCATGGCTTTCACAATTCCCCCTTCATTCCATTATCAGCATCTTTGGGCTCCTACTCTTTCCTGCCTCCAATCCACCCTGAACACCATAACCGGGTCATTCATCCTGGAGAGCTGTCTTGGCACCTTGCCCCCAGACCTTCAATAGCTCCTTATTTCCATGTAAAGTCCTAACTTTGCTTCTGACATCCGAATCCCTATACAGCATGGTTTCACACAATGTTTATAGCCTCACGTACCATGCTCCTTCTGTGGAAACCAGACCAGGGAGCTCATGGTCACTCAGACACCTGCCCTACCACATCCCTTAGCTGGACTGCCTTGCAGTAATGCTCCATTCAAATCCTCATCTCTCACTGACCATCCCTGACAGCTCGAATCCCAGGGTAGGGGAGGGTGGTGAGTGTGCTGTGTGTTGAGGGGCGGATCCTTTAGCGCTTTCAGGCTTTCAGGCCAGACCCTTATTTTCTACAACTTTACAGAATATCTGCTCTAAGGGCAGGGACGTTCTCTGCCTCTGCAGGACCCGCTGTGCCTGCTGTGTTGGGTGGGTCTTATCAGTGGAGGAGGGCTGACATGGAGGTCAGGAGGGTCACAGCTCGAATCCCACCAGTGTGCAACCCTGGGCAAGTTCCCCCATCTCTCTTGTAGAGTCTCCTCATTTGCAAAGTTAGAGAAGTGATGACTCATTTGACAGAAATAGTTGTAAGGATTAATTTAGATATTCTGGGTTAGGCACTTGACACAGTGTTCACTATTATTGTTGTCATTCTCGTTATTATTTAATAGATGTGTGTTGAATAGAATTCTGGTAATAGGACCCAGGGCCTTTTGGAGAGATTAGACATTTGGCTTGGTCTGTGCGTGGAACCACAGGCCTGGATTCCATAAATTTGACTAAGTCTCAGTTTCTTCAGGTGTAAATAGGGAAGAACAGGACGACCTACCTCCCAGGTTGTTATAAGAATTAAATGTGATGATGGGAATAAAATGCCGACACTCAGTAAAGGCTCTGTTGATGGAATTCTGAGAATTGCCATGTGTAAATGTTCAGGAATGCTGACCCATGTCACTTCTTAGATTTTCCTCAGTGGCCCTCAGTTTAAGTCCAGTTGGGGTGGGGAAGAGAAGCTTCCTCTGGCTCTGAGTTTATGTAGTTCTGCTCTTCTGCCCCTGCCTCCTTTTGCCCACTTAGTCCAGACCAGAGCTGGGGGTGCTTTGGGATTTCAGAGACTGTTTTGTATTCCTAGGTTAGAAAGATGAGGACTTTCAGGTAGCTGAGACGGACAGATCACCTCTTTGCCCCCAGGCAGCTCATCCGCCCCCTGTAAATGCCTCTTTGTGAAGACAGAGCACCCCTAGAATTATGTGCTCTGGACTATGGGTTCCAGTGCAGACCAATTAGCATCCCTTGTCCCCCAGCCTCACCCCCTCCATTTCATCACCTTTATCCTGGGGCAGATGTTCCTCTAAGTGCCTAATTGGGAGAATTTAGCTGGAAAATTGCCATTCTGTTCTCTTTTAAAGGGTGCCAGCATCCAAGGGCCGCCAACTGTAATGTCAGTAGATAATCCCAAGCCCCCCTCTTTCTAACAGTCTACTTTCCAGTTGGTTAGAGGAGGCCACCGGCTCTAGGATAAGAGAACACGAAAGACCAGGACAGAGATGGCAAGGGCGCTGCTGCACGCACTGATCTGTTTCGCGTCTGCCCTGCATGCCCCACTGGGAATGAGAACATCCAGGACACCTGGCCACAATAGTTACCTTCATGGACTCCCACCACAGAAGTCTTGACTTTAGACTAGGTCTGGGGATCGTCTTGGAAAAGGAAAATCTAATTGCAAAGCTTTGCTCCTAAGTTCTAGAGAGAGAGTGTGGAGCAGTGCTTAGGAGCATGGACTGTGGGCCAGACTGCTTGTTTGGGTTCAAATCTAGGCTCTGCTATTTGTTGGGAAAGTTACCAAATCTCCTGATTTTATACTCTATAAAACATAGCACCTACCTCTTCTCCACACATCAAGGAACCCAGGCTGATGGTGGCTCTGCCATCTTTAATATGTGGCATCTAGGTTGGGTATCTTCCTATGGATTGAGCGTCTGGGTGTCTAGCCCACAGAAAGGAAGAAGGCGCAAAAGGTTGGATGGGAGAGTTTTTCATGGCCCAGGCTTAGAAGGGGGATGCCCCATTCCGGGCACATTCTGCTCTCTAGGGTGCAATCATATTATCCCAGACTAACTCTGCTGGGAAGGCAGTCAGCTGGTGATCAAAATGTAGCAGCTCGGCCACCCCGTCTCTACCACCCAGAGACACCATTTTAGTAACAGCCAGAGCGGGCTTTTGTTGAGTACTCACCAAGTGTCCAGAGCTGTTCTAACCTTAACTCTTCCTCATACCCCACACACCTCTCTCTGCTGCAGCCTCCTTTGCCGGCATCCTTCCCCCGCCTCGCCTGTATATACACCGTCCCTCTGCCTCTTCAACTCCTACTCACCGTTTATATTTTCATCCTAAACATCGGCTTCTCAGGCAGCTTTCCCTGACCTCGCTCACTAGGTCACAGCGACCATTTTGGCTTTAGAGCACCTTCCTGGCATTCACCCACAACCATATGCTCTGGGTGTGAGTGTGTGCGATTCTGGGATTGAAGCATCGCTGTCATTAAATCAGATACTTTGTAAGATAGGAACAGGATCTTTATACTGCTGCTGTGGTTTGCCTTTGAGTCCTGGCAACTAGCACACTGCCTTGGCCCACGGTGAGCTCTCTAAAACCGTCTGCTGAGTGTAAAGAGAAGGGAAATTAAAAAAAAGAAGATAAAAAAGACTGAAGGACAGGGCCCCGGCCCCTGTGGAGCTTAGGGCCTAGTAAGTAAAATCAGTGTACAGACAGAGAACAATATAGTATCAGAAGTGTTATTACAGAGCAAACAGAGAGCTTGTAGGAGCACAGGCGAGGGACCCTTAGGAGGCAGAACAATAAAACAGGGAGGGCTTCCTGGAGGAAGCGGTACCTGAACTTGGTCTCATGAGAGTTTCTTAGTCTCTTCTTTCCAGATGGAGGAAAAGAGTGAGTAAAGACCTGGAGGCTGCATTGCTTTTCTGTTGTTGTATAGCAAAACATTACAAACTTAGAGGCTTGAAACAACACATATTTACTGTCTCACGGTTTATGTGCTTAAGAGTCTGGGCACAGCTTGACTAGTGCCTCTGCTCAGGGTTTCACAAGGCCACACACAGCAGAGGTGTTGGCTGGACTGCATTTTCATCTGGAGGCCCAACTGGGGAAGAATCCACTCGCAAGCTCCTTTGAGTTGTTGGAAGAATTCATTTCTTTGTGGCTGTATAACACACAGCTGTTCTGCTTTTTCATGGCTTTTGGCTAGAGGCCTCCCTCATGTCCCAGAGGCCTCCCTTGTCATGTGGGCTTCCTCAACATGTCTTGCTTCATCGTGCCATCAAGGAGAACTTCTCTCCAGTTCACTAAGACAGAGTCTTGTATAACCAGATAGAATCACAGCAGTGACAACCCATTACTTTGGCCATATAACATAAAGTAGTCGTGGGAGGGACATCCTACCACCTTTGCTGTACAACGTAGCTCTACGCGAGAGTGACATTCCATCACCTTCTGCTAGTTAGAAGCAAGTCACAAGTTCCACCGTCATTCAAGGGAAAATCTCACACAAGGACCCAGATACCAGCTGGCGGAGAATCATCAGGGGTCACTTTAGGATCTGTCCACCACAGAGGCCTGAAATAGAATGTGAGGTCACCAACTATGTACTCTTGCACTCAGGCCGGCTTAATGGGGTAGTATTTTTCTTTCCCAGGCACTGTTCTTGTCACTGGGAACACAGTGAAGAACAAGACAGACCAGCCATCTACCCTCCTGGAGCTTCTGCTTTCAGAGTGACTTGAGTGTGCAGTGGGAGGGGGAGGTGACTTTCACATCTTCTCTCTGGCAGCCTGTCGTGTAGAGGGCCTTCCTTCCTGCTCTGCTCCCCAAGAATTCAAGCAGGGTCCTTGGCCCAGCCCTCATTTCATTCACCCTTCAGTCCTCAGGGGTTACGATGCCCCCAACCATCCCTAGCAGTTAAAGCTGCCATTGCTCCCATCCTCCCCCAGTACCCGAGCCAAGCCCTCTGTGGCCTCGTGCCCTTCTCCTGCCTCTGCCACTTCTCCAGCTGGCTTCTTTCCTAGCCTTGAGGAATATTTCTCTGAAAAATCCCTCCGATATCAGACAAGCGAAGGACACTTCTCCTTGGTCTGCTGTGCCATTGGTCCATGGAGTATGCTGTGCCGGCTGTCTCTGGGTCTGATAAAAAATCTGTTCTCAAATGTAGCAACACCAGCATTCAGGTGTCAGGGCTGAGAGTTGAACCCTGGTTGCCTGACCCCGAAGACTCTTCTCTTCCATTGCACCTGCTGTCTGGCACTGAGAGCACTTGGTCCTTGCCTCGCATCCGAAGTCTTTTGACCTTTCACTTATTCCACGAGTATTCATCGAGTACCTACTCAGTTAGAGCCTGTTTTAGGTGCCCTGGGGTGAAAACAGGAAGCATGCCTGCACTAGTTGGGGGAGACCGGTATGGATCAAAGTGTCACACACGTAAGTGGAAATGACATGTGATCCCATTTCTGTAACGGATGTTAAGGGCACAAAGTGGTGATGGGGTAACCCCTGGGGTGGCATTTGCACTAGTCAGCGAGGTCAGGGAAGGCGTCCGTGAAGCAGGGGTTCTTCAGTTAAAATGAGGAGGAAGAAGAAAAGTTAGCCAGGCCAAGGGGGCACAAGGGGAGGCAGTTAGAAGAGTAATTCAGCCAGAGGTCATAATGTAGGCAAAGGCCCTGGAGTGTGAGAGAACTTGGAAAAACTGAAAGGAGGCTAGTTGGGCCGAAAAGAAGAGGGCCAGGTGGTGGTTCTTGCTCAATCCGAAGGCCCGAAGCCCTCCTCCTTCCCAGCCTCCCTGTGCTCCCACCATGCCAGGGCCTCCCATTTGTCATCCCAAAGAGCCCTGCCAGGTCTCCTCTTTGGGGCCGTCACCCCTTGGGAGAGGCTGTCATCATGCAGAAACCCAACCTGTCCTCTTACCGTGTTCAAGGCACACAGCTTAGAGTAATAACAGTTTTTTCCAAGCCTTCAGAAATGTCAAAGCCCTATCTACTTGGAAGGTGAGACCATTGTTACAGCTCTAGCACCAGCGAAGTATGCAGGCCACAGCTCTTAGGAAGTTATTTAAAGCCAACAAGTACATTTGGGTCTGTAAAGTAGGAGGGTGAAGCTTAATTTTCTGCCCTGTTTGTCACCCCCAGCCCCCAACACCTTTGGGTTTGAGAATGCGAGCTTGAGCTGAGAAAAATGTGAGCTGTAGGGTTGATATATGAAAAGGGAAAAGGGAGACAGACAGACTCACTCATCTTGTTCACCAACAGCGAGGAGCAAGGTCTGGCCATATGGGCAGTCACGAGGAGGCAGGGACTGCATGCCCTGCTCAGCACTAATTAGAAGCAAACTAAGACCTGGCTGAAGTGGCTGCAAGGACACCCAGTGGGGACCATTTCCTGCACAGGGTGGGCAGCCCTGGATGAGGGGGCTGACAGGTGCTGCCTCCTCTGATACTTTTGGCAGCATCTCACCTGCTCCTGCAGCTCATCTCGAGATGTGCATGACCTTGGAATGCACAGGGAAGCTGGGCTTGGCTAAAGGTTCTGGAGACAGCTTTCTATAGGAAATGACTGTCTCCCCAGCTTTCTCTTTTGAGGGTTTATCTGCAAAAAACTAAAGTCCTTTTGCTTATTTTGATGGGTGATACTTTGACCTAGCTATTTTGACACAGGGTCATTTTGACATGACCGAGAACAAGAGTCCCCAACTCCCAGGCCACGGACCATTACTGGTCCGTGGCCTGTTAGGAACCAGGCTGCACAGCAGGGGATGAGCAGCAGCCAAGCGAGCAAAGCTTCATCTGTATTTGCAGCCGCTCCCCAGTGCCAGCATCACTGCCTCAGCTCCACCTCAGATCATCAGGCATGAGATTCTCAGAGGAGCACCGGTCCCTGGTACCAAAAAGGTTGGGGACCGCTGACCTAAAAATGGAGCCAGTAAATTGTCGGTGCATGTTGCAATGCCTTAGCATGCTGCAAGGAGACAGGGAGGGGGTGATGAGGTATGTGCAAGAGCATCAGGAACGGAGTACGCTCAGGACCAACACAAAGAATGAGAAGGTCAGAGACAGTAAAGGATCAGGGCTAGAATGACAGTTGCATTCAATACTGGTAATTTTTAAAATGGTTTTAGCATGTCGATGGAACATGTTAACACTGAAATGACTGTCAAGATGATCATATCACTTTGATCAGAATAACCCACTTTGCACTGGTGATGCTAAGGAGAAGGGTCCATTTGACAGAAATCTTCATCAAGTTCTCCTGTCTCCCTTTCACGCACTTGTCTAGATCCTCATTACTCACTCATACTATTGTAATAGTCCCAGCAGTGGTGGCTCCGTGGTCTCCTCTCCATATTACAGTTAGAGGGATTTTTTTTAAAAACACGTCGTTTAAAAGAATCTCCTTGGCCTCTGCATCCTCTACAAACCTAAAGCTGCTGACCCTGATCTCTGAATCCTATTCATTCTACTTACCTCTGCTCTGGAACATGTTGGTTTATCCAGGAATGACCTTAGAGGACATTATCTGGTGGGCGAGTCTGACCTTCACAGGGCTGATGCCCCGCTGAGGCTGCCCTCTATCCAGAAGGTGTCCCAGCCTCAGTAACGCCTTCAGGAGCCAGGGGAGCATGCATTCCTTTGCCTGAAAACTGCTTTTTCCATGAGATGAAAATGGGGCAAAAAGTTATGCATTGGGCATTTTCTTAGTGTAAAAGGAAAAAGAAAAGCTTTCTTAATCTGTGCAAGCATGTACATATATGTGCATTAGAATCCTTAATGCTTCTTTGGAGAGAGGTTAAATTTATGTGTGGTTTATCCAAACAATGTATCTCTGGGGGGGAGAAAACCGCCCCCATCCTATTAAACAATATTTGTGATGCATGGAAAAAAAAAAAAAAGAAAGAAACCCTGAACTCCACAGCGTGAGAAAACAAAGGGGAAATCGAAATTGTGGATCTGCCAGAAACCTGCCACTCATAGAGCCCACAAATCACAGGGAAACAAAGAGAAATGGAAAGATTTGGTATTAAAAACCCATTTTTCCCTGAACCTGTGCCAGCACCTATAAAACAATTACATGTGATCATACTTGAGGCTTTTCTAAGACACTAATTCTTCTCTTGACATTAAAATGTTGTGCATGTGCTTTCAAAATGTCGCGCACAGTCAGCAAGGGCGCACATCAGGAAAGCAGACTCGAATGCTGGGCAGGCGAGCCGGGCTGCGGCAAACCCCGAAGCCTCTGAGGTTTTCTCCCTTTTCTGCCCAGGGACTCCTCCTCGGAGCTGCTGATTTTTGACCACCGGGGTGTGATATCTTTGTAATTCCCAGACGGCTTCCTAGTTGCCGGGAGACAAGACAAGGGGGCGGATGGCCTCCTGAAGTCCCCCCTCGAAAATACAAGGAAAAGTCACCAAAGCTCACGACCAGAAGAAGGTGACGAGGCTCCAAGCATGGCCCAAGGCGGCCACACGCCCTCAGTTACTGTGGAGAAAGCTGACCACGGATCCATTTGTCGATGTGGAGTTCCTCATCGCGTTCAATGGGTCTTTGATTTCAGATTAAATAGGGCCCCTGTGTGAAATCGGCTGCTAGTTTTTAAAGCCTTTTCATTTTGACAGGTGAAAACTTCATCAGAATTACCCTATGCAAAGATGTCAGGAAAAATATACAAGAGGAAATTGGAAAATGTGATGGAGCTGAGCGCGCACTCCCTCTGCCCTGGCATTTCTGCACAGGCTTCTTTATTTCTCATGCATTTGCTCTGCCTGCCTTTCCCCTAATTGAGGCTTAGTTGTAAAAACTCACAAAAGGCAGGTGATTCCACAGCTTAGTCTCCTCGCTGGCACGGCCTCATGAGTACACCTCTCAGCAGGGGACCTGCCTTCAGATCAAATGTGGGGTTATTTCCAAGTTGAGCTTTGAGGGGTGGAGCCCAGAGAAGTAGAGGCAAGAAGAAAAATAGGTGAATTAAGTGAAAAGCATGTTGTGGGCCAATTTAATCAGGGTTAATATATCAGGCCCCATATTGTTTTTGGAACAAGATTCAGGAGTAACAGGATCCCCGGCAGGTTGTAGCCAGCCCTGCTAACGAGCGGCTCGAGTGACTGTAGAGTTCACAGACCGGTCTCAAGAAAACCCCAGCGCAGAGCAGCAAGTGGCAGGTCCACCATGGTGGCGGGGGTGGCTGCGGGGCCAGCCACAGTTCGCTCTCTCCTTGGTCTACCGCTCTCCCTGCTGGTGAGAGACAAAGGCTGGGAGTAGGAGCTTCTGAGTAGCATGGCCAGACGGGTGGGCAGGGGTAGGAGGAGGGTGCCAGGCCATGTTCTCAGAAAGCTCCAGTGCTGCTGGCTGCAAGGGGTTCCATCGGGGCCTAGAAAAGGGGCAGCCCCTCATCCCCCAGTCACAGCGCGGGGACCCTGGGGAAGGTGTGTAATTTAATCTCGGTGCTTTGCCAGTGGAAAAGGAATGGCCAGAGTAGGAAAGAGGTCTCACTCTCCACATCTGCTACCGGCCCCGGCCCAAGGGACAACTCAGGATACTGAGAGCCACTTGCTTTCAAAACTCGCCAGGCAGAGTTGACCTTTCTTGTGTGGCGGACTTCAGGATCACATATCCTTGGCTTGGTGTTCCTCACGGCCCCTGAGGATCACCTGAGCCGGCTCAAACCCCTCCTAAAGGGCCACACGTCCAGGGACACCACTGGGAGGAAGGGCCACACCTTCATTTCCAATAACACAGGCTTGGTTCGTCTGTTTCACGTACCATGCAGGGGAAAATCCTACTCCTTGGGTTCCGATGCAGCCTTCACTGTTTATGAGCCGTGTGACTTTGAACATCGTATCCTGCCTCCCCGCTGCCCCCAGTTCCCACCTCTGTGAAGTGGGAAGAAGAGTAACCGTGCGTCCCTCACGGGATCACTGTGAGGGGTCAATGAGGCGCCGTACGGAAGCACTGAGAATAAGGCCCGGCCCGGCGTGACGATCACTCGTGGCACTGCTGCCGTGATCATGACCGTGTGAGAGTTATGAGGAAGAAAAAGGGGGTTTCTGAAGGAAAAAGCATATTTGGGATCGATTGATTTGGAATGGAAGTGATCAGTTACGGTTAATTTTATCAGCTTGACTGGGCCATCGAGTGCCTAGATATCTGACCAGACATTACTCTGGGTGTTTCTGTGAGGGTGTTTTGAGATTATATCAACATTTAAATCAGTAGGCTGAGTGCAGCAAATTTCCCTCTGTAATGTGGGTGGGACTCATTCCATCAGCTGAAGGCCTGAATAGAACAAAAGGCTGACCTTCCCCTGAATAAGACAGAATTCTCCTGCCTAATGGCCTTTGAACTAGAACTGGGACATCAGCGCTGCAGATTTTGGACTTGCCAGCCTCCATATGATAAGTGTGTATGTGTGTTTAATATGTGTGTATACATGTAATCTGTATGTATAATAGGATATCTCCTGTTTTATGTATATGTGTATATATGTGTATATAGATTCTGTTTCTCTGGAGAACTCTAATACATGACCTAAGGGCCAAGTTTGGTATGAGGATGCATGTTTGTGTATGCACACATGTATGATTTTCTACATGTTGTCATGTCTAATCCAAATAACTGAAGACGTGGCAGCAGTATTCTCAAATTGACTGGAGGTGATTTCGGCTCTCCCCATCGGCCAGGGCACGCGATCCCCAGTTCACATTCCCACTGCAGCACACGTGCTTCCTTCTATGCTCAGCTCCACAGAGACAATGGAGAAAAATCTTGAGGGCTCCTAGGAAGGTGGGCCACCCTCCAGAATCAGGATTCATTCATATAGTCCATATTCACTGGCGGGAGGCAGGGTCAACATGAATATGACATGGGTTGCTTCACTTGAGGAGCTCACAGTCTATTGGAGAAGACGAATGCGTAAGTGGAAGACCACAGTGCTGAATACTAAGGGCTGGGACATGGATAAGTCAGGTTCTCTGAGGCGATGCAGTCTGGGGGAGTGGAGATGGACAGGAAGGCACTGAAAACTGGAGAACCCTTGAGCTAAGTCTTAAAGGTTGCATAGAAGGTTAGACAGGTAGAGAATAAGATGGAAGAGAGTCTAAGCAGAGGGAATAGCATGTACAAAGGCCCTGTGTTAAGGGAGGCAGAATGGATTTAGAGAACTGTTTGCCGTAGGCGGAGCATATGGTGGCACTCGGGTGTTGAGGCCAGAGACATAAGGAGTGGCAGGAGGATCATCAGGATCATTTTTCTTGAAAACGATTCAAGACGATTCATTGAGGGGTTTTTATCAAAGAAATGGCTGTTTTATTTCCATTTTAGGAAGATTTCTCTGGCTGCTTTGTGGAGAATGATTTGAGGGGGAAGGTGTAGGCAGGGTGACCGAGGAGTCTGTGGCAGATTTCGGGAAGTCTAAGATCGCCATTCTAGTAGTTAAGGCTTAGACTCCTATCATATTTTGTGAGGAATAAGAATTTAATCTCTTATCACACTTCACTGAGAATGAGTTCAGGGACTTTCCCCAAGAGCAAGTTTCCATGATGGGAGGTATAAAGGGTACTAGAGCATTAAAAAACAAACTTCAGCTGCCTTATGATTGTGCCCAGATTCTATCCTGTGAAGAAAGAACATTCCAGAGCTCAGTAATGACCTTGGATGTTTGGTGGCTGTTCTGCACTAAACATTGTGCAGCAAACCAAAGGTCTCGTTGCCCTTGATTCTCATGTTCATGGCTTGCTTCTGGGAAGGGGACAACCAGTTTCCTTTATTCCCTAAGACCATCAAAGTGAAAATACTAATTTCAGACATCCATGAGACTTGAGATGAGACCGAATGCTTGATAGTAACTTTTCCTTTGTCAAAACAAACAGAAATCAAAACCAGTTAGCCAGGATGAGCCCCAGGGAGGAGGGCTCCAATTGTCAAGTTTTACTCTGGCTCCCACGCTGGGTTGTTTGTTTAAAAACGGGAGGACTTTTGGAAAGGCAGCAGCCAGCATTTTCGTGCCAGCAACCTTTGTCGATGAATGAGATTTCCTGTGTCAGCTTGTCTCCCAATGAACATGAAGAACACTGATGAGTCAACCTGATCCTAAACCTTGAGGTATCCCGGGGCCCACTGGTGAGGTGAGAGGCACCGGGAGTTAACCAAGGAGCACTAGGAAGCGGAAGGACTCGGTGTCCGCTCCAGCCTCTCCCTCCACCACAGGCTTAGGGACAGTCGCTCAGAGGCAGATGGTCATGATAAAGGTTGTGAATCGTGTTTTTGGTGTCTTTATATCCCTCTTCTCCTCAGCCTCAGTGTCTGAAGGAATGACCCAGTGTCTGAAGCAATATCGAGGCCCCTGTCTTTAGGGCTGCTTTACCTACTGTAAATCACCTGCTTTGTGCAAACACAAAGTGCAGTCTGAGAGGCATATCCCATGCTGATCAGAGAATTCCAGAAACAAGGAGGGATGGTCAGAAGATGGATGGCAGAAGACTGGGGAGAAGGAGTGGGGCGAGAGAAGATGCTTGCTTAGGTCTTCAAACCATCTTTGGAGAAGGTCAAGCAGAGGTGGCTGGTTCGTGAAACCTTCACCAGGCTGCAGGCAGCAGGCCCTGAGCTTCTGTGCCGTCAGGAAAGGACAGACATCTGAGATCCAACCTCAGAGCTCAGTGCTCTGGCCCTCTCCTTTCTGCCCAGGTGTGTGACCCTCCTACCCCCTGGAATGTGGCTATGCTGGAGATGTAATCAGCAGAATTCCTCTGACTTCTCAAGAAATGCCCCTTTGAGAGGGAAAAGCACCAACAGGTTGGGAACATGTGAATCCCACTGCTATGCCTGAACAATCGCCCCATTGTAATGACCCTGTGCAACAGAGTAGAAGTCTAAGATTTCAAATGACATCTTTGTCAGAAGCCATCCACATGTACCTCTTATATCATCTGACACATTTGTAGGCGAGCACGTCAACTTCATCTGCTTGCTCTGTTGTGTTTGCTTGCTGAGCTATTTCATATCTATCGAATTGTATACAGCATCTCCCTTTCTGTATTATCGGAGCTACAGATACCTAGAACTAGAGTCGTGTGATGTGTAAAATAATAGACAGTGGGTCCACTGGTAGATGGAATCCTCTGTCCCTACCAGCATTTGTTCATATTCTGGTTTAATATCATCAAAATCATCTTTCCTGCATCTCTGGGCTCAGGAAAAAAAATAAAAAATAAAACTACTCTGAATGGATTCACACTCAGACCAAAAAGGTACCTAAGATTGTAGCTAAGCACAATCTTAGGCAGTTACTGGTTACATGTGCACCACACACAAAAGCGTGGGTCAGGCAAGGGGTGGCCACGATAAAAACGACGAGGTTCTTTCCTAGAAGGAAGGACATTTGGTCACTTGGCTCTATGGAAAGGGAAGTTCTTTCTGGAGTAATTTGTGACTGAACCCCAAGCCATGAAACACCTCATGTGAGAAGAAGCCAGCTCTCCAAGCGAAATAAAACGAAGCTGGGGCCCGGTGATAACCATCGGAAAGGGGCGGGCAGCTCGCCCAGGGTCGGAGGTTTTCTTTGCTCTGGGTATCCCTTCTGACAGGTTTTCCCCAAACTAGGAGTAAGTGCTTTTCAAGTATATTAAAAATTTTAAGAAGAAGGAGAACATTTTGAATGGCCCCTGGTTCAGGCCCCTTGGGGGTTCGCCACTTATGTTTTTAACAGCTCAGTTCTCGGCAGGTATCAGCTTTCCAGTTGGCAGAAACAGAGTGGGAAACGCACTTGATTCTCCAAGTTGTGCCTGGGGATCTGGGTTTAGACCTAACAAGGGGCAGATGAGGAACAGCGTGTGAGGGCCTTTGGGGGTTCCAGAGCAAGCTGCAGAACATCAGTGTCAGACTGACAGCCTTCCTGCTACTGCATCTCACCTGACTACTTCCCCCCAAATCCCCTTTGACCAGGATTGCCCATGGCGACTAAGCTCACATTATCCCATAACTGTTTTTCTTGTAGAATGAACATCTCCCTGATAGTCTCTCCTTGATAGTCTTAAGAGATCCCCAAACTGTCTCTAAGAGGCGAAAGCATGTTGAGTAATAGGTAAATACAATTTTAATAGGACAAACATAGCAGTTCTCTGAAAGGAGACTGTTTACTTCATGAAGTGTTAAAGTTTGCTTGTATCACCTAGAAAAAGGCATATGCCATTAAAATGGGATTCTTTTCTCCCTTCTCTCACCCTTCCTTCCTCCCTCCCTCCCTCCCTCCCATCCTCCCTTTTCCTCCCTTGTCTCCTCCCCTCTCTCCTTTCCATCCACCTACTCAACCATCTATTCATCCATCCATCCTTCTTTCATCCTTTAGTGGGTGAAACACAAGCCAGCTTTAGTGCTATTTCTCAAAAAGGAGGATCCATATCCAGGGAAGGGAGCTACAGGTTACGGCATCTCAGCCCTGCAGGCAGGTATGGCGCATGCTGCTGGTAGAGCAGGCAGGTGGTGGTGCTTCAGCACTGGTTGGATGCCAGCTGCGTTGGGTCGTATAAGGAATCTTAACCTGAGGCTCATGGCTGCCACTCCGGAGCTCTGACCAGAAATTGTAGGCAAAACGTATGTGCATGTTTCTGGGATAATTGTCCACCAGAACTATCAGATTCTTGATTGTCAGAGCCATCTGTGACTTAAATTACTGATTTTTGTTTTGTTTTGTTTTTACCCACGTGCTATCTCTTCTCTTAATAGTTGAAAAACATAGCAGCATAGAAGGAGTTAAAAACTCGAGCTCTGGAGTCATGCTACCTGAATAGGAATGCCAGCTCCATCAGTTACTAGCTTGGTGACCTTAAAGAATTACTTAATATCACTGAGCTTCAGTGATTCTACTATTTCGTAGGAATGATGAATGGATTAAATGAGATAATGCATGCAAAGAATGTAGCAATTGGCATAGCACATCTAAGGGGCTCGGTAAATGTTAGTAATCACTGGTGCTTTGAAATACCCATAAAAAAAAACACTGGTGCTAGAAATACCCATAAAAAAAACAATATTTTAGTTGCAAGTTATGCTCTAAACCGAAAGACAGCATACTATGGCCTCTGGGCCAAATCCTACCCACTGACTGTTTTTGGAAATAAAATTGTATTAGGGCACAGCCATACCCATTCATTTATGTATTGTCTATAGCTGCTTTCAAAGCACAAGCACAGAGTTGAATAGTTGTGACAGGGACCATAAGGCCTGCAGAGCCTAAAATATTTACTACCTGACCCTTCACAGAAAACATTTGCCAACCCCTACTGTAAACAATTAGAAAACAATAAATAATACATAATTTACCCTGGAGAAACTCACAAGTGCACAAGGATGTTTATAATGTCATGCATAGACAAGGATGTTTATAATGTCATCATTTTACTGTCAAATACCTGGAAAAAATCTAACTGTCAATCAGAAGAAGAATGCTGTACTCATACTATAGTAGATAAAAAGAATGCATTCTGTCTGTATTGAGTCATGTGGAAAAGTCTCCAATAGAGATTGTTGAGTAAAAAAAATCAAGGATGTTACCATTTGTATAAAACATGCAAAACATATTGTATATTTTCTCACAGTTCATATGTAAATATGCAAATGTATAGAAAGGACCCTGAAAAAATATGCAACAGATAATACGGCTTGCCTTTGAGGAAGAATGGAGCGTGGAGGTTTTTGTCAGTTGAGACTTCAGCCCTATCCACAATGCTTTTACATTATGGCCAGGAGAATGCATTCATGTATTTTTTAATTAAAATTAATTGAAAACGTATTGTATATAAAATGCAAGACTCTTTGGCAGAACATTGGGGTGGATATGATTCCAATAAGTTGAACAATGGGGGAAGAACATGATGCCCAGCAGAGGGGCCACGAGAGCAAAACAATAGGGCTAGAATGGCGCTGATGTCACTGCCGGAGGTGGCCTCATGAAAGGCAGGAGAAGGTGAGGATCGGGGAGGGGCAGCAGACAACTAGCACTGAGGGAAGTCATCAGGGGGAATTAAAGTGTTCCACCTGTTGTCACACTGGGCCACTCTCGACAGAGGTAGCAGATGGGGTCCTGGGGTCCATCTGGCCTGCCAAACAAGGAGGTGGGGGCCTGTTCTTCTCAATCAACCCCCTTCTTTGACTTCATAGTTTCTTCACATTGTTCCAGCAGGAGAGGACCAGAGTCCTTGTTCTGCTTCTCAGGGCGTCATAAAGCTGACTAGACAATCGGATTTGGTCTTTAGCCTTAGGAGAAAATATGCCTGTTTCTAAAACAGTTGTTATAACATGTAGAAGTGCCAGTCAGATGTGGTTTGGGGGGAGGCAACTCTGCATTCATATTTTTAACATTAGGAAATCCACCCAGTTGGAAGAAAGCATAAATGTGCTTCCTGGGATGAGCAGTAGTTACACAATGTACAAGAAGAAACTGAGTAGGTGGCCAGGTGTAGGGCTTTGTTGGAAACAAGGGTGTGCCCCGGCTCTCAGCACTTGGCAGGAATAGGGAAATAAAGTTTCAAAGTGACAGAAGTGATGATCAGACTTCATCTCTGGGATTAGGCAGTAGGGAAGAGGTTGTTCCTCGCTGCCCTTCTCCACCCCATGGTGGCCCCTGTAGTAAAAAGTGGAACCAATGAGTTGAGCCATCCTGGGTCCTCTCCAGGCAGGGGTTGGTTGGCAAGCTATTTCTGTAAAGAGTCAGATAGTAAATATTTTAGGGTTTGCAGTACCTGTGGTCTCTGTCACAACTACTCAGTTCTGCTGCTGCGACATGAAAGCAGCCATAGACAGTATGCAGATGATTGTGGATGGCTATGTTCTGATAAAACTTTATTTATAAAGGCAGTGGCAGGCTAGATTTGGCCCGTTCTCTTCTAAAACAGTGGTTCTACACCTTGGGGTATCAACACTATTCTGTCCTCAGGGGATTTGCAGTATGTTGGGAGATGGTTAAAGGCAGCAGCTTTGAATTCTGGCCCAAAGCCCTTATTAGCTCTGTGACCTTGAACAAATGGTGTAACCTCATGAGCGTTAGTATCTTCATCTGTAAAATAGGTATAACACCCGCCTCATCAGGCTCTTTGCATATGAAGTTAGATTAACAAATGAAGGAAGGATAGCCTAGCAGTTAAGAATATAGAATGCAGATTTACTGAATTCACATCCTGGCTCCAGCATTAATTAGCTGTGTGATCAGACCAGGTTCTTTATATTTTATTCCTTACTCTTATCATCTCTAAAGTGGGATTAATAATGATCCCTGCTTTATAGTGTATTAGGGCTACGATGTGAGTTCACAGGTAGGAAGAGCTTAGAACAGCGCTGAGGACATTGTGCACTCAGTAAACATCAGATAACAGTAGTGAGTGGTAGTAATTACTTTAATTATAAGTATATTGCTTTCAATAATAATAGACTTTTACCTGCCTTAAAAATTAATAAATTAAAGCCCATTCAAGGCAATCCTTATAATAAGGTTACTTCTACACTCTTGCATTGCAATATAATTTTTTTTTTGAGAGGGCGAGAAATGAATGGAGCATCCGTTTATAATCAGCAGTCTGTCTTTTATCTGGTGCTACCAAGGGGAGAGGCAACTAGATTCTACTATAAATATGTTAATTGTAAAAGAATAAAAAATTTAAAAGCATGAGTTACTCTACTGTAAAACTTTAACTCACAAATCAGAGTGGGAAGTGGGAGGGTTGAAGGACAAGGGTCTTAAAATCTGAGAACATTTAACTAAATGATCGACTCAATCCCATAGCACAATCCAGACATGGGCCAAATCAGCTCCTGCCCCCACCCCACCTAACCCTGGTCACAGGTTAGAGTGAACAGGCGACCCGAGTGTGCCCAGTTATAGTCAGTCTCAGGATTTTGTTGGACTTTTTGAGAAAATAAGCCTTTATTTTCCCTCCTGGAATTGCTAAGCTGGTAGGATACAAGCCTGGAGGGGACCACTGCACGAGCAGATCTTCCTAAGAATGAAGCCCGTAAAGAGGAAAGCGAGAGAGAAATTCTTGACGTGACTTTCCTCACCAGATCCAGCTGTACCTGGATCCTGTTAACCCTCATACTTTAAAGTTATAAATAAATTGTCGTTGTTCTTAAACCAGTTTCTGTCACTTGTACTTCAAAGAGGCCTGACAAATACACCAACCGATTATGCTGTGACAAGAAAAAAAAAAGTAAAGCATTTTTCAGAGTTCTGCTCTGGATGAAACAAGGCAAACTTTCCTCACTCCCTTAAACTATTTAGAAAGGAGCCAGTAAACACTCTGGTTAATAGTTCCGAGAACAGACATCCACTCTGGATGAGGTAGACGGCATATTGATCTATAGAAAACAAATCAGGTGGGTCTCAGAACTGTTAGAGATCTGAAGAACCGGGCTCAGGATGGGGTGGGAACAAGGGCAGTTAGTGCACCAGCACCACAAGGGACCGTCATTGCCACCGCCAGCACTTGGGTGCTGGTCCTGCACACAGACAGCCTTCTTTGGCACCGCTGCTCCAGAAGTGGACTGTGCCTCCCTCCTTGCAAGGCTTCCGCATGCTGACCGACAGCGCTTCCTCGTCAAAATTTCAGATTCAAAATCCCAGGCAGGTGTAGCTGATTGTCTGAGCCTAGGTCAATGCCTGCTCAAGTTGCAGGGGAAGGCTGAATTCTGAATTCTAGAGTGGAAGGCAGGCTGCACCTCCCCCTGAGTCTCTGGAAAGCAAAAAAAATGAAAATGGAATGGAATGGAGTGAGTGGAGCAGAGTAGGAGTAAATCAAATAAAACGGCACATATCCGCGACGGTTCATCTTCCCTTTTTAGAAATGCTGCCGCTCTGCATGGGCATCTGCTCACCATCCTTGGCCCTTAGCACCACCATAGCTCACCTCCTGCCCCTGCGGACCAACCAGAACCTGTGATCTGACCAGCACTGCCCACCTCTGGGTCACTTTTCTAGGCCACTCGGTGATTTCCCTGGGACCCGTTACCTCCCTGGGCTGTTCTCAGTACACTGATTGGCATATATTGGGCAGTGTGATTTCCAGAAGGCCCTCAGTCCAGCTCATGCCATCCGTGAGCGGACTCTAAATCTGCCCCCAGCACCAGTGGTAACTAATTACCAAGCCAGTCCAGCCTCACCACATGGCTTTGCACGTGACTGCTCTGCGCGGCGGGCAGAGGAGAGTCAGGCAAGGAGCACCCAGGAAGCCGCAGGTTCCGTCAAGCTTGCCCTCCTTGTCATTTCTCTGCTGTCTCCCTGGAAACTAATCCCGTCCCTCTGGACGACTCCACAGCCCGGCTGCTTGCTTCAATGATCGTCAAGGTAGCTTCTCCCTTCATTAATTAACTACTCAGGAAAACGCTGTCCAACACTGTGCTGCTTGGCCTCTAGCTTGTTAACACAGGGGACTCCAGAGACACTTTGACCTGGCACATGGCTGTGAGTGAGCTGGGTGACTCAAGAGAAAAGCTGAATGGAAGAGGTGCTTTTTTCCTCGTGGCTTACCACCACTTTGGGGGATGACGATGGGTAGGAAGGATAGGTAGGAAGAGCGAGGCCACAGCTATCACTGGGAGACTGTGTTTTCTGCCGTTTAAAGTGGGAATGTCCCTTGCAGGACCTTAGAAGGTGGGGGCCCAATTACAGGGTAGAGAGACCTGCAGACTGAGTCTGGATAGAAGGCTAGGTATATTAGAATGTATTAACCTCTACATTTGGGCAAAGTTGTCCTAAATAAGATGTCAAAGATTAAGTGAGGCATAAAACCTGAATTCAGTTTGATGATATGTATTTGTCTCCAATATATGCCAATCAGTGTACTGAGAACGGGGGAAATAACTACCTAAAACGTAGTCTTGCCCTAAAGGAGGTCAGTCTAGCGGGACAGATGAGATAATGGAATAGGCCACTTTCAGTGCAGAGGAACAGTGGGCCACAGGGGTAAGCAGGAACTGCTGATGGGAACGTAATAGAGGCACTGTATTAGTTTCCTTGGCTGCTGTAACAAATTGCTATGAATTTGTGGCTTAAAACAACAGAAATGTATTCTCTCACGGTCCTGGAGGACAGAAGTCTGAAACCAAGGCATCAGCAGGGCTGCACTTTCTCCGAGAGAGAGTTTACTCTCTGCTCCTTCTGGCTTCTGCTGGCCACGGCATTCCGTGCCTTGCTGCTGCATCACTCCCGTATCTGCCCCCACCTTGTCCTCACATCACCTTTCCCTCTGCATGTCTGTCTCCCTCTGCCTCTCTCTTATAAGAATATCTGTGATGGCTTTTGGGGCCCATCCAGGATAAGCTTCTCCCCTCAAGATTCTTAACTTAATTGCATCTTTTAGGACATAAGATATGATTGTCATATAAAGTAATATTCAGAGGTTCCAGGATTAGGAAATAAATGTATCTGGGGTGGGGTGGGGGGGATTTTTCAAAGCCTCGGAGGCTAGGGTGGGTGGCAAGAAAGTGTTCCCAGAAGAATTAAGGACTGCTAGTCCTAGGCCTGTTTGCCTTCCCCATTTCCAGCCCTTCCCCAGGTCTGCTCTGCCGCTCAGGGGGCCAATGCCTGCAGGCTGTGGTTCCGTGGTTCCCGTGTGAGCCCGCTTCCATCTGTGTTCTTCAGCAAGGAGCGGCATTCACGGAGACGTTGGGGAGGGGCCAGGAGGAGGAAGGCAGGATATTTCTTCTCCTCTGCCTCAACAGCCTCTCTGATAGTGGCTGTGTCTCCTGTGTGGATGCATCTCCTGCCAGACAGTCCCTGGGCTCCAGGAACAACACCTGCTCCCTTGTGCCTCTGGCCGCGGGGTGGAGACAGCTTCCTGCCGTTGCTTATCTGTGGATGGCTCAGCATCCTCTCCTGGTCTCTCAGCATCTCTGTCACCTATACAACCAATTCCCCTGCGTTAAATTCCCCCTGTAGGAAATACTTAAAGTGATTTCGATTTTCCGGGTAGGCCCCTGACCGATGCTAAGTCCGAGCTTAGATTTAAAGGCTGAACAGTCTAGGATCGGGCGGAAGAGGACTGTCGTGCCACGAGCTCCAGCGCTGAGTCAGACAGATAGACCCTGCCTGTTTGGAACCTCAGTCAAATGGAAAAGACAGACACTAATCAACTCAGCACCCGAATAAATACATGATTACAAACAATAATCAGTGTGTGAAGGGCAAGTAGGATGGCTTTAGAAAAATACAGTGATGGGACACCCAGTCCAGGATGGAGGGTCAGTAGGGCTCCCTGGGGAGTGACGTGTGAGCTGAGGTTGAGGTAGGAGGCAACGGAGCTGAGGCGTTCCAGAGAGGAAGCGTGCGCCCGAGTCCTAATGCAGGAGGGAACGCTCCAGGGTCTGGAAAAGCTTGGCGTGAGTAGAGTACCAGCTGTACTCTAAGTAGAGGGCCTCCCCGGGAGGGGCAGAAGGGCGGCAAAAGGTGGATGGCACAGCAGCTCGTGGGGCTTGGGCTGAGGAAGGGGTCCAGCCATATTGTTTCTGTGGGGCAGAAGGGAGTGTCGTCTGAGCTGGCAGCTACCCCAGGCCTTAGCTTGGCCGCAGGCGATCAGGTACAGACACCACCCCTCCCAAATCTGCTAGAGCGTTTGAGCAACCAGTTTTCTTCTTAAGAAATGAAGTGGCATGCGTGGACACGGAAGCCATGTGAGAGAACCTTGGTTCCAGCACCAGGAAGAAGTTTCTGGAAGTTTCCGCCACCCCCAAAGAAGCCCTTGAACTCAATGACGGCTAGCACAGAGAAGGGTGGAGATAATTTTGGTGGTGGCTGGGAAGGGGTTTTGTTGGTGTGAATACTGCTCCCTCCACACTGCATCCGCCCCTCTGGTCTTTCTCACTCGGGCTGGTCGTAATTCCCTGGTTCCGAAATGCTGGTTTTATGCTGTGATTCTTTTGGGGTTCGCTGTTCCAATGCTCATTGTTTTTGTTGTTATTGCTCTTATTGTGGTAGCAAAGAATAACTTCTAACAAAAAAAAATCTTTGACGGGTGTATGGGGCAGTGAGGATCTCAGCATTTTGCAAACTCTCTGCTGGACCTTTTGTAACACATGTGTCTTCTGAAACTCCTGAAGTGCCATATACCACCTGGCTAAGATGAGAACAACTTAAGAGGGAGGACAGGCTTTTCTCAACACCAGTACCAGACATACAGCCCCCCAACTGCAGGAGGTACAGTTGCTTAGTTCCCACCTTACCTAAAGCTATTGTCCTTTGTTACTTTCAAGAATCCGGGGAGTAATCTGCCTAGAAAACAGTAGTAGAACCATCTACAAATGTAGAGAAGCATCGATATTGGCATCTAGGGCCCTCCTGGCCCTCCCGCCTCCATTGCCCACCTTCCTAGAAGGCAGGGAAGTGCCCTCTTGTAAGCGGTCCGGGAAGAACAGGATGGTAGAGAAGAAAGAGAATGTGGGGAGGGATTGGGGCGATGCCCACACACTTTCAGAACTCGAAATAGTGACTCTGGATTCCTGGATTCTGATCCTAGCCATTTATCCTCCTGCAAGTCATTTATGTTTTGTTCATGTGCAAAATGGGATGGTGCCAAAAAAAAAAAAAAGCATGCAAAAAAAAGTGTTTATGCTCCTTGGTCATTCTCACAAGAGAATAGAAATCGATTGTATAGGATGCTAGATCTTCTGAAAGACACCCGTGGAGGTGAGTGGACTGCCATTGGCTTTAGAGGAGGCTGATGTTTTCACCATAGAAGCTACCTACCTCGGTCAAGGCTTCTGACAAGTGATTTTGGGAGCAGTGTGAATAAAGATTGGTGCTGACTCTGGGCTTCAGGCTGGTGCTCTGTGGCTGAGTTAGCTGGAGGTCAAAGATGCCAACATTGGGCCAGCTTTAAAGAAGGAAAAATGGTGCTGCCTGGCTGTGCTCATGTCATTTCTGCCCTTGGCATAGACACATTTTCTTATCCACCTGTAAAAATCAACGGAGGAATTTTCATGAACTCACAGACCTTTTATTGTCCCAGAAACCAGGGAGAAGACGAATCAGTGTTAGGGCTTGGGTAAGCATTACAGGCCACTTGCTGCTCCCTTTAAAACTGTGTCTGTCTCACTGATCTGGGGCAGATTGTGTTTGGTTTGGGTGTTGACACCAGGCAGTTCTGATTCACAGCAGTTACCTCCTCCTTGTTTCTGTTCATTAAGTTTCATTAAGGCTTAAACAGCCATGCATGTGGCCTGGATTTGGGGAATTGGGGTGGATCTGGACAATTAAAATCCTTTAGGTTTTGCCCGTTATCTCTGAGTAGAGAAAGACCAGAGAGAACAACTCTTCCCCCCTGCTCTTTTACTGCTGTGTTAGTCAACACAATTTCAGTGGGATTAATTGACTGCAAGAATGATTTGCATTTTATTGCCCCGGTCTGCTCATTGGGTCAGAAGATGTCATAAAAGTAGAAGCCCAAGGCTGCTGACAGCTTCAGAGACAGTGAGCCTCCACAAAGAAATGAGACTAGCTGGTCTCATTTTTTATAACTAGGTGGTGTAATAACCCACATGAGTTTCCAGTTGATCTACTCTGAGAGTCGGGTTTTGTGTTTTTCCAGCACCCAGTGAAGCAGGTAAGCCTGAGCAGAATGAATTTACGAAAGCAAGAAACCTGGGGTCCAGAAAGATTGGACTTGGATGGCAACCCAGTAAGAATTTTCTCTAAAGGTTAGGTAGAAATCTAATCTACAAGTTGGTACTGTTAAACTCGTGAAAGTTTCTAGCTGCAGGTTCTTGTCGTTTGTAGCAGGGATTAGACACTCCTGCTGGGAGAGGCAGGTAACATGAATGAGTGAAGTCGGTCTGGTGGTCAGTGGAGGGAACCGGGCCCCTTGGCCCCACAGGGAGCCTTTGTGTGAATTAGGAATAGGGGCCCCTTCCTCTCCGTGGAAGCCAACTGGGCCAGCTTTGATTTCAGCCATTCTGGAACCTCTCAGCAGGCACTACCTCCCCAACCAAATGCCATGGCCTGCCCGCCTGGAAGCGGTGCACGCTCAGCTCAAGGCCATGTTTGTCATGCAGGGGTGTGGACCCAGCTTGCTAACTGCTTCTGACTTATTGTTTTGTTTCTTTGTTTTTTTGTTTTTTTTCAAAATATACTGGAGATCTAATTTTTGTGTGTGAAATATCTTGGTTTTAAAATGAAAGCTGCAACTTCAGTTTCGTTTCCCCTAATTACTGTTGGAGTGAACCAACAAGCCCTGTGTAAAGGGCAGACTGGGTTGCAAGTCTGCAGACTCTGGTATTATGTGGTAAAGGAGTTACAGTATACCGCCTCTACACGCCTACACACACACACACAACTGAGACAAAAGAGTTGAGGGTGCTGGAATTCTTTTTTTTTTTATTCTCACACCCAAAAGAGCGCACGTTTGGTAAGGAACAAACGCCAAGCATGAACATGTTCAGACTGGTGAGGTGGAGACTGCTCTCCAAGAGAAGAAAGTAAAATCTCAAGGACGTGATGGATACACAGAGCCCTTAGGAGAGGGGCTTTATTAAGTGAGGCAGGCAGAGTGAACCAGGAAGGACGACTGCGCTCCAGGTGGGTGTTTTCAGTAGCGCACAGTGAGCTTCACCTCTTTAATTGCCAGGCAGACTAGAAGAATGCGAGGCCTCCTCTTGGGGCCTTAAAAATTGGGAAGGGAAAGGAAGAATTCCTGGAGGGTGGCTGGCATGCCAGCTCCCTGGCGCACTCAGCTCTGAGCATGCTCTGTGCTTCCCAGAGGCCTGTGATGGCTGATTCCAGCCCTGACGGTGTTTGGTCTTCCCTGCTGAGCCCAGATTGAGTGCATAGAGATGGCTAATTAAACTCTGAACTGCCAAACACACTAAAGAGAGTCCCTTTGAAGAGCAGAGGATCGCAGGGACCGTTTCCTGCTTACAGCTTGCAAACCCAGATCGTTGTCAGTCTGAGATTGTGTTAAGTTTAACTAAGGCATGTGGATGGCACTCAGCACCATTCCCCTTTTGCTAAACGTTCTAATCTTGGATTGGTGGTGACCTGTTTTCTCATTTCATTTTCAGGTATGTGTGCTTTGGAGGGGGAGGGGGAAGTTAGATCAGTCAAGCTTTAACAGCCCAATTAACCAACAGAGTCTTTTTGTATAAACCTATTAAAGGAAATCTATTATATATGTCCTTTTGCCTATATTTGTGTAGTCACACATCTATCCAGATTATTACGGAAGTAAGATCAGTGTTGATATCAGTTTTGTCAGGGATCTTTGTGTGTCCTGTTCCCCCTTTGGGGTGACCAGTTGGTTCCAAAAAGTACTGAGAGACAGTGCTTCTTACCAGGAAGCAAAGGAGTCAAATTCTTGTTTTGGTTAAGTTATATCACACATGGTAGCATTCAGTAAAGAGTAGATTATCTAGTTCTGTGATCACTCCATTTGCTTTGGAGCTGTAAGATGCGGGGGCTTAAAAACAACTTTTCCTCCTACCTTGTAAGTTCTTCTAGCTGGGCTAATCAAATTAACAGAGACAGATTAACAGGAGAAAATCAAATTTTAATATATGCGTGCATGGAATTCACATAAGCATGAAAAGTCCAAAGATAAGTAAAACTGGATATATATCTCATTTTGGATGAAGTAGAAAGCGGGGCCAGGGGTGGGGGTCTGACATTTCAAAGGAAGTAGGCAATTTATAGGTAGTTGAGGAAGGGAGGTGGGGATACATGGAAGGTAAATTTTTCCTTCAGTGGGACACAGAGGTTGATCCAGTAAACAGGCCCTGTTTGGCACCTTCCTATCTACATACTTAACTCAAATTAGGCTAAGGCGAACACCCTAAGATTTCCTTCCTAGAGTAGGCCTTTCCCTCTGAATTTCTTAGTCGGGAAATGGGGAAAGGTCAAAGGTTCTTTCTGAGTCTTTGTTTCTTGATAACCAGCTTACAATCAGTATCCCAAAAGGCAAAACTTTAGTCCCCTTCAAAGAAAAATGGATAAGTTCAGATCGTGGGTTTGCCTGGTATTGAGCTGCTGGGAACACATTTATCAGCGACTGTGTGAATAGTGTTACTGAGGCGAGGAAGAAGCAGGTTTAAACTTAGCTGACAGGAGTTCAAAACTGCATACAGCTGCCGCTGAAGGTCCCTGATCGGAGCGGGAGATAAATAGTGGGTCTTACAGGAAAGAAGTGCTAACATCACATCTAGAGTTATCATTTCTCCACTTTTCCAGGGTTGAAATGATTAAATGACAAATTGTCCTGACACAGTCATTTCTCCCATCTGCCACGTGATTTTACACACGTGTGCACACACGCTTTTCCCAAACCCTGGATGTTGGGGTGGGGAGAGCAAGATAAAGAGTCAATAGTAAACATTCAGCCCTGAGGCGTTTACAGGGAGGTGGAGGAGGCCTGTGTGCTACTTTTTAAAAATAAATCGTCTCCTTACTCTTTTTGGAAATAAGCGAGACATACAGTATATAAAAAATAATTACTCCGTTATCTTAACTAGCTCTTTGGCCAGAAATTAAAACTAGAAGCTCTCCAGATTAAAAAAAAAAAAAAAAATCAGAGCATAAAATATGAGCCCTGTATCTTCAGTGCCTGTGAGCTTCATTAGGCGTATAAGGGAAAAATCGAAAAAAAGCTAGAAAAGATTCAGAGTTTAAACTAACCAGAGAAAGCGGTGGTTTGTTTAGCATAGTGTTAACACTCAAGGGTCGAGTTGCTGGATGGCCACAGGCTGTAGAGTTCTAGCTAAAGACAGTTACTGTGTTACTTTGTGCAAATCCCTGTGCCTCTCCGAGCTCTATCTTAGTCATCTGCAATATGCATTAATAATAAGGACCTTACAGATGGTTCTTTATGTTAAAAGGGAAAATGAATATATACTACCTTGTACAATGCTCACCAAATGTTATGGTGTGTGGGGTCTGGCGTCAGACTGAATTAGGTTCAAATGCTGGCCCCACAGCACTCCTGCCGTGTGGCTTTGGGCAAGTCACTTAGCCACCCTGAGCTTCTGTTTCCTCAGCCGTGCTGATGATTGTGTCTTCGTGAGGAGTGAGACAGTGTATGCAAAAAAGCACAGTACAGGGTCTGGCCTAGGATAAATTTTTCATCAATTTGGGGTGTTTTTAGCCGCTTTGAATATGTCATTCTATTTAGCCTCCTACTGCAAGCACCGCTGCCCACTGCTCACACCGCTCTCTAGCTATCTGCGGAACAGGGATGTCTGTTGCTGAGTAGAGGAGCTTCTCGTGGCTTCTGGGACAGCCCTCTTAATTCAGCATCCCCTATCCTTGGAGGCCCTGATGGGAGAAGGTTCTGAAGCATCCAGTCACTCCAAACAGGCCATAAAACCCCAGGAGGAAAGAGCCTGTTAGCACCTGCACAATTGGGGACCCATGTCAGCAAAATGGCTGGGAGCTTCCTGCCGAAACTCGAGGGCATGGCAGCTTTACAGAGGCCCTTCATTAAGATGAATTATGAAGCTGTGGGTCTCTCTGGCTCAATTTGGCCCAGGCTGGGAGGCAGAGGTCCAGCTGGCCCCCTGCCTGCAAGGCATGAAACCCTCTTCCTCTCCTCCCAGGCTCCTTCCCACCCCACCAAGTACCCCCTACCCTTGTTTAATGAAAGAGAAAAGCATCGACCCCTCCAGGGGGTCCCCAGAACAAGAGGTAAACTTCAACCTGAGAAAATTGTTTTCTTGTAAGTGGCAGGCACCTGGCTGACCAGGCCTGGCCCAGGCCCCTTGCGACATGTACAGAGCCCTCTTCTGTCCTTCCCCTCTCCCCCAGGCCATTTACAAGTCCACACAACCGGGAGGGAGGGGAGGGAGGTAGACGCAGCTACAGAGCGAGCTGTGCATTCCTTCCCATCCTGAGCCACAGGTCAGAGGTCACCCTGTCAGCTCCTCCAGGGTGCCCAGCTTTTCATGTTTTTGTTTTTCTTCTTTAAAACCGTGAAATATGATAAATGGTTGTTCAGAGAAGCCAAGCGCAGCGGCTCTGAAATGTTAACGTGCTCAGGAATCACCCGGAACCCAGGAGTAGCAGAGAGGGCCAACAGCACAAAGGTGACATTTGGGGGCATCCCGCCGAGGACTCAGACTCGTCTGCGCGTGGGGGATGGGAGTGAGACACTCAGCCGTCTCCTCACCCGGCCTCCAATTGGCTCTGGGGTAGAATGGAGACTGGCTGACAGGTCTGAGAGGGAGAAATTTGTGTAAAACAACTACCCCAGAAGTGTTTTAGAAAAGAAGAGGAAACTAATATTTACATTCACAGAGCGCCTACCACGTGCTTTACAGCTTTCTCCAGGGAGACAGCCAGGCTGCCTGCTATCAAATCCTCAGTCTCCACCTACAAAGGGATCTTGGGCGAGTTGTGCCATGTGTGCCAGCCCCCAGCTCCTCGGGGCATGGCGATAGTATCTACCTCGCCAAATTGTTTTAGTGTGGGTTAAAAGTAGATGTAACACCACGTAACACAGGGCTTGGCACATGTGTGCTCAGTAAGTCTTAAACGCTGTGAGTGTCATCATCATCAACAATCTTATCTTCCTGAAAGGATCCCTCTCTGCCTCCCATCCCTGGGCTGGGTCAGCAGGAGTCTTCCTTTCAGCTGAACGAATTGAAATTCTCTCTGCCCGGAGGCCAAGGATGAGAAGTGAAGCCTCTTTGTTTGGCTGGAGGCTGTGAAAGCCAAACACAAAAGGCCTGAAAGGAGGCAGGTGCATAACAACGGTCTTACCCTGTAATTCCCCGGTTCACACAACCACCTGGGCGGACCACACCGCGAAGCTTCCCTCCCAGCTGGGACAGGAAGAGAGTCGTAGGTGACTCGTTACCTTGGGATACAGCAGGATGAGGGCCAAGGATCTGCTTCTCTCTCTCCCACCTCTCTCTCTCCGTCCCCGCCCCCCGTTTCTTTACCGTTCAGAGAGCTAAAGGTGAAAGCTAATTCTGGGAAGCTGTTGTTGCTGTTTTTCTCCCCTGCTATTTCCAAGAGTTCTTTGCCCTTAGAAAGCTTGGAATCTGAAGTCCAAAAGGTCGATTCTGGGTTTGAACTATGACGTTGAGGAGGCGAATTAATTCTTCCAAGCCTCAGTTTCTTTATCTTCTGAAAATAAACATGAATGGGAGTTTCCACTAGACTGTAAGTGACTTGAGGGCAGGGACTGGGTCTTTTATTTTTTTTTAACTTATTCACTCGAAGCATCTAGTATGATACCTACCACACCATTAGTGTCCGATACCTCTGAACTTGAGTGCGTGCATACCACTTACCTTGCTGTGTAGTTGGATGTATTGAGATACTGTGTGCACAAGCCCTTAGCCCAGTCAAGTTCACTGTGTGTCCGTTCTTCCTTTTCTCATTTTAGACATGCTCCTTTAAAGGAGCAAGGCGAAGGGTAAAGAAAGCAAAGTGATGAGAAGGGGGCGCTGGGAGATACGGGAGGAGGAGAAAGGTCAGTGTGGTGAAGTAGGAAGGACTCGGAGGGGGCCGGCCTCCTCTCGCACGATGGCTCTGAGATTTCCGCTTGGCCATTTGACTGTTGAGTCTCAGGCTCCTCAACTCTAAGATGGGAGTAAATATATTCATTTTACTGGTGCTGTGTATTCATGGAGGAATGTATCTGTGAACACACGAGTTCCTGGTGTAAATTGGATACAAAGTGGTATGAAATCTGAGGGCGGAGAGGAAAAGAGAAGCAAGGAAAATACAAAGAAAGAGAATATAAAGCAGGCAAAGCAAAAGGAGAGAAAAGGAAGGTTTTTTTGTTTGTTTTTTGGGTTTTTTTGTTTTGTATTTTTGGGGTTTTTTTTTTTTTTTTTGCTTCAAAATCTAGCCTGTTCCTGCCACTCCAAGTTACTTTGGGTTGGTCTTGAGCCTGAGAAGCCATTGCACTTGGACATCACCTGTATTTTGTATTGTTGAATCCTGTATTTTGTACCCTGATGTGATTCAGTTGAAGCAGTGGATGGTTGGGGTCAGGAGCGGGTAGTGAATGCACAGGATACAATTCCCACAGGGGAAGAAAAATGAAAGTAAAAGGAGCTTTCCCGGTATTCTGCACCTTACAGACCGCTTCTTGATCCTGTGGCGACTGGAGGCTGTGATTGGCAGTTGGCCCAGCAAGCCGGGCAGCAAACTGGCTGTGGGAAAAAAGACCGCGGCCTGCACAGTGGAAAATATTGTTATTGTTTTAAATAACACTTAATGTTTTCCCAATGACAGGTTTATTTGTAATAATTAAGGAAGTTGTGGATAGTCATTCTGAAAACCTTAGAAAATGTGGAAAAGAACATTTAGAAGCCCATTTGAGATAATCCACCACTGACTTTTTGATGTGTGTGTGTGTGTGTGTGTGTGTGTGTGTGTGTGTGTGATGTACACGCATATACATGCGCCTTTCTTTTCAGTGAGGGTGGTGTAAAATTGGGATATATTTTTATTATTTTCTACATAGTTTTCCCAAAACCCATCAGTTCAGTAATATTTTTTGACTGTATATCAAGTCCTGTATTCAGTGCAGTGAACCAGATTCTATTTCTGATTAGCTTTTCTCAATTCCTTGAAGGTAAAAAGAATGTTCTTGGGAAATGTTAATTGCAATATTCTACAACTTATTTTAGAATGTGCAAAGACCAGAATTTTCAAAGGTTTCATTCTAACATGTCCCTTGTTTCTCTGAGACTATCCAGAAAAATTTCTTCTGCCCTCTCTCTCCTCGTAGAGTAAGAATGGGAGCAGGGAAACCTGCTTTTGACTATTTCTTTCCTGGATGCGTTCTATAAAAAGAGGTTTTGGCAAGCTGCAGAGAGATGGCGAGACGGGGAAAATACGGAAGGGAAGGGAGGTAGGAAATCTGTACACTTCTCAGCCTGAGAAGGCAGAGACCATGGGGAAAGGAGGGCAGAGAAATGAGCGGTCTGGGTGGTGCTGTCTGTCCTCTGGGATGGACCTGCAGTGGTCATTCGTGTTCCTGCTGTTTATTCAATGCCCATCATATGCCAGCCCTGGGTAATCACAGCTTCCTGGACAAACCCTGGCCCTAATATTCGGTCTCTTTGATCTCTCTCAAGTTTGAAAAAGACCCTCAGGCCCCTTAGCCTTTGAATAGCACTCTTCATAAACTGGTAGGGCCAGCACCAGGCCTGTCCTCTCCTGCGTGAAACCTCCCCTGAGGATGGGAACTCTCACCCAGAGCACAAGGGCTCAGCTTTGGTAGGAACTTCCTGTGACACCTCTTACCATACTGCAGGTTCTCAAAAAGCGGGCGAAGCTCATCACCCACCCCAGGTGCCCAGACCTTCCCCTCACCACTTTGGTGGGAGTTGTATTAAATCCCACAGAGATAGACTAGATAAACAGATTAATGGATTGATCAATACAGAGGGAGGGAGGGAAGGTTTGCATCTTATAGTAAATCAGTTCATTCATCATTCATTCATTCAAGAAATGTTTCTTGCAAAACATTTGCAAGATCAGTTCATTCATCATGCATTCATTCAAGAAATGTTTCTTGCAAAAAAGATAAATATGTGAGGTGATAAATGTTTAATTAATTAGATGGGGGAATCTTTTCACAGGGTATATGCCCATCGAGTCACCACGACGTACATCTTAAATATCCGACAATTTTATTTGTCATTTATACCTCAGTAAAGCTGAAAAATAATTCATTTGGGGGGAGAAGATAATATGTTTTGAGTCCCTACTTCGATTACACAGCAGGCATTGGTCTAGGTTCTGAGAACATTCGGGTAAACCAGACAGGTTCTGTGGTCCCACTGAGGCTTCAGAGACTACAGACAGACAGACAGACTGAAAGTAAAATGAAATGTCAGGTTCTAATAAGTCCTGTGCGGAGGACAAACTAGGAGGAGATACTAGAGTAGTAGTGGTTAGAAGGGAGAACCCTGTTTAGGAGGGTGTGAGGGTCCGGGAAGGCCTCCAAGGTGACCAGGAGGTGGTGACATTCAAGCTGAGCTCTAACTCCGTGCTTCTCACACTTTCACATGGATGCCACCCCCTGAATTCAGAGTCTGATTCAGGAGGCCTGAGTGGTGCCTGAGAGTTTGCATTTCTGACATCCTCTCAAGTGATGCTGATGCTGCTATCCCTGGACCACACTTTGAGTTGCAAGGTTCTGAATGCCAATGAGGGAAGAGCTCAGCCCCCTGGGGTGGAGGGTGGGGGAAAGGGATTGCTTTGGACCTTCTTGTGGAATCAGAATGCTCCAGGCAGGGAAGTAGCCAATGGAAAGACAGGCGAGGACTAGCATGACTCATTAGAAGCATCAAAATCAGACTAGCGTGACTGGAGAAAGTACTAGATGAAATCTGAGAGAGAGGCCGGAAAGAGCCAAATCATGTAGGCCTTTCCCTGAAAGGCAATGGGAATTCTCTAAAGAGGATGCTGTCATTAATAGTTGTCCCTCCATTGTTCTGTCTGTATATAAGAGGCCAAGTTTATCCTGTGTGTCTGCCGAGAATAATGCTGGGCATGAACCAAGCTCAGTCAAGGGGAGGTCTGCAAAGCAAGCTTTCATGCAGCTCACTCCAGCATAGCTAAACTTTAGCCAAACATTTCCCTCACTCTGGAGTTTTAGAAGGGAGAATTTCTTAACAAGATGCCTGAACCTCACAAAATTTTAGGACACGGTTTTTATTTTTTCCCAGATTTAGATACTTATACCAGTGGCACCAAAAATGTACCAGCAGAGAAAGCTCTCGGTTCTCACTTACCACCAATGCAGAGAGACTTTATTTCCCAAGTATACACCTCTTGTAATTGGTTCAAGAAAAAATTGTAAAAATCCTGGCATCAGTGGATCCCCTTCTTCCTCTCTCTCTTACCAGAGTCACGGTTACTTTAGACTTTCTCATGGAAAGAGGAAACACAACCAAAATGTCAAACCCAGCCATCACCCTATAGTGTCTGATCCAAAATGAGAACAAAGAGAAGACAATCAGTTACTCCCAGGTGACAAACCATGACCTGTACATAAGCAGAGCCCCTGGGTAATGTATTATGTTTGCATCCACTCTCCTTCCTGACAGTTGGCCTGCGGTGGGTTTCTGGCATTATAGAACTACTCCACGTGCACGAACAGCTCACTCTGCACAGCTCTCAACCTAAGTAATCCAATCAGGGTGGTAATTATGCCAACAGTGACATTTCCAGAGTGAACCCCCTGTCCTCCCAGCAGCCAGCTTGTCCCAGGGCCCCATATTCCTCAGGTGGTTCTGGACACAGGGAGCTCTGGGGGCCTGTTCTATTTTGAGTCCTTGCTCCAGTTGTTTGTCTCAAGGCTGGCCAAAGCAAAAAGCCACACTTTTGTCCCTCTGAGAGAAGTTTCAGCAACACCACAGAGAACGCTTGATGGTGTAGCTATTCCCCCTTAAGGAAAGCTCGCCCCAGGTCGAAACACAAAGGAGCCAGAGCGAGGAGCCTGAGCGATGACTTCCATCCGAATTCCATGCTTAAACCTGCTCCTCAGCAGAAGGTAGAAGGAAAGGTTTGCACTTGAGACCTTTGCACTTAACCTCTCCAACCTTCTGCTTCTTTATGTAAAACTGAGTTACTGATAGTACTTGGTTAGCAGGATATTTTTTAGGAGTAAATGATTTAGCATATGAAAAACTTTGAGACAGTGCCTGGAATGTAGAAATATTCAATAGGTGCTAGCTGTTATTATTATTGCTATTATTATCATTTGTGTCATTTGGTGTATCTCTCAGGATTCCTAGTTTCAAGCTACAAAATCAGACTTAGCTGATTTGAGCAGAAAAGGAATGCATTAAAAATTATATTGGGTGGTCTACAGAATTTCTCAGAGAGATGGAAAATGAGGCCCGGAGCCCACCCAGCCAGGAGCAACACCCCGTTACCCTGGAGACTTGCCTCCGAGCGCAGCACTGCTACCCCACCCAGCTCCGCAGATTGTCTGGTGCCCACCACTGACCCTCCAGCCACCACCGCTCCCGAACTCCATCTCGCTCATGCTCTGAAAAGGATTCTTCCAGTTCCCACTGCTCCTTGCAGGAACACAGGCCTCCTTATTCGCCTGTGGATTGGCTCTGACTGGTGGAGCCCTAGTGGTGTGTCTCTGTTATTGCTGCACAGGGGTCCAAGAGGCAAATATCTGGCATTGTCTGTTTCTGCTGTAGAAAGGGGCTTTGCCTCCCACTAAGACACAAAATTGGGAGAGAATCCCCCAAATGCTGGAAGAAGGGTGGGGACATATGCAGGGTCGTGCCTGTGCGTGGTGGTGACCGTCATGTATACAAGCACCACCCCACCTCTTAATGTGTTGGTGCTTCTACAAGTAGAATTAGAAGACGGAGCTTCCAGCCCGCCTCCCACTACACACCAAGGAGAAACCAAGTAACATGGGCATGGAGTGGGGGGCAGCGCAGTAAAAAAATAAATAAATAAAAGCCTTAAAATAAAAGCCTAACAATGGTATGTGAAATACCAGGTGTGAAGGATAACTTCTCAGTGCTTTTCATGGTCTCTGTACTGCGTGAGCATTTACCAATGTATACTAAATGAATGCGCCGTAATTACTGGATGAGCCTCTGGCCACCTGAAGCCACTATGTGTCCGAGGCGGGCGGGGGTCTGCCGTGTAGGCTGGCAGCATCTCAACGAGTAGCAGGCGCCCTTCGCTGGAACAGCTGGGGCTGCCGTGGAGTGCAGTGCTGCCTGCAAGAGGAAGGGTGTTAGAGGCAGAGGACGGCCAGAGGTGGCAAGAATAGTGTCCAGATGCTCAGACCAGATTTGGGCATAAGGTTTCCCAAGGGTTTACTCTGGCCAGTGATTCAGCCGTGCAGATGATCTGGTACGTTTCCTCTTCCCCGGGTAGGCCCCCACTGCTCTGTGCTGACCCCTGCTCAGCTGGAGGCTAGCAACATCCCAAACCCTCTCCCTGGGTGGCTATATCAGGATGACAGAACCTTTCCAGATAGGCTAGACCAGCACCATGGCCCCATTTGATCCATCCGAGACTCTTTAGCCTTGAATAAGAAGTCACATCTTCATTCGTACTCACCTTTCATCACAGTCCCTTTGGAGCTGGAGAGACGTGACGTGAATAATGGAAGAGTTGATTTTATACAAAGGCATGCATGCCTTAAGTCATTTGCTCCTCTCAACCCCTTGGGGAAGGGCCAGCAGATATTTACAAACCTCGTTTGATAGATGAGATAGGCATCTGGGGTTCAGGGACCTCCTGTGACGTCTCCAAGGTCACAGCAGTGGGTAGAGGGCTAATCTCAGGTCTCCTGTCTCCTAGTTCAGTGCCAGTGCAATTGTCACTCTCCTCGTCTAGAGGCACGTCTGTGTGGGATCTAGGAGAGCGCAACGCTTGACAGCCTTGGGACCGGACTTCGACTGTGTGGGTTGCTATGAGGATGGAAGGAGACAATGCATGTGAAACAGCACAGAGCCAGATGACAGCACTCAATCATGTTCTTATTTTTCGAGTTTGTCATTATTCTCTGGCACAGTCTCAGATGTGAGGACCCCATCACCACCACGCCTCCTCGCCGCAGCAAGTCCCTGCTATCTTGATACAGTACTTTCACGTGAGGGCCATCTTCCTCTGCCCCTTACTGGTTTCCAGAATCTGGAGGCAACAATTCTCAGACCTGTTAATAAAGGAGTCTTTGGTTCTTGGGGGCTCAAAACTGAACTATTGTTCTAGTCCCAACTCTAGGCAGCTTAGGTCCAAGAAACATCAAAGGGAGCTTTTGTTACCTTCTAGTGTTTCCCTGTGACAGTCCAAGAGCCCTGCACCTGTCATTTTCTCCCTTTCTCCTCTAACCATAATGGCCCAATACCTGTCCTCTGCCTGCCTGGTCTCACCCTCCAACCGCTCACTCAGGGAATTGAGAAGGCAAGCGTAGCTATTTCCTGAACGAGAGGCCAAGTCAGTCACGGTGGTAAATCAAGAACACAAGGCCTTTGCGGTGGAGAGAGAAGGGACAGGCAGAGTTTCAATTCGGAATTCTGGATTCGGGGCTTACCCCCAGCAATGATTTGCAGTCACAGAGCTGCCACAGAAAGTCCCTGACGTGGAAGCTTCTGTTATTAGGGGAAAGTGGAGAGCACAGAGTGTCCTAAAGGCATGGAGCTTCATTAGATGGGCTGTGACTTACGGAAAACTTCTAGAGTGAGAAAAAGCCCTCTTCTAATGCCTTTTTCTAGTATAGTCATTTGTCACTCTGTGTGCCTCCGCCACAGTAATCAGTGTTTTATGAACTCCCTTTCCCTCAAAGCCTCTTTCTCCTCCCTTATTTTACACAAAATAAGAGTTTAATTAAACTCTGGGTTGCTTCTGCTGCTACTTCGTAGAGAAGTGAAATATAGCTAGAGGTATTGGATTCTCCTGCAATTATTTTATCTGTTGCTTCTGCTTATAAAGAAGAAGAAAAACAAGCACAGTCTCCGGTTCTGTGTCAGCTGTGTGGGCTCCCATGAGGGACTGAAATTAGCACTTTCTGTGTGATTAAGTATAATAACTTTCTGATCACGATGGCCACACATATCAAGAACTAAGTACCCATGTGCCACCACCAGTGATAAGCACAGTTGTGAGACTCATATTAGCCTCATAATTACCTTACCTGTAAGGTGAATTCTCTTACAAGCTGCATTTTACGAATGGGGAAACATAGAGGCTAAGGAGCTTGCTCAAGGACACACAGCTAGGAAGCGGGGAAGCCGGGATTCAAAACCGGTATGGGGCTCCAAAGCCCAAGTGTCCGTTATACATGGTTCCTTTGAAGGAAGATGATTGATGATGATTAAGGAGGCTCCGCAGCATCGATCGTAAGAAGTTTGTGAGGTCAGTCCGAAAGTTAGGGCATCAGGCTTTTTTGTTGGAAGAAAAGCGAAAGAGAAAGTCTAGGCATATGTTGGTGGACGTAGCAAGCTGGCATTCAGGCGATGGGTTTGGGAACTCAAGTGATGAGTCTGGCCTTTGCATCTTTAAATACCTCAGAAGGTCAGATTAGCACAGGAACCCATGCTGAACC
>NW_006431919.1:15083674-15206760 GCF_000325575.1 Pteropus alecto | reverse complement strand
CCAGTTGGCAAACATTAGCTGGTTGAAATACTTCCTGATGGAAATACCGATAGCACGCTGACAAAGTTCAGGCTTGTTTCTAAAGGTCACCTCAACCGGTGGAGCAATTAGTTCAAGTTTGCCTTTTGCTTTTCCCTGGTGAGAGTTTTAGCCGAAACCTCAAATTTTAGTCCACTTTGCAACATATGGTCAGTGACAGGAGACATCCTGAGATTATGCCCAATACAGAATGTGTGGTGATCAAAAAATCTCTCTTCCTCTGGGCCAGAAGCAGAGTTAGACAGTAATCCTGGAGCATAGCGACAGGCAGCCGCCCCTCCAAGGGGAATCTGTGCCATCTGCCGTGGATTACTCCCCTGGGATGCTCCCTGAACCCCAGAGACATGCAGTTATCTCCTGGATGCATCATCCGAACATACAGCAAGCCCCACAGTAATCCCCTGTGGCAAACCCGGAAAGTCCTCTCTCTTCTGAGTCACTTGTCACCTTCAGCCAGAACCTAGGAATTTGCATCTGAAAAAGACTCTGCGTCCCCGCTGTCTGGCCTTCTTGGTCCTTTCCTTTCCTTTTCTAGTCCCACCGCCACTGCCCTCATTCACATCTCAGAACCTTTTGCCTGGCCTCTTCCACTGCCCTGTCTTCATCCCACCTTCCTGTGCCGCCTCCATACGCAGGTATAGTAACCTTTCTGAAAACGCCCATCTGACCTTGACTTTATCCTGCTTAAAATCTTTCAGAAGCTCCCCACTGCTCTTAAAATAAAACCCAAACTCTTTTATGGACTCAACAGGTTCCTGCTTGCTTCTTTATCCTCATGAGTTACACATTCTCCACACACTATTTTTTTTTATTTCATCCATCTATGCATCTGTCTGCCTCCCTACCCACTCTCTGTTCTTCCCCTCCCCCTCTCCTCTTTCCAAACCCCGATAGGCCATGCTCTCTCACACATTTGCCTCTATCTGTAGTAAATAATTTCACTGCATGTAGAGTATGCTAAGCCCCCAATGGAAGTTAGATGTCTTTCTCTCAGGCTTCCAAGCCCCCTCCCACGGGAGTTCTTCAGAGATCAAGGGCAGGCACCCTCCCTCTCCAGTGAATTGTATAGGACCTGGTCCATGGTTGGTGCTCAAAGATACTAGTGCAACAAGTGGGGACTGAGCCTCTGATGCCACTGCTCATCCCACTGACTCTGTCCTAAAGTGACTCAGTCTGCAGACCTGCTTTATGCTTTCCGGGGCCCTCCAGTGGTGGTTTCTTCTCACATGCCTCGCCTGCCAGCCACGTGTCACTCTTCTGCCCTTCTTTATATGGCAGCATCTGGATGATGATCCCTGGCCATAATGGAAGGTCTCTGGAGTCAGGCTTGCATTTAACTCCCACCTCTGACACTGAGGATTTCCGTGTCTCTTCTGTCAATCAGCGATGGTAGTTGTAACTCCCTCTAAGGGTTGTGAGAATTTGCATCAAGCACATAGCCCACATCTGGAGGTCAGCGTAGGGTAGCGCTGCTCGTATTTCCTCTGGGCGCCTCCTGCTCCATTGGAGCAGCGTTTATGTCTCCCCACTTATCCTCTTGTACATTGTAGGGGCTAAAAACAAACCCAACAAACTTATTTATTGAAATTGAGTCGCACCTGCCCTGCTGCTGCTTTAGAAGGTACCCTTTTCCTGTAGGATCTCAAGAAAAGGATTCAGTACTCTTTTTTTTTGAGGCTCTGAAAATTTAGATATTTAATAGGAGTTTCTCCGTAATAAGTAGAGTAAAAGCACTACAGCAAAGCTTCTCCAGCTGGGCAGACTGTATGTGCATCGTGCACGTGCCCAGGTGTGCTCTGTCATCGAAAGCCTCCCCCTTGCCTGTCTCACCAGACACCTAGATACTCAGACCTCCTTGCTTTAGGCCTTTGTGACTGTTGCCGAACAAGGGACATCATAAAAAGCATAAGGTGCCCAAGGGCCTCATAAAAAGCAGTCCTATGAAAAAATGTCAAGATATGGCCTTTCTAAGGGTATTGTTGGAGACATTGTTTTTTGGGAACTCACCAAAGACATTCCTTTCAGCCTCTGGTCGCCGGGAAGAACTCTGATTCTAAAGAACAATCGCTATGCTGTGAAATTTTGTATCTCTCTTTGCTTTGGCCACTTGGAAGCTCAGAATAACTTGTAGCCTACCTTAAACAAGTCCCTCTGGTGATCAGTGTTGTCTTCTGACATTATCCCAGGTTTCATCTTAATAGC
The DNA here is from genome assembly GCF_000325575.1 of Pteropus alecto. NCBI lineage: Eukaryota > Metazoa > Chordata > Mammalia > Chiroptera > Pteropodidae > Pteropus > Pteropus alecto. The sequence continues at coordinate 15,204,519 of NW_006431919.1, read as the reverse complement.
CTTACTCTCCTTTTACTTTAATCTCTTCACCTCAGTACCTAGCTCATATCTGGCCCATAGTAAATACTTTTAAAGCATCATCTATTTCCCAAAGCCTATTGCTAACAGACTACTCTTTATGTTTTCTATAGAAAGATACATATATTTCACTTTTTTAGAAAATGGCAAGATAATAAAGGAAGAAATGTTATTATTAACGTTTTTTTCTCCTTTTCCCTCCTTCATTGTCTCCCTTCTTAAAACATAGTGAGAGTTCCCTTAAAGCAGGATTTATTATACTTTACAGGCGAACGGGGAATAGTCCTTACCAGCTCGACTGGTGGAAAATTTCCAAGCTGCACAGTTCACTAGTTTATATTACCTAATAGAGAGATAAATAAGCCATGATTCTTCTTAAGGACTGGCTTTTAATTAGATTTTTAATGGATCCTCTTTGACTTTCCCAAGCATAAGTACTGCTGTATTAGTTCATTATTGTGATTAAAAGCAGCTAATAATGATCATAACTAAATAATTTTCCTCAAGTGTTCCAGCCCAGTTTGATGCTCTGCACGGTAGCAGTAGCTGGCCAAAGCCTACCTCTTTTTCTTTGCGGCGCACAACAGAGCCACTGTTTTATGTTGGAGGCTGGGAGCCTGCAGACACAGGAAAGCACAGGGGACAGAAAGCGCTGTCTCTCAGAGCTCGTGTTTTGTGTTTTATGGAGTGCTGCTTGCAACACCCTCCAGTGCATTCCTCTAATGTCAGAGGCTTCTAACAAGCTTAGCCCAATTGGAATACTTCCCTAGCTACATTTAGGTCACTAGTTTGGATGTAAGTTGCAAAGCCTACCAGCTGGAAGTGTGTGAGTTTGCAAAAGGCTGACTCAAAGGCTCAGCTGCATTTATATTGGCCTTTGGGCTAAGAATTAAAACTTGCAACATCCTCCCTCTGTCCGCCAGCTCTTTCGCCTTAGAGGTGCAGAGGTGAATGGATTGTCCTGTGTCGAATAAAGGGAGCCCCATGGCTTCTTGTGGTAATTAGTCTTCATTCTTTATCCTTTAAATATATATATACACATACACACACACATACCTACATATACATATATACACATACATGTATATATGTATGTAAAATGTGGTCATTGTGGAAATTTTTGAAAATGCCCAGGAGGAGCAGAATAACAATCACAGTTTGTTTTACTATTAATACTGCATGTTTGTTATTCTTGTCTTTTTCTAGGCATCTATTTATCTTCACTTTTTTTTTTCCAGAAATGGCATCATGTTGTTGCCTTAGCAATATATCATGAACATTTTCCCATGTCATTAAATCATCTTCTACAAAATCATTTTTTAAGGTCTGCCAAGTATGTCATTGCATAGATGTACCGTAATTTATTAACTTGTGCCTGTCATTGTGCATTTAGATGATTTTTAAGACTTGTATTATTATAAGCAACACTACAGTTAATAGCCTTTTAAAACATATTTGACCACAGCCACGATTATTTTATTGGCTGAAAAATTTAGATGCTGGTCAAAGGGAGTAGAGAATTTTAATGTTTTTGCTCATGTTATCCAATACTGTCAATTAGAATTTTTATGATTAATATTATTTTCTAGTTTTCAAGGAACAAGGAGTAAGTAGTTGATTTATTTTGTGCTTTTTTTTCCCCACACAAGTCAGATTAAACATTTTTTCATGCATGCATCAGCCATTGGGGTTCCTTATTTTGTGGACTGTCTTCTTGTCCTTTGCCCATTTTGCGTCATGGTGTTAATTTTGGTGTAATTATCTTTGAGTGGCTCAGGTAATCCTACTTTACCAAAAAATTCTCCCCACTGCCTGGCTCTATTGCTTTATGCTAAAAGGAAGGGAGGAAAGGATCAGCTCTAGGTTTGGGATTGCAGTGTGTAACAAATTTCAGACTGTCCAAAAAGGTTTTTACAACTTTACAACCAATCCTGGTGTTATTTGTGTTATTATAGTTAGACCACGCTTGAGTCCTGGCTCTGCCGCTAGTGCTAGTGCTTTGTGAACGTGGGCCAGGTTGCCTCACCTCTCCGAGCCTCAGTTTCCTCATCTGTCAAATGGGATAATGACAGTTATCTCACAGAGTTTTCTCCAGAAGCAACTGTGATAAAGTTTATAAAACACAGTGCCTGTCATAAAGATGGCAGCCCTAGAAAGACGACATTATCATCATTCAAGAGACTATGCAGGATGATGTCCAGTTTTCTGCTGAAGCATGTCAGTTTTGAGAGCCTTGATATAAACTTTGGGGCCTCCTTCACCCGCTTTCCCTCCCTCTTTGCTAATGGGACAAGTGGGTAGAGGTGCGTGCTGTGTTAGAAAGAAGTCTTCGAGGTCCCATGGAACAGGCCTTCTTGGAGCCTTTGCAGATCTCCCTCCTCTGTCCTGTTCCACAGTGCCATGAGAAGAGAAGTGTTCCCAGGACTCAAGGACTTTTTGGGGAGGATGACTCGGCCTTCAGATTTCCCAGCAATGAGTGGGAAGCCTCATATGGTCAAGTCAGAGGTCAAGACTAAAGTCAAGTCAAAAAGAGGATCACTTTAGAGGTCAGGTTCCTCCAGTTCGTTCCCCAGGCACACAGGCTTCAAACTCCGGGGGACACCAAGACGTTGGCTCAACCCTGCAAACACTTCAGAGGGGCCGCCCCACTGTGGGGAAATGGAGGTATGAGGACTCTGGCATGACCCTCAGGCCCTGCCTGCTCTGCGTCATGGCTTCCACACTATCATTTGGGATGGAATAGGGAGAATTTTTCTCTTGTCTTTGATTCCAACACCCTGTGTGACACACTGTAAACAGCTACTGTCAAGGTGGATGCTGAATGTTTATATGGTGGTTAGAGAGGAGATGCTGGTTTGGAAGAGGCATTACTCTTACTCCTTATACACATCTAAGACTCTCTAAGAGATCTTCTTTGAGTGCGTCCGGTACTATCTACAGGTCCTGCTTGAACCTTTTCACCAATATTGCACATGTCTGTCTAACTATGTAAACTTTGCTCTGCTTGGCCTCCATTTCTTCAAGAGTGATAGCAATAACTTCCACACCTTCCTCAAAGGAAACATTTTGAGGGAAGAAATTAAACAGTAGGCATGAAGGGTCAGCTCACAGTGTCAAAGTGAGCTATTAGACTGGGTTCTAGCTTCAAAACTACTGGGGAAAATCCCTCTGAAGCTTTTATTTCACCACCTTTGAAGTGAGAGGGTTCAACTGGGTCCCTAATAACTATAACATTCTGGGAGTCTATATGAAATGTCCAAAAGGATTCATCGACAGCAAATCCCTAGAACATAGGTGGCGCTCTTAGAATGAGCCAGTATTGAAAGAAACCCAGCTTCACAGCACAGAGGTGCGTGGAGGGGCAAGATTTCCCTTGCTGTAGCTGCTCTCGGATACAGGTAGCACACAGGCAGCATTGCATGCAAAGGACGTCACATTTGGCAGCAGAAGACCTGGGCTCAAATCCTCCTCGGTCACGTTGTAGTAGTGTAACTAGAAACACATTATTTCATCTCTCTGGCCTCAGTTTCCATCTCCATTAAAAAAATATTTTAAAAAAGGATATAATACACCTGCTGGGTCTCGTGAGTGGCAAATAAGGTTGTATGTCTGAAACTGCTTTCATGCGATATGGCCTCACACACAGAGTTGGCATTCATTCATAGGACCACCACTGCTATTGCTGGACGTAGAGAAGTCAAGGTTCTGTTTCGGCCCCCCAAACAGTCAACAGGCAGTAGCCCAGAGCCAAGAAACATTTGAGCAGGCAAAGGTTGTTCTGTCCCCCTGTCTCCCCTTCTCTCTTCATTTAGAGTCCTTCTAGGAAGTCACAGGTGAGTCATAAGGGTTAAGTTTGACTTTTAATAAAACGAAAAAGAGCATCTGTGTATCTGTTTAAAGGAGAGCAACAGAATCCATTTTCCTGGCATCAAGCAGAATGGAAAGGTGTTCATTTGCAATGGGCTAATTTTGTGCCTTAAACCCTTTCCTTATGAAAATAATTTACTCTGCTAATTACATCACATTAACCAACTACTCCCGGTATAGATTAAAGGGCTACGTTTTCAAATCATTCCATAAATTAAAAGCAGTCCTCCCAGATACATGATTTCACGGATAAATACTACATTTGTGTTGTCAGAATTTATGTTGAGAGGAAATGGAGGAAATGTATCCTTAAAGAAATATTTTGCAATAGTTGTTAACACCTTCCACTCCTTCTGCTCACTGCTTCCAGTACCATAGTATAAATGTGCAAGCTGTTAGCGTGAGATGAACATTCTGGAGCTTCAGGGGCCACCTGCCTGCATAGCTCGCTTGGTATTTAAATTCCCTTTGCATTTCACAGATTTAAATGCTGCCTGGGTTCTAATTTATGGTGTCCACATCACACACATAAAACTTTCACTTGCAGCTCTGTCCTTCTCATGCCGGGGAGGAAGTCAATTGGGGCCCCAGGTGGCATGGATTGTGGAGCCTTCCAGTCTCCAGCAGGGTGTAAAGACTAGGAGAGAGCATCCAGAATCCAGTTGGAATGTAGTGGTGGTGTTTGGGAGCCTCAGTTCTGACAAGTCTGCCCCTACTCCTTCCTTTAGCCATGAAAGAATTAAGAGAACATGGGAGGATTGGAGGAGCAGAGACTTTTAGAGGAAAAGCTGAGGGGTATCATCTGCTCCTGGTAGAAGGAAACATGAGCCCTCGCCCCTTCCAGAGATGGATCTAGTGTAATGGGATGCTTAGAAGCAGCCCTGTAAGAGGAGACCCTAAGTGACCCTGGAGAGTACAGAACTGGCTGTCATGGTCCCACATGTGGCATCATGGCGAGTCGTGGCCCTCAGGGCATAGCTGGCATTCAAGCTCGGTTGGTATTTAGGATTCTAAACTTCCTTCTGTGTCTGTATCTGTAGCCGCCAATGCGCTAATTTGTCCAAGTGTCTTATCTGAGCTTGGCAGGCAATCCAACAGGTGCATTTCTAAAACAGTTCCTACAAGTGAAGTTTCCATTCCAAAATGTAAGCAGCATCTTAGAGAAGGCTTGATTTTGAGATTTAATCCCTCCCTCTCCTTCCCTTCCTCCCTCCCTGGCAGGATTTTCTTCTTCTTTTTTTTATAGCTAAAAAATATTCCATTACACACACACACACACACACACACACACACACACACACACACACATTTTCTTTATCGAAAGTCTTGTTCATCTTCTTAGATCTTCTTCTCATTCATAGTTAAATGTCTTTTTCCTTGCTGGCTGTATTAAGAACTTCTCCATATGGGTATGGCAGGGAGGAGCATTAATGAGCAAATGATGGCAACAGTGACAACTTATTGGACTCGACTTTGTGCCAGAGGGACTCAAGAGTGACAAAACCCCACAGGCAGACACTCTGCTCTCATGGAATTTACACTGTCTTGGGGAGAGACAGACCATAAGAACCAAATTCATGAGTAAATGAACAAATTTTTAAAAGTAGTAAGAAAACAATATAATAGTGACTGGTGGCAGGGTCAAGAAGAAGGGACAAAGCTTGACAAGTTTAAGGGACAGAAAGGAGACAAGTGTGGCTGAAGCATAGTGAGTCGGGGAGGAGGGTAGAAGCAGGTAGAATCAGAGAGGGAAGAGAGGCTAGATGGTACGTGACAAGGTGGAGACTCAAGGGTGGGAGTCCTCGTCTATACCATAAAGGTAAGGAGAAGGATTAAGCAGTTATCAGAGCTTTTTCCTAAACATCCGTACAGACTCAGTGAGCAATAATGTGCATCCGTAAAGCTTTAGTGAGCACTGAACAAATTGGGTGGTTTTATCATCTAGCAATAAAGAAAGATTCTGCCTAGAAAGATGACTGACAAAGGTCTGTCAAATTAACTGCCTGGAGTTTTTTCTAAGATAACATAGATTCTAACTGTCCCCAAAGTAGAGATGTGGACTTGGCCTCTCTGGGCACCTTCCTGACTACAGAGCTGGAGGGTGGGGATGGGGAATGATTGCACTGACATGATACTAGTCTCCAGCTGTGGGGAAGGGGGCTGTTTCTCAGGGTGTAAGTCATGACCTTAGATGAATGATGTTCCGGCATTTTCCCAGGAAGGTCTGATAGCATCTCATTGGCTCTTGCTTTAAAGTCTTCTTCATCCCAGCACTGTGGCTCTGTGAGCTACATTGGCTAATATGACAGAAATGAAGCCAGCCTCAGCCTTCCCAGCATCCTGGGTGGGGCTGAGGCAGAGCTCTGTAATAAGTTCAAGTGTAGACGACACAGGATCAAATGCTCATAGGAGTGTCTCTCCATCAGCCCTCACCTTGTGTGGTTAATAGGACTCTCTCCAGTCAGGACTGTGGAATAACAGTAGGGAGCCAAGTGGCAGGTAGGAGGTCTAGGAATGGCATTTATAGTTACAGGTAAGTGAAAGGAGAATTATATAGAACAAGCATACCCGATTCTAGTGCAGTGCGCATCAGTAGTCAACATGCAGTCACATGCACAATGCATGGAAAATATCAATTCAAAGCTTTTCTGTTCTGGCTCCATGGACCAGATCGCTGAGAAAGTCACCAAAGATGCCCCTGAGGCCACATACAGCATTCACAGCATTAGAAAGGGCCATTCTCCTCCATGGCCTGAGCTGAAAATCTCTCCAAGTTGTCCAAGAAGGAGACACTATGAGAAAATGATAATAATTGCTTCTATTTATTGAGTGTTTATTCTAGACACCATGCTAGTGGGTCACTTCATTGACTTCTCATAGCATCCTAAACAGGTAGATTCTGTTAACATCCCCAGTTTGCAAATGAGGACACTGGGGTGCAGAGAAGTTACGAAGTTGCTCAAAGACACAGCATAGGAAGTGACTGTGCAGGACCTAAGCCCGGGTGTCTCTGTCCCCACAGCCCATGTGGGCACCACTGCGGTCCGTGATTAGGGCAAACGGGTGGTTCATCATAAGCAGACAGGTGGAGGGCCTGGGATTAAAGCAGACAGGAGGAGGGCCTGGGATTTTCCCCAACAGCATTTGAACAGCCATCGAGTTTTTTAATCCAGGCCCCTAGTGGATCAGAGCCAAGTGTGGCCAGCACCTCCCACAGCCCGATGAGCACAGGACTCATGCTGCTGGCCACACCTCTTCTCGCCCTGTGTCTGTGCTTCTGGTCAAGCTCAGACTGGAATCTCACCGAGGAGCAGGTGATGGGGCTGTGTCATTTGGGGCAATAGGGAACAGGAGACATGCAGAGTCCTGATCCAGACTGCTTGCCAGTGATGCTCACACTGCAGTTGTATCTGAGGTGTTGGTGACTTAAGACGGCACACAAAACTAGAGGACCCACGTGCCTGTGGGTCTGGGAAGGTCAGTAGAGAGAGGAAAGTAGCCAAATTCAAGTCTGTCAAAGGGGCAGAGGCTCCTCAGCTTCCACCTGTTGGGCCCCAGGGAAATGTAGGGCTGCTATGTTCAGGTCTACTAATGTCTTAATTTAAGCCAGAATTTGGATTTTTAATAGTGAAATCCCCACCTTTAAAATATTGGCCACTAATTCAAAAAATTGTTTTCAACTTTGTGCTGAGCATACAAAGTACGGGCTGAAGGAAGTCCAGAGAGTGCTCCTTTGGGACTTCTGCAGTGTAGTCGTGGGTAAGAGCCAGGGCTTCGAGACAGACAGCACTAGGTTCAAATCCTTGCTCTTCTGCTTCCTGGCGGTGCGACTTATGTAAATGACTTGACATCTCGATAAAATTGGGACCCTAATGCCACCCTGCAGACCTGCTATAGGATTAAGTGGCTGGCAAGGAGGACGTGCTTAAAAATGTTGCTGTTTCTATCCCTATTGTCAAGTACATGTGACAGGTGAGCTGCCCGACTGTGGGGTAAGAAGGGAGGGTGTTGTCCCTCGTAGAAACTCCATGGCCTTCTAGAGCCAAAGAAATTGTAGCTTTGTCTGGAGGACTCCGATAGTGACTTCCTTACCAACAAGGTCAAAAGATCTCATAAGCTTGTAATTTGCTCCTTCAGCACCAGCTTCAGGACAAAAGCAATTGTTCTTGTAGCGTGTACTTTAAGATAAACACTTATTCGGGGTTTCCTCGCAGCTTTCTTCATATATTCTCCTGCACCTGTTTTTCTCATTTTGGACATTGCAACATCCTCACTTTGTTTGCTCTGTGCAAAGGGGCTTTCTGGCGTGGAATACTCTGGAAGCTCTTCTTTGCTACCCTCTGGAGTAACAGAGTCCTTTCCCTGGAGAGATGGCACTTTACACACCTGAGGCCACCTTACTCTTCCCTCTGGTCTCAGCCTACTGTCTGAATCTCATAAAAGATGTGAGGAGGCTGCCAAGGCGAAGTATAGCCAGAGTAGGAAACAATCAAAAATTAATCTAGTCCATAGAAAGCCAAGTTGCTCTACAGCCTGTCCCGACACAGCGAAGCCTTCAGATGGAACCACAGACCAGCATCCGAAAAGAATGCCCCACAATCTCAATCTGAAAACAAGTTCTCAAAAGTTTCAGCACAGGATTTCATTCATATCACATAACACAATTTCTCTGAATTCATTCTCTCCCTCTCCCTCTCCCTCTCCCTCTCCCTCTCCCTCCCTCCCTCCCTCCCTCCCTTGTGTTTGGTGGGCTAGCCTGAGCTCTCCATCTCTATATCCTCACAATCTGCCCCTTGCTCCTCAACTTCCCCCAAATATTCTTTCAAATGTAGCCTGAGCTGCTCTTGCCTCCTCAGCCCGCTCTCTTACCTTTCAGATCTCATTTATTTCTAACTCTGCCTTTCCATGTAAATCAGGCTCACTTTCCTTGCTTCTCCTGGTCTGTGCCTCTCCCCAGAACTCCAGGCAGGGCAGTAAAAGCAGGCAGACAAGGATCTGCATTGTAATGCTAGTGGGGAGAAAGGTATGAATATATATGCATCAGTTCAATATTTTACCCCATCAAAATTAATATTGTGGATGTCACAGGCTCGGGGAGAAGCCATTTAGGAAGGAGCGCTTTGGATAGGCAGAATTTTTTAAGAAGCAGTGTGAGGAGTCCACCTTTTATGGGGGAACGAGACAGTCCCTGCCTCTGCAATAGCACTCACCTCATTGGACACTGAAGGAAATTTCGTTCCTTCTACCTTATGGAATAGGGCATATCTTTTAATTCACTCAGCAAGCACCCAGGGTAACTGATGATTTCCCAAAGCCAATACCACCTTGATCTCAAGTCCCCATCCTGCTGAAAAGGGAGACAGAGAATCTCCAACTTCTCAATGGAAAAGAAAGCCATCTCTTTTTGCTTAAGTGGTCTCTTTGGGGCATAGAGGGAAGCTCACATACCACTCAGGGCAGGGGTGGAGGTTAAGATGCTTAGATCGGTGTGCTGGCCCCATCCCCCCTGGACATCTGACACCCATTGCTGAAGCCCATGCGATGAAGCTGTGGTCTCTCCTCTCAGCATAGTGGAGGACTGTGATGACCTCACCCCCCTGCCTCATACCTGGGCTCCACCTACATTCTACAGCTTCTCTTGAGTCTCAGGCATGTTTTCTTTCAAACACCCTAACTTACTCCTTCCTTCGCTTCTGCTAACGGATGCTGCAACCCTCACATGATAGCCTCATGATGGACCTGCCAGCTCCCTACTCTTAGCCACCTTCCACGTCTCCCAGCAGGAGCTCATGGTCACTTTTGACAATCGCTTTTCTACTCTCAAAGCTCTGTTTCTGAATTCCCTCTGCCTGAGTTCACCGTACCACCATTTTCAGGCTTCCCTAGTGGTCACAGGCTGGTGCCAGGCCACTTGGCCCTGGCGATCTCCCCCCAGAAAAGGGACGAGAGGAGGAAGCTCTGCTGTACTCAGCCTCTCCCAGTCCATTGAGGGTTCTCCTTTGACCCACCTTTCCAGACATCAGCTCAGGGTTATGAGGTCACTGGACATCTTTCCCCTCCCCCCAAGTCTCATCCCTTCTACGCTTCTCCCCGTTGTTCAGAAGAGCATTATTTTCCCTTCCTGATTGACGGGTGCTCACCACTAGGCCATATCCTCCTTCTCACCTTCCCTAGGCTTCAGGAGGAAGCTGCCCTTTTCTCTCCTAGAGCAGCAAACGTCACCGTGGCCTTAATGGCATGTAGGATATAGTGAGAGGAACTTACTTACCAGAAGGAGAGAACTGTATCAGGGAATATTTTAAAAATATTAACGCCATTTCACTTAGAACGTGCTTGCTCTTGTTATTATGGAATAGGCAGGGTAGATAGCATTTTCCTGTTTTACAGCTGAGAAAACTGAGGCCCAGAGAGGTTAAGAGAGCCACCAAGGTCACACAGCTTGTGAGTGGCAGGTGTTTTGACTTGATCGAATGCTCTTCTGTGGCGCCATGCCACCACTCCTGCCAGGGGACCTTTTTCTTCCCGGGGGCTGTGAAGTCAGCCACGGGGCACCATCGGCTCCACCAGTCTGCTCCCCTGTCCTTTAAAGTGATTATAAAGTGGAAACCATGAAATCAGCAGCTGCGAGAACGGCAGGAATTCTGCCTCAAATAGGCACAAATCCTGGAAGCCAGCAGTTAATGCTGAAGTCACTGTGAGCCTCGTTTAATCTTTTTTTTTTTTTTTTTTAAGAAATTGCCAGCTATGAATGTCTGGGAGGTGACCAGCGATCTGTTGTAAGCACTAAATAATTTGTAAGTCAAACCTCTCAATTGATGGCAACATGATGTCAAAAATCCCTCGACTTAATGCACATCGAAAAGACAAATCAGTTATCCCTGGGCCTCTCCAGAGGTGATTTGGAAAGGCAGCACATGGATATGTTAATATGCATCCGTGTGTGTGTGTGTGGGTGTGTGTGTGTGTATATATGTGTATACACACACACACACGGATGTGTGTGTATATATATATACACACACACATACATACATACATATATATATTTTTTTAATGGAGTACAGTAGGAACAAAAACTGGCATAATTAAATCAGGAATCTTTTGGACTCTACCTTTCTCCATGCTAGGAAATCAACCAGCCAAGAATCCACAAGTCTTTGGAATCAAGTAGGAGCTCCATCCTCATCCACTGGGCTTAGGAGAAAGGGGGCTCTGCCGCCCATAGCGAAGGCTCCGGGACCTAGTCAGGCCCCTTTCTGCACAGGACTCTGACCAGAGCCGAAAAAATAGTACAGCTCCATTGCCTCCTCCAAGCCCCCTTTAGCTCCCGCCTAGACTTCTCGGAAGCTGCCTGACCAGCCTGCTTGACTCTACTCTGCCGTCTGCAGTCCATGTCCATGGGGAAGCCAGAGAGTCAGAGCATGTCTTGCCTCCGCTCAAGCCCACCTCCGCTGTGGCCCACTATATCGAGAATACAATTCCAGTTATGTATCATGGTGGATAAAGCCCTACATGTTTTGGCCACTGCCTGCTTCTTTGACTTTTTCTCATACCTTTGTCCAGTGCTCTCCCTAAGCTGGAGCCCCTTTTGGCCTGCTTGCCCTTCTTACTTAAATAAGTCGAGATGTTGCTGCCTCTGGGCATTTGCTCAGCCTCTGCCTGAATGTCCTGCTTTTGACTTAGCACATCGTTCGAGTCTAATCTCAAAGGTCACCTCTTCAGAGAGCCCGAAATAGGTTGTATTATCTTGTTATATTTCCTTTAGCATATATCTCTATCCGAAATTTAGTTGTTTACTCAATTATTATCCATCTCCCCATCTACAATGGAAATTTCTTTCCAGAAAGCAAGGACTTGGTCTGTCTTATTCCCAGGTGTATCCCCGGTATCTAGCATGCTACTTGCTCAAGGTTGGCGTGCCCATTTAACTCGGTTGACTGGACTGATTCCTTTTTCCCCCAATTGATAGTCTCCATTACCAGTTGAGAAGCAACCATATTGAAGTTTACTAGAGATTCAGTCATTCATTTTTAAGATTCATCTGTTCAACAAATAGTGATTGATTCCCTACTACTTGCCAGCCTGTATGCCAGGATTGGAGCCACAAAACAGCCTCTGACCTCAAAAAATTCAGGATCTAGAACACTATACATGATACCTGTGCAATATAGTAAGAAATATAACAAAGGCATGCACCATGTACTCAGAAAAGGAGCCACTAGGTGAGGGGTTTCAAAAAGGGATTTCAAAAGGCGATAAACCTTGACCTATACATTGGAAGATATATAGGAGCTAGACAAACAAGGGGGTTTGCCTAACCAGTATTCTAAGTATTCTAAGCAGAGGCAAAGCAAATATTAAGAGACTCAAGAGAGCCTGGCAGACATCCGTCCATATGACTAAAAGATCCCCACGAAAGAGAAGCAGGAATTGAAGAGGCTAGATCAAGGAGGACCTTAATAATATTCAGGCGTTTGGACTTTATCTTGAGTCAACTGTAAACTTTTAAGAAGGGGAGTGAATTTAGGTTCGTGTTTTAGGAAGATCTTTGCCCCAGCAGAGAGAATACGTCAGAGGAGGAACATGCTGGTTTTAAGAGATATGGCCTGGATTACAGAAGTGTCCTAGTTTCCTAAAGCTGCTGTAACAAATTACCACAAACTGGTGGCTTAAGACAGATATTTAGTCTCACGTAGTTCTGGCAGACAGAAGTCTAAAATCAAGGTGTAGGGAGGACCACACCCCCTCTGCAGTCTCTAGGGGCGGGTCCTTTCTTGCCTTTCACACCTTTTGGCGGCCTCAGGTGTGGCTTGGCTTGTGGCAGCATCACTCCAATCTCTGTCTCAACTTCACGTGGCCATCTGCTCCTGTGTGTCCCTGTCTTCATAGGGTGTTTTCCTCCTCTTAGAAGAACACTGGTCACGTTGGATTAAGGCCCACACTGATGACTTCATCTTGACTACATCTGCAAAGACCCCATTTTGAAATAAAGGCATATTCACAGGCACTGGGCTCTCTTAGTCCATTTGGGCTGCTATAGCAAAATACCATAAACTGGGGAGCTTATAAACAACAGAAATTTATTTCTCACAGTTTTGGAGGCCGGGAAGTCCAAGATCAAAGCTGGCAGAATCTGTGTCTGGTGAGAATGTGCCAGTTTTGCAGACTGCTGACTTCTTGTATTCTCACATGGCAGAAAGAAGGGCAGAGAGCTCTGTGGGGGGTCTGTTTTATAAAGCACTAATCTCATTCATGAAGGCTCCACACTTTTGGCCTAATCACCTCCCAAAGGCCCCAACTCCTAATCCCATCATATTGGGCATTAGGTTCCAACATATGAATTTTGGGGAAGGGGACACAAATTTTCAGTGTATATATAGCACAGGAGTCTGGGCATAAATATATCTTTTGGGGGCACGTAATTCAACCACAGGGAGTGAATAGAAAAAAGGCGTAAAATTCCAGACTTGAATAGAAATGGATTCAGTAAGTCTTGGAAGCTAAGCATGTCTAGAAAAATTCCCATGTTTTGGGTTTATGCAATCGGGTGGAGGGTAGAATCATTCATTAAAATATAGAATATGTCATATTAAGTGTATGAACCCAAGATCCCCGTTTCTCGTCTATAAATACTTAGCACATCCTCCAAAGCAACATTATAGCCCGAGGAACTCTCCTAGAGAGGAAGCAGTGGCAAAGATGGCAGTTGCATCCGTAAAGCAAGAGGGAACATTACCTTCCTCAAAAGTCAGACCAGAAGCTGAACTGGAAATCAAATTACTGAAGTCAATTGCTTTCTTAAAAACTAGAGCCACACACACAACCTGAGTTTTCTTGGTAGAGGAAAAGGAAGGAAACCTGTTTCCCCAGCCTCATCTATTGACCCTTCATTCATTCGGGAGCCAGGTTGAAATCAATAGTGTCTTGTTTGGTTAAAAAATCTTAGAAAAGGAAGGCCAGCTCTAGCGATCATAACGCTCAGAAGAGCGTTCACTTGCACGGGAAACAGCAGACTCTACAGGTATAGCCCCTCCGCCCCAGTCTCAGTAATCCAGGCTCTTGTTCCGATGTGCTTCATCCGGTGCCTATTGCCAAGCCACTTTGATGTCCAGACCAAACGCGACCCGCTTTCCCATGGGCTTCGGCGCCTTTCAGCATGTTTACCTGAAGGCCGTGGTTCTCTGCAACATCCGCCCATGCTTTGAAAGAGTGGGGCAGAGGTGGGTGGTGATCCCCGTGAAAAGGCCAATTGAATTTGTAGGCACCAGGCAGAGGTGATGATACAGAATTTCAGCAGTGGTCTGAGAGGAAGCTCGAATGGTGCAGAATGAAACCGATTTTCCTCCTACTTAGGACCCAGTTCAACCCTGAAAAACCTCAGCAGTATGATGGCTTATTGGGGCTGAGACATTGCCAGGTCAAGGCCAAAGAAGATGTGACCTGCCACGTTTTACAGATCACTGACAGACGGGCTTACTGGCCCTCACATTCATTCGTCTGTTTCTCCTGACAGTTGGAGAGTCTTGTCTGGCTTGGCTGGCCTTGACGAGCTTCCTGTTGCCTAAGGCGGGAAAAACACCTCTGCTCTTAATCCGACCCAGTTATTTGGCTGTGAGGAAATAAATTATGAAGAAAGAAGAACTGCCTGCCATTCTTGCCACATGTATCTCCTGAGTATAGGAGACAAAAAGAGTGACCATAGCTTTCTTATAATTCCGTTATGGACTCCTGACCTCTGAGCAATAATAAATAGTATACTCGCAGGCCGTCCTGGAGATATGAAGACGTTGTGAGAACATCTGGCATTCATTGACTCAGGAAAAGGAAGAAAAAAATCACAAGGCCTGGGACAGAATTTCATTTTCTTTTCATGTTGCCATGTGGGTGAAGGAGCCCTCTGTCTTTAAGCAAATGTGTGTGCGTTGGGGTGGGGGCAGGGTAGGGGTGGTATGTAAGCTCCTTTTCAAGTTTTAAAGGGGGCATAAAAATGCACATGCATTTCTGAGAAGTGCTCTGGCAGGAGGGGCGTCTTTTTGAAGGGCGCTAGGGATGTCCGGTTATTGTAATTTGCTATCAGTATGTCTTCTTTTCTTTCTGTTCCTGTGAAGTTTGCTCTGTGCACCCTCCAGGAAGACCTGGATCACAGATTATGGATTCTGTAGGTTGGTTAAGGGACACCAAGGTGTAAGCTTGAAATGGACAAGAGCCCAGAGGGCTGGTATGCTTTATTGCATGCTCGCTTGCATGTGCTCTCTCCTTCCCTCCCTCCATCCCTCCCTCTCGCTCTCTCTCTCGTTCTATAAAACAACCTGGCTCTGAAGCTCAAAACCCGACGACTGTAGATTCTCCTTGGAGTGCCATGGAAGTTCACTTCAACTAAGGGTGGATTTTCCTCTTTCCCACAGGATGAGCATATGCTCTTCTTTTCCCCGACAAAAAAAAATTGCCACTCTTTGATCAGTGACTTTAAATCAGAATAGGTCTTAGGTAGTCAAAGTGGCTTAAAATGTTAGCAGTGAGACCCCTTTTAATTTTTAAAGGTAACTCTAATTCTACCCTTTATGACTTGCTTAATGATCTAGGGTCCCTGAACAGCTGTCTATTGATTCCAATTAACATGATTGACATCTCCTCTGGAAGGTAAAAGCTAATCAGCTACAGGATCCCCCACTGAGAATTCATTTCCTTCTTGGAGTCACCCCTGGGCAGGAGGAAACTTAAATAGAGAATTGAGATTCAGCACCCACGGCCCTGATTTACTCTTTTATATATGGTCCCACTGTGTCTTGTGGAGGAAAAAAAAGGCTAGAAATTTTTTTAAATGGCAATTTATTTTTGAATCAAACTAGCATTAATTCTGTTGGCTTTCATTTTCCTTCCTTTCTATTTTTTTATGAATCTAAATTGATCCTTTGAATGTTTGATTTCCTTTTCCTTTCTGGTTCTGAAGGACCCACAGAGTCTACTCCTGATTACTTATGACAAGTTCAAAAGTTGACATGAACTTTCTGGTACAGCCAACTTTCAGTTTTCTGTCTTTTGGATACAGATCTTGATGGTTTTCTAGTGGTATTTTCAAATTTTAAAAAATTCAAATAAGAGAGAAGTTATGTCAAATAACAAACCAGTCTCCATAAAGATAGTAGGATGCTGGAATGATGCTGAATCAAAATGAGCCATAAAATAAATAAAGCCAACAAATTCATT
This sequence comes from Pteropus alecto, assembly GCF_000325575.1. NCBI lineage: Eukaryota > Metazoa > Chordata > Mammalia > Chiroptera > Pteropodidae > Pteropus > Pteropus alecto. The sequence continues at coordinate 15,188,427 of NW_006431919.1, read as the reverse complement.
CACATATTTCTATTATGTGCTAGGTATATGCAGACTTCTAGAAGGAGTGGAGGTGATCTGGCTGTGCTGTCTGTGGCATCTCCTTTTCTCCATATATATTCTTCCTAGTCAGAAAATCAAAGTGTTACAGCTGACATCAGCAAGCTCAATATGAACAGGTTTATGTAGTTGCAAAAAAAAAAAAAAAAAAAAAATTGCTTTTAAAGGCTGCCCGTATCCAGGTCAAAGGGGGCAGTGGTTAGGCAAATCCTAACATTAATTGGCATTTTATTTGACTATAAATTTCATTAGGGCAGACATGATGTTGGCCTGGCCGATCACCACATTCCGATGGCCTCGCACAGTGTTTGGCCTGTCACAGATACTGAATGGATATTTGTTGAGTGAATGAATTCTCTGGGCATAAATCCAATAATTTCAAAGAAACACGGGCCAACTTTGTGCTCGGAAAACTGGTCAGAGAGAATAATTATTGAGTGAGTGGGTGGGTGGGTGGGTGGGTGGATGGATGGATGGATGGATGGACGGACGGACGGACCGATGGATAAGGTGAGATAAGAGGAAATGAGATGAGCTTTTGTTTCGCACAAACAACATAACTGTTAATAGATAGATAAGGCTCAATGTTCACTGTCAAGAAAGAGCTCATAGATTTGGGGTTATTTGTGCATAGGAGATATAGCACTCCATCCCTAACTGTTGAATAACTCTCCTCTGGTTAGGTTTGGGCAGTAAGTGAGAAGAATGGTGAGAGAGCCCTTGACATCAAGCAGTGTGGTCCAGCAGATCCAGGGCCTGCTGGTGTGTTCATTCCACCCCTTTACTAACAGGAGAAAATACTCTCCCCTACACACCTTTTCTTTTATCTCTTGTTCTGGAGCCATGTCATTTACTAGGAAGAGAAATAGGAGGAAGGGAGACTGGCAATAAATGGCTGAACCCCACTGGGAAACCAGTGTTCAAGCCCGACAAGGCAAGGCCACCGCCGCCCTGGTAAGGATTGAATACTTGTGGCAGCTTTTCTTGACCAACATGGAGCCAGTAACAACTAAAACAATACCGCAAACCCACCCGGGAGCTACAGAACACTTCCATTGTGTTTCTCTTTCACCCATTTCCGAATTGAGGTTTTCGTCTAACAGGTTTAAGCATGTCCTCTATCATTTGTCATCCCCAAATGCCAGTTTCTATATCTTAAGGTCACTTCTTTTTACCACTACAATACATCTTGGGACAATTAGAAACTTGCCAGCTTTCAGCAAGGAGTCTGGGGCCCTGGACTGGACTTCCTGGAGGGGAACGAGTACTTCTGATGCTTCCATTCGTGACAGATCGAAAAATTACAAGTTCTCTACATTTTGGATCTTCCTCACCCCTTGACTACTTCCATTGCCTGTTGGTTTTTGCTGCTTACAGAGCTTTTAGAGAGGGACAGAAAAAGGATTAACGACAGAACCTAAGAGACCAAAAGTCAAACAAAGCAATTCCTGATTCCAGGATTTATGTGTATTGAGTCCTACTGATCTGCTCTGGTCACCTTACAGAAAATAAGAGCCCTAAAGTTCTTATTGTTTGGAGTCTCATCCTCCCATCATAACGTACATAGTAAACTGCACTTAATGATACTCACACATTAAGTATCATAAACTTACAGAAAAATTAAAGCAGTTTTTATCATTTTACTTCTTATCGTTTTGACTTTATACTTTTTTTGTGTAGTGGAGCAAATACGATTTTTTCATATGCCCCGAGAAAGCTTATGTGACATACGTATTGACGGACATATGAAATGGCCCTATCTGCCATAGTGATTCCAGCGGCTCCCTTGCATGCAGGCTATTGGCTTTCATAAGAAAACTGCCTGACTGTCCTCTCTGTTCAGTCAAGTGGATTTTCAGTCACCCACTAAAGGTCCAGCACTATGCTCAACTACCAAGGGCCCCAAGCTCTGGCCTGTTCTTTACTCAGTCTAATCTGGCACTCCGCATATCAAGAACAGTATCTTAACTAAATGGGGACTTTTTCCGAGCAGATGAACCAGTGGCTCAAGGGAACTGGGTTCCCTTTTCCAGATTGTGATTCCTTCCAGAAGAATCTCATGTCACCTGTAGAAGTGAGATAGAGTTGGTAACTTAATATAGTTATGATTATCTGAAGCAAAAGTACAGTGTTGTTTAGTAATCTGCATCACTCTACTAGAACTCGTTGATTTTTATACTCAAAGCTAAAAAGTGCAAACAATTTTGAAGTACTTGGCAGCAATACTGGAAGACGTTTATAAGCAAACTAAATAACTGTTACTGTGAACAGCCATATTTATGGTGATGCTTAAATCTGGTAAGTCTGGTTTAAGAAAATTAGTCTCCTTTTACTTTTTTTTTATTGTCACACCTCATCTGTCACCCCAACCAGACTACCAGCGTCACCAGGGCAGAGATTGTCTTATAGTTTGAGGGGCTGTATTCAATAAAAGACCACTGAGGACAATAATAAAGAATAATAAAAATTATCATTCATTGAATGCTTACCAAACGCCTGGTTCTGTTATCAGAATGTTTTATACCTTATCCTGCTGGTCACACATTAAGACAACCCTGCATAGAGAAGCCGATGATTCTCTGTTTGAGAGTGAGGACACTGAGGCTTTGAGAGGTTACGTGAGGCTGGGCGAGACCACCCATGGGCAGAGTGTGAGTGTTCAAACCTCTGTCTGCTGCAAAGTCTGTGCTTTGAGTCGCCTCGGTTTCTCCTTTCTAGCTTGAACTTCAAGGGGCATTAAAAGGAACTAATATATTTGGGGGGCGGTCTGTGGACCTTGACGGCAGTGGCGGAGCAGAATTTGACATTTTCTTCCCCTTCGTTTTCCTCTTTTCTGTCTTCCTTCCTCCTCCTTTCTTCCTTCCACAAACCGTGTGCTGAGTTGATTATAACCTGGTCCTGCTCTCAAGCCTCTCTCACCTAGAAGAGAGTATGACAATGCAGTGCATCCTTGCGACACGGTGGACTGAGGCCCGTCATAGAGTGATGTCCGGTTTGCTAGGGCACAGGGGAAAGAGCCAGTCTTCCAGCAAAAAAAGAGACAACCTGTGTGCAAAGGCCCAGGAACGTGAAAGCTCACAGCATATTCAAGTAGTGACAGTGCATTCGGGGATTTCGGTCAGACCAAGTGGATGGAAGGGATCATCCTGGGAGATGATGGTCACGGGCTCAGTGGAAAGGTAGATTAGTGCCAAAGAGCTATGAAAACCTATTAGTGCCAAAGAGCTATGAAAACCTATTAGTGCCAAAGAGCTATGAAGAGCTATGGGGGCTGTTGAAGGCTGAGACCCCATAAAGATGGTCATAAGAGCCTGTGTTAGGACAGAAGATACCAGAGATGGATAAAGGGTTGGGTTCAAAAGACATTTCAGCTGTAAAATCCGCAGGTCTTAGAGACATTTGAAAAGCAGCAGAGAGGCATGGGGGAACGGAATCTGAGGTTTTTAGCTGCGGTGATAGGGCGGGTGGGGGCTGTTGTCACCAGGATGAGGCTGATGAGGTGGCTCGAGGAATTGGTCAGGGAATTGTCGGCAAGAAGTACAGATTTGGACATATTGAGTTTGCGATGCCTATAGGACATCCAGGTGAATTATATTTTTTCGGCTATGCATTACTGTGTTTGTTTTTCCAAGTCTACAAATAGAACTTGAATTCTCCTTAAAGAAGTGAAGTTGCCAGTAAAAATAATGTCAGAATTAGTGTGTCTTGACTGTGGCCGAGTAGACTCCCTGTGGCAAAGCCCAGAATATAGAAAGCAAATGGTGTTTTTGGCAGTCTGGGGCAGACACCCAGCTGCTACGTAGGGGTTTAGGCCTGGAGCAGAAGGCTATTGGGAAGGATGGAGAAAAAGGAGGTAGGAGAATTATCTCTAAGAAGAAATCACTTTTGTTTTTAATTTTACACACATGGGGCTCATAATATTTGGAAGAACAGGATTTAGCAGTGGAGAGAGATGGGGAGATAAGAGTGAGCCTCCATTCACGAGAGGCTGGGGGGCACTGTTGCTTTCTGCTGAACAGATTCTGGTGCTCAAAAGAATGCATTTTTGGTGAAGGGCAAGGAGAAAGTGATTCCCAGCCGTTTTGTGGCTTCTTCATGCCTTTCTAAATCCGAAATCCACCTCTCAGCTCTGATCTGCCAGAGTATACCCTGAGCTTACAGATCTGGAGAGGTTTCGGATACGCAGAAGAGGTTGTTGGTCTCGCTTGTGCCTCATTTTTACTTATTTACCTACTTAAAGCAATGTCAGGGGGAACCAGTATCCTCTTCATTGTATGCAATTCCAGGAGCCTCACCTCCCTTCTTGTATTAATTTAGAAAGGTTTCATTTCTGCAAAAATTGTGCTGTGATCTTTGCTTTTCTTTGCATGCCTTTCATCTGGCACCCGCAATGTGCGGTACAGATGTTCCATCGCCAGACCCGGTGCCCCCTAATTTGCTTTGAGATCCCTGGCTGGTTACGGTCCCTCTAGGCAATACCACCGCTTTACCTGCAGCTAAGCACACAAACAAGATACCCTGGGATGGGGGTGGGGGTGGGGGTCTCCAGCCTCATACCACTTCCTACTCCTTTGCATTTGTCCATCAAACTCCTCATTCTCTGCCTTCCCTGTACAGTCTATACAACTCCTACTCATCAAGTATATCCATTCATTCATTCGATGTGTCTACACTGAGTAATACACTGAGTACTGTGGTGGTGTTTCCTCAGGAATAGAGCCATGAACAAAACACAGTCAGTCGTTGCATCAAGGAGCACACAGTATAGTGGGGGAGACGGGAGATGACAGAAAAGTGAGCATAAACTTATAATCTGGTTCGGTAGATACTAAGATGGGGGTTAGAGCTGGATGCTATCAGAACACAGAGTATGGACCCCTAACTCACCATGGCGAGGTAGAGTATGCTTCCTATAGAAAGTAAGAGCTTGCTGCATTTTAAATCCTGGATCTGCTGTTTATAAGCCATATTACTTTAGGCAAGTCACTTAATACTTCCGTGCCTTTAGAACACGATAATAAATTAAAACCTTAGTAAAATACCTAGCACATAGTAAATGCTCAATAAGCCCATATTCATTCATTCATTCATTCATTCATTTACTCCTTCATTCAGCAAATACCTACTGAGTACCTGCTATGTGCCAGGCAGTGTTCTTGAAGGTATGTTCAGGTGTGCCCAGGTCTTGAAATATCAACCCTTCTGGGAAGTAAATTGCTTCATCTCAGCCCTTTGTCTTCTGCATGGACTGTATTTAAAGAAAGTCTTAGAAGATTAAGACAAGTTCTCTTTTGCTGTCGAAACCTGTTGAAACAGCGACCCAAAGGGACTCTTCTGGGGGTAGAGAAAGCCCAGGCACTGGGGAAGCCGCGAGTGTCGCTGTACCCAATTTGCACATTTCCGGTTTTCATCGCACCTAAAGCTTCAGGCTGGCTCCTGCTGGCTCGAGCCCTACAGGAGTCACCCACCCTCTCCTGCCACCGTCTCCTTCCCCAACCCATTTCAAATTTAGGTCTGCTTACCATGACACGCCACAGAGGAATACATTGTCATCCTCTGCCACTGTGAGAAATGGCCTAAAAATGAGATAGGATTGCTTAAAGTTTTACATGCACCCACTGCAGCTGATTACTTGAAATTCTTGGAAATAAAATCCACTGCTCCCAGGAGCTTTTCCTCGGGAAGAACCTGGCCATCTCATTCACTTGTGCAGCTGCAGCCATTACAGACCCTTTGCACAGAGCAAAGAGGAGACTGTCAACCACTGACCCAGCACCTCTGCCCCGGAACAAATTGTGAACTGTGGGGAGTCCTTCCTGTCTGCGACAGACAGGGGCCCCTTCCCCAGAGAAGGTAGGCTTGTGCATAAGGAGCTAAAGATGCTCATGCCTACTGCTATTGTTGATGCCCAAGAAATGCAGCGATGAGTAGTCTCCTTTCCAGGTCCAGAGCGCAGAGGTGGGTCCTCAGTCTCACTGAATTAAAAGTTGGTAAAGCACCATTGCTTGGGGCCATTCTCTTTCCAGCAAACCCCTTACCCTTTTCTTCTGTTTTTCTCTTGAGATATAATTCAAACAATACATCTTAAGTATAAAATTCAGTGGTTTTTAGTATATTCACTATGTTGTGCAACCATCCCTACTGTCTAGGTCCAGACCAGCTCCATCCTCCCAAAAAGTAACCCGCTGCCTTAGCAGTCTCTGCCCTGCGGCCCCTCCGTGCAGCCCTGGCAACCACTAATCTACTTTTCTGTCCCTATAGATTTGCATTTTCTGGGCATTTCCTATAAATGGAATCAAGTAACATGTAACCTTCTATGTCTGACTTCTTTCACTTAGCATAATGTCCCAAGGTTCATCCATGCTGCAGCAAGTAACAGTACTGCATTCCTTTTTTATGGCTAAATAATATTCTACTGTATAGACATACCACATTTTGTTTATCCATTTACCAGTGTATGTGCATTTAGATTGTTTCTGCCTTTTGGCTATTATGAATAATGCCGCTGTGAACATTTGTGTACAAGTTTTTTTGTGGATGTATGTTTTCAGTTGTCGCGTGTGTATATGTGTATGCACACATACCCAGGAGTGATATTACGAGGTCATATGGTAATTCTGTGTTTAATTTTTTGAGAAACTTTCAAAGTGGTTGTAGCATTTCTATTCATACCAACAATATGTGAATATTCCGTTTTCTCCACATCCTTGTCAACACTTGTCATTGTCCTTTTTTGTTGTTGTTGGTAATGCCATCCTAGTGCCTACTGGGTGTAAAGTGATACCCTTTCTGGTGCGTATTAATTTGGCCACTCTAGGTTTTTTCTGCTTCTCTCTACATATTGCTCCTGTCAGCATAGGTTCCTCCTATCTAGATAGAATCCACATTTTTTCCTAGAATGCAAAAAAAAGATGATGGACATTTTTTAATATTTGGGTCTCTTATAGTTATATCATTCTTAATGTTAACCTGGCCGGAAACTGCATCACCCCAACCTTAAACTCCCAAACCACCTGCCTTCCAAACATCAAGATCCCTCTTACTCCTCCTCTTTGCTAATCGTAAGGCTTTGACTTTGTTAAGACAGAGATAACTACTTCCTCTTAAGTCTGCCGCCCTTCCTGTCCAGGCAACTGGAGAGAGGAGAGAAGGTGCACATGCTTTTACATGTGATCTCTTCTCTTTTTCTCCTAAACCAAAGAGGTTAATGAAATAGACAAAGAACTTGAGTTTGGAAGAAATTAAAGCAAAGCGTGATCACATCAAGGCTTTCTATTCAAAAATTTGTGATCCCTTGAACATAAGTTTGTGTTAAGTGTCCTCAAAAGAAACTGTGATATGCAAGTTATGAAGTTGTTTGAAACCAACTTAAGGAAACAAAATATTTTCATGTATTTTAGTTGTGCGTTCTTATTACCTCTCTGTGTTGGGGTAATGACTTGTAAGTTCTTAAAGTAAGTCCTGAAGGATCTCCAGCAAACAGTGAAATCACCAACTCATTGTATGTACTTGTGGATAATCCATGCATATTTTATAATTCAGAGTTTTCTAGCAAATTTAAACTGTCATGTGTCTTAACCAGCTCAAATTAATGAGACTTAGAGCACAACCATTGAATCTGATTTCTAACAATCCCAGAATAGCGAAGTACAAAGCAACAGAGACTTTGGCTTTGAATTCTAGCTCTGCTCCAGCTATATGACCTCAGGCAAGTCATTTTTCTTTAGCATAAAATGAGATTCCGATATGTAGGTTATAGGGCTGTTTTGAGAAGTAAATGAGATTACTTATGTAAAGCGTCAGCACAGGAAGGGTCGCATAAATCCAGGCATTCAATAAGGAGAAGTCAGTAGTAGTAGTAGTACAATAGATATATCATTCTTTAAATAATAGGTGTGTTCCAGAAATGGTGCAAGTAAACACTTTTTGTTTTGTGGACAATGAAATATATTAACTAGATCAGGGATCTGATTTTTAAGGAACCCTATGGTGAGTCTTCTTTTGTAAATGGATGAATCACTTCAAGTTTTATCTGGTTTATATACTTATTTTTGAATAGTGGGGTTTCTTAAAATGGGATACATCTGTCAATCTAAGCCCCCATCTCCTGCCATTGCTTGAAGAATGTCACAGTTGTGTTCTTGGGTTGTCAAATGCTAGTGTGACCAACAACTGTCCCCCCACCCCCCACCCTCCTTGATGTGACCAGACTGTGTGTGAGCGCCTGGGGTTTCTGGGTCGAAGTTGGTACTGGCTTCTGGGAGAAAAAGACTAATTTCACGGATCTTGTTCTCCATTGGGCTTTTAAAGGAAATCGCACAAAAAACGTTTAGATTAAAATGAAAGCAAAAGTACTCCAACGATAATAAGGGTCTCAATGATAACCCTGGGAGAGCGGATGAGCACTGGATTTGTTGGGGTGGACCCTTTCCGCACATCTGTCTTTGATAACTTCTCATGCAGAGTATGGAACCTTTGAAATTAATTGGTCACTCCAAAGCGGTGTTTTTAATAATGCAACTGAGAACTTTTTGTTATGAAGAACAGTCCTTACTGGTGCTGACTTTGAGGGTTGAATTAATTTTTCATGAGTTCATAGTGCTTCGGGCTACTATTCTAGTCTCTGCTAGTTCCTGAGGATTTTTTAACTGTGCAGAGTGATTTGTTTTAAGTGTCTCCATATGAAGGTATATTTGAGGAGGTCTGTTTTCTTTGTGGTCACTGTCTGGAAGAGTGATTCTGGAGAGTTTGAAAATTCTCCAGTCGTTCTTATAGGCTGTCCTGTCCCACTTTGCTACTAAGTATTCTTCCTCAATTTTCCATTTTCCTTGCATATGCCCTGTGTGCCAGCAATATGACACAGTCATGGAACCAAGGAGGCAAGTGGGAGAAGCAGGCTTCCCTCTTGGAGAGAAGTGCCTTCTCCATAGCTTATTTTTTCCTATGCTTCCCAGGAGGGGGCCTAGGGGCTCTCTGTCAACCCGCTTGGGTTCCTGAGATCTACCCTTATAAGTCTGCTTTCTGGAAACGAAGGTCTTGTCTAATGGAAGTGGGAAAGACTGACTTCATATTAGCTTATCTTGAAAGCAAACTCAGCCTCCTCATTTTCTGAAGCATCTCCCAAATACCCTAATCTGCATGATTGCGCCCATTCTCTGAACTCCTATAGCAACCATCCCGTCTGCAATATTGGGTATGGCATTTAATCATCCACAGCCATTCACCAGGTAATATATATTTATGGCAGGAAAAAAGTAGAAAATGCCTTTTAGCCTAACTTTGTTTCCCAATATTTCATGTCATACTTCACAGGATCATAAATATAAGAATTGAGGAGTATCTGACAAAAAGGAAGGAAAGAGAAGGGAGGAAGGGAGGGAGGGAGGGAGGGGTGAAGGGAGGGTAGGTTGTTCTATAGAGGAAGAGAGGGAGGGAGGGAGGGAGGGAGGGAGGGGAGAAGGGAGGGTAGGTTGTTCCATACTTTAGAAAACTTAGTCTAAGTGCCGGGGACACTGCAAACATAGTAGGTCACAAGAAAAGTTCCGAAAAGCTTTCCCTGCTCATCCGCCCAAGTCTGAGATAGACGCCTCTCCTATGTGTCCCCACAGAATGTGGTACATGATTCCTTCCAGCACTGTTCACATCCAGTTGCGACTACCCATGTGCATGTCGGCCACCCTCACTGGACTATCCCCCGAGAACAGGGAACTTATTGTATGCCTGTGTCTTATTTGCATCTCCAGTGCTTAGCACACAGGCTATACACAGCTCAATAATGGGTGAATGAATGATTGAATGAGTGACTGGAAGAGTGATTTAAATTAAGTTGGGACTTTTTCTCAAAAGAAATGATATTGAAAAATAATATGTGAATATCCAGGATACTCAAAATTGATTTGGAGAATGATACTGTACTTCCATAATGTACTCTAGTTTGAGCATAGCGCTACCAGGAATCATGAGAAGAATGGCAACTATGGAATATTGGTCTGGTAAGGAAATCATGGGAGCTGAATGTTTTGCACCCTTCCTCGTGTTTATTGACAGCACCCCTATTAGTCACCACCCCATCTCTTTACCTGCTTCACTTTAATGCATCAGTCACCATTTGCAGAGGCGGGAAGCAGGAGAAAGGAGCTGGCTGTGAGAAAGATTTCTGTTCTTCAGGGGAACTAACCAGCGTGGTCTGCTGCCTATTGGTGGGATTCTTTGGGTCCTAATGTATGTGCAAGACCCTCTCCCCCCGCCCCACCCCCGCTTTATTATGGGATAATTGATGAAGTCAGAAGTTTTGGAGAGTCCTGGGAGATTTTTAATCTAGTGCCATCAGGCAAAGCTTACTACATCAATAAGACGGTTCCATAGGGGGATGGAGGAGTAATTGACATGCCACACCAGCTGGAATCCAGATGAAGATACATTTGGAAGCTTAATCACAATCATGTTCTACACTAAATATTCATCCTTCTGTCTCCCAGAGAGGACAGGAAATTAAGTTGTCAAGGGCAGGGGGATGAGGGTTTAGCTGAAAGAAGAAACCCACACCTCATTCTTAATCTCTAAATATGCAAGACTGTCTTAGTAGTTGAAGCAAAAGCCTCTTCTTTCCAGTTTTATTTCCTGAGAAATATGTGAGCTGTTTATACACAATTTATCAGCTTTACATTTACCAAAATGGACTCTTAAGAGAGCTCAGTCTCCTCACTGTAGGATAAATACAGATGAGCAATGCCATCTCAGTAGGAAAAAAAATGCTTTATTGAGCCAATATAGAAAAGTATTAAAGTTGCGTAAACATGCAGGAAGGAGCGGGGGAATTCCTAAACAGAGCCGACAGGCTGTGATTGCACACGCCTTGATGTACTGCGCCCCGAAAGTTGAACTAAACCCTGGATGTCGTCAATAGGAATTACGTTACATATTGTGGGTTTTCTTTCATTTCTTTTTTTATTTCCAAGTTAAACTCTTTACGGTCCCATCAAGGCATCTAAATTTTATTGCAAATTGTGATTTGAAAAATGTATGTTGTTGCCATAAATTACATGACGGTTTCCTTTCAGATTCTGACCCAACTGCATGAATCAAACATTGGCTTTTATTAAAAAGGACAGTGAAGTTCAGTGTCATGTTACCATACGAGAAGGTTGCAATAGGTGGGATGTCGTTGGCTATAAGTAACAGAGCAAACCCCGCTTGGATTAGTTTTAATAAGGGAATGTGGCATCTCACGTGACAAGAGTCTTTAGGTGGCGGTACCCCAGATGCAGGACCTGAGGGCTCCTGCTCTGCTTCTCGAGGTCATCTTGGTGCCTTCTCTCACTGCGTTCCTCACTGCGTTGACACCATCCTCTGATTAGGTCTTAGATGGCCGGAGAATGTCCCAGCCTTCATATCCTGATGCTTCAGTTTCCTGAAAAAAAAGGGGTCATCTCTTCTCTGCGCCTTTCTCTTACTAAAGACTAAGCCTCCTAGAAGCTCGTCAGCAGACTTGCCCTCACTTGGAACCTGCTCAGGCCAGCTCACCAGTGATTATCTATAGCCACCTTTGCTTGGGGGTGGTAGGAGGAATGCCCCATTCTCTTAGTGCCCTCTGTGATATGACTGAGATACAGCTACCGTGACCTCACCAAATTCACACAGTGCAGTAGAAAGAACATGGGCTGTGGAGTCAGTCCTGCGTTCGAACACCATCTCTGCCACTAAATAGCTATGCGACCTTGGTGAATCACTCATCCTCAGGGAGCTTCACTGGCCTTTGGGTAGAATATGAGCTTGAGAACCAATCTACAGAGAGCTTGTGAGAAGGAAAGCGTGGAGCACAGAGCATGCAGTAGGCACTGCTCAATCCTAATACCGTTTCCATTTGGGCCTTTTCATCAAGTGAGCCTTGGCATCAACTTGCTAACTTTCTCCTAGGTGCAGGTTCCATTTTGTAACCCCCTCTTCTAATTACATGTATGGCGTAAAGTATAATTTAATTGAATATGTGCATATAGCCATATTTGGTATGAATGTATCATGTGTATGTATAGAGATAACATATGCGTATATGTTATATATACACTTATATATTCAACCAGCAGTTACATATGGAGGAGATATCCTATGTTCCACATTGTTCCAGGCATGCCAGTGTTCTGGTTCAGTGTTGCGCAAAGCGTGGTCCACAGATTGGTGGCAGTTGACAAACCGTGTGTTACTGGGCTGGGACAGATAAATATGGAAATTGAAAGTAAGCCTTTAGATGCAAGGATTTGACACCACTAAGACATCCATGCCCGTGTTCATTTTTCTAAGACCTCATTTTTATTATGTTCTACAACAGTATTGGTGCAAGACAGCTTGCAAATTAAAGGAGAAACACAGCGGCCCTTCACAGAATCAGTGGAGAAGTTTGCTAAGATAGACGCACACTGAAGCTACTTGCCTTCCAGGTGCTAAGGTTTATTTCAAGTGAAAAGAGACGATTACACAAAGTTGCGAAACAACAGTACCAACACAACGGTGAAATATAATGTCATAAGGCAGTCATAAATGACCCAGCGCCACATCAGTGGTCGCGAGAACACTTGCCACGGATGTCCGCAGGACGAAGAGTTCACAGTGTGGCAGTCATCGGAAAAGTCTTCCCTGAGCAGGTGGATTGGTTTTGATTTTGCCTGCATCCCGGGCCGCCTGTCAGGGTCTGCTCTGTCCCTTTTCAATCGGTGGCTTGACGGGTTAATCTCCTAGTGAGCGAGGGCCTGCGAATGAAGCTGGATGGAGTTATATGTCAGACTGCAACAGGCATGCACTAAATATCCCACCCCATTATCCTTGACGGGGCTTTGATGTTAGCACAAAACACATCAGATTACACGGGACGTCATGTCATGTGTCAAATCAGGATGGGGGCCCCATCCTGACACTTTAATTAGTATGGGCAGAGGGGAAGAGTGTATTATTTTTCTATTTCAGGGCAAAGACCCTAACACCCACTGAGAACTGTTTGGTTATGCCCAAGCCTGAATGTGGTCTTCTCTCCTTTTAAAAACACAGCCCTCACCCCCTAGGATGATGGCCATAATGTCAGCTAATGAAAAGAGCTGTGGTTTGGGAGGTATAAGTCTCACTAAATTCTAGCCCCTGGGAACAACTTGTGTGAGTTAACCATGTCTCCCCAAGTGTCCTCATCTTCAGCAACATAAATGCTCATTAATTATTGACTTTGCAGGTTTCTCAGCCTCAAAAAGTGGCTACTAATGCTGTTATGTGTCTCACAGACGTATTAGTTGTTGAAACAAGATAATGCCTATGACAGTGCCTCAGATGCCATGAATGGTGCTAAATGCATAAGGAGGGTAGAGGGTAGGAGGGTTGGAAAAGAATCCCTTAGAGATTTTTGCTTTTAGGGACTCTTGGTCAGTTGGCAGCAGTTTACCCCACAGCTGGAAACACCTGAAAACATCTTGCTTTGCTTGCACCACAGCAAGCAGGTGTGGGTGTCAAGAGGTCAGGAATATATTTCAACCAGGAAAGTGTCCGGGCATGACCATAGATAGCCCTTTGCCTTGAGTAATGAGAAACCTGCACTTTGCTCTCTGCTCCCGGAAGAAGGTCCTCCAACTTAATACTGAGCGAAATCTCCGAACGCCAATAAGCCACATTCACGTTGACATCTAGACTCCTGTGTAATTAAGACCTCAGGTCTGGCGCTTGGTTTATCAGTGTGTGTCAATTCTCATTTACATGACTTTGGTTTTTCCCACATCTTTGCACAGACGCCACCAAAAGAAACCCCCAAAAACACGATTAACAATGAAAGAGCTAGGGATAGATTTACACAGCCCATCGTGTCTCTAATCTTTACTTAACATTTTCCTTAAAAAGAACATTGCCCTATTCGGAAATGAAAAGCAATATGTTTAAATACTCTTTATAGAGAGAGAAGGGAAATAGATTTTTCCACTGCTTTATTTTGAGCTGGAAAAACATCTGATTTCATGCCCCTTACTGAGCTTAACTGAGTAACTAGAGGGTAGTGTCTCCATCTAGTTAGAGAGGCTCTTCCCACCTCGCTGTAGCTACAAGGCAGAAGGGTTTATTTTTTACAACTCAAATGAGAAAAACCATGTCCAAGAGAAGTTAGAGAGAACTTTCACAAGACCACACATGTAGTTGGTTATGTGATCTGGAAATCATGCATCCTGTAGAAGTCTTCATTTTTCACATTGATAAAACACGCCCATCTATAAAATTAGGGATGGTGAAAGAAAGCCTAATAAAAAGGCACAGAGAAAGGAGCTCCTGGAGGTTATATAACAGAATTCTAGGCTCTAACATATCTGTTTTGAGTAGGAAGCCTAAGAAAGGATAGAAACTTGGATTGCTTTCAAGGAACTTCCCATTCCAGCTCTGCTACTTGCTGCTATGTGACCTTAGACAGGTTACTACCCCTCTCTGGGCCTCAGAAGCCTCATCTTAGAAGTAGATCATTATGATGCTTCCTTCACACTATTACTGTGAAGATTAAATGAAATAATTCTTATAAAGTACTTAGAAGACTAACTGACATAGTTAACCCTCAATTAATGTTGTCTGTTATTAGTAATATTACAAATACTATTACTGTTCTTTTTCCAGATGGCTGTTCCGTTCTAAATGAGGTAAAAACAGGGATTGACTCCACTACTGCCAGTTTTTCCCCTACGGTCTATCCCCAGTGTGTGTCCAGTCCCAGGAGGCATGGACAGTCCTGGAAGGCATCCAAGAATCTAGGTCAGTGGTTCTCAACCTGAGTTCACATAAGAATCACTCCGGGAACTTCAAACAATACTGGTGCTTGGTTCTCATTCCCAGAGATTTTGGTTGAAGTGATCTGGAGTCTGGCTTGGCATGAAGAGTTTTAAAACCTCTCCAGGTGATTCTCCTGTTAAGAACCACTGGGCTAGTGGAAGGCCCTGTTAATTTCGATGTTGAAAAAAAATACCTGCGATATAAATGATATAAGCTGTTGTTTCCCAAGCATAGTCTTTATTGCTAGTAAGTGCAAGTGCTTTGTCAATGGTAAAGCATTAGTGTTATGTGAGAGCCTGTTAGATACTTGATTATTTTTATGTTAATAGATCTACAAATATCTTAATGTAAATTGGGAAAAAATATAACTAGCATATCAATTCTGTGATTTCACAGGTAATATTTTTTAGGTTGAAATTTCTGTTAAAAAAATAAGTGGAGGGTAATGTAAATAAATTCAACTTAAATAAGATATCGAGTTGAAATTTACACATTTATGGTAAAAAATATAACTTTGGTACATAAATGACTAAGATTTGGGAAATGTAATTTGAAACATAATTCTGAGCAAGTGTGATCATTCTGAAGAATAAAATTAGTTATTCAGTAATCGTACAATTTTCAACATTTGAAGAAAAATAAAGATTTATGAAATATTGTGAAAGTTCAATCCAAGAACACAAAATTCTTGGTTTTTAGTTAACTTATTTTGGGGCTGCAATCAGAGATAAAAATGTTATTCCATATTTACCCCGAACTATAATTATAATTACTTTGTATATATTGACATGGTTAATGATAATGACATCCCGCGTTTTAATAATGCTTTACCATCGACAAAGCACTTGCACTTACATTATTTAATTGGGCTTCCTAGCCACTGAGGCTGGATTATCAGCCCTTGTCAAAAATGGGGAAAATGAGGCCCAGAGGAGTTAGTTAAATGGCCTGTCCCACATTACACAGCTAGGACGTGGTGGTACCGGGACTGGAACCTCATCACCTACTTCCAAGGTAGATCTAGTTTTCAACCGCGCTTGCTCTTCCCAGTCATGTCCATGCTGCCTGCTCTCTCTCCCACGTTAAAAAATAAGCTCCCTCAAGGGCACCCCTCACTGCGTGACTGTGGATTTCCTTTCTCTTAACTTGTTCCGCGCTCAAGAGCAATTTAGCGTTACTTCCAGTACGGGAAAGTAATTGGGCTGGTGAGGTTGCGTTCGAGGAAAACCACCCTAGTAACTTCCCCACAGATCTCTTCACTCGTACTCCTGACCAGCCTCAGTTTTTGCTCTGGACAGGATCCAAAATCATCTTGCAAACAGGTCGGTCCATCAGGACACGCCTTACTTAGATCCCTGCAATGGCTGTCCCTTCGGCTTTGCATGAATGGTTAGCCCTGCCCCCACCCCCACCCCGCCTTCCATCTCCCGGTGCTCTGGTCTTGCACACCTGGCACCAGTAACCTCCACTCCCCACAATTCCTCAGACAGGCCATCTGCTTGTCATGTCACGTCTAGACAACACTGTTCCGTGTGACACGACTGCTTTCCCTCTCTGCTCTGCCGAGAAAACGCAGCTTCAGCATCGCCTCTGTGGAGTGGAATTCCCTGACCTCCTGATCGGATGAGACCCTCCCCCCGCACCCCGCCCCCGTTACTCTTTCACGCAGCGTGCAGATCTTTCCTTCACAGCTCTTACTGTGATTTGGAATTGTTTATTTGGTGTGAAGCCACACGCGAGCAGAGGTGGAATCACCTCCATATTGGTTTTCCACTATTTTAGCCCCAGACCTGAGCACAGAACTGAGTATGTAGAAATCGCTCAACAAATATTTGTCGAATTAATGAACAGAGTATGAAAAGGCTGAGGGTCGCTTACCCTCCCTGAGGACAGGATGCAGTTTTCACTGCCTACGCTGAGAGCAGTCCAGGTCAGAGTGCTTTCGAGAACTTTCAAGGCTGATCATAGCCACCCACAACTATATTATCCTGCAGCTACCCTCTACACCTGACCAGCACTACTGCTATGCCGCGTACACGGGGCAGGAAATGAGAACCTCCCAGCTTCCAAGTTGCTGCTTAAGGGAGTGAACATTCTAGTTAAAGGCGGGGTGGAATACCCGGAGCCCTGCCATCCTGCCTTTCCATGGCTCCCTTAGACCTTCCTGAGGCAGCATATAAGAACCCTGGGGGCTCTCAGAAACACAAATTAAAAACCACATATCTAGTAGATAAACACAGCACCAGAAATGAAAAATCTGAAATCTATTCCCAATGATACTACTTCCTACTTTTGAGCCAAAAAGTTGCTTTTATTGGCCAAGTTTCAGTTTCCTTACCATTAAAATGGGTGTAATATTGCTTCCACTACTTAGCTTATTGGATTGTTTTGTAGACAAAATAAGATAAAATGAAAATATTTTGAATAGATAGGGACACTTTATGTTATTATTTGAGCCCGAGTTACACAGATATAATTTCTTCTCCTTAAGGGCTTTTAAATGAAAGAAGATGCACTGATTTTCGCAGATACAAAGTCATTCTTAAGACAAACATAATGAACAAAAAATGCATTCTTCATCAGCGTTATGGACTTAGGTGGGTGGTCAGGAAGAGGCAGGGTTCTACAGCAGGAGGATCTTCTCCTGCGGATCGGGAGACCTGAGTTTGAACCCACCTTGTCATTTAGTTACGAGCTGTGCGAGTTTGGTAGGTCACGTAACCCCTGGATGCATCAGCGGCCCCATCTGCAAATTGCAGGGGGGTGGAGTGGGTGAGGAAGTGGAGAATGGTAAGGACATTATGGTAGTTCGGAGGATCACATGAAACAGCAACTAAAAAAGGCCTTCGGATATAGCAAAGTGCCTTAGCAATGGAAGGCATTAATATTATCCAAGCACTTGGATTACTTAGCTAAAGGGCAGTCAAGTTGTCAGGGAAGGCTGCCCAAAATAGCAAGGAAGTTATCAAAAATGACTTGAATAATGGCAGAGAGAGGGCAGGTCTAGTGAAAGAATGCATGCTTCAGGCGAGGATGTGGCTTGAGAGAGGGCTTATTTCTGAGGGGCTGGTAGGACCCAGTCAAGACGGTGGGTTGTCCCTCCCTTCCCAGGAGCTGGAGTGGCTCCTAAAAGCTCTGAATTACAAGGCAGAGGGCAGCATCTAGGTGGGCAGAATGCATTAAAAGGATCCCAAGTGCACTCAAGGATGTTTGTTTTTGATTAGAAGATGAGGATTAACTGGATTCATGAAGCTTCACGGATCGAGAATGTGCAGATGCTAATTGCTCCTAAATTACAGCGGATTCCATTGGGATTGTGTATTCTCCTTCACAAGCCCAACCACCGCCCTCCCGCCTCACGCACTGCTAAATGAACTTGTCATTTTAACTGAGATGAAAGCATCTTTTCCACTGAAGTTTCTTTTCCACTTCTCTCCAAGATCCCTTGTTTGCAAAATACGAGAGGACCTAGGTTACTAGTCTAGTTCCAGTTTATCTCACACCAAAAAGTAAAAATGTATTCCAGGGATTCAGATTTCTGGAATGCTTTCACAAGTCATCTTTTCTTGCTAGGTTTTTCTGTCACACCAATGACCGAAGTTAGTGGTTCTCGAAGTTGAGCGTGCTTCAGAATCACCTGGACACCTTGTCAAAGCACGTTCCTGGGCCCCACCCCAGAGTCTCTGATTCAGTGGGTCAGAGGAGGTCCCCCAAACTTCCATTTCTAACCAATTTTTTAGTAACGCTGATGGTGGTCCCAAGACACACTTTGAGAACCACTGAACTGGAGAATATCTGAGTATTTTAAAGAACCTGGGCAAAGAAAAGAGAATGCAAACCTCAGGGTCCTAGAGCTACATCTCCTCGGGAGAGGAGGTAGTCACTCCGAACTTGAAAAATATTTATTTCCTAAGTTAAATATGCATATATCCTCTTGGGTTTTACAAAGCTTGTGGTTTATGGGATAGATGTGTTTTTGCTATGGCGTGGGAAATGTAGAGTAGTTCGGAATTGGAGTGGGTTCTTCCTGGTGGCCCCCACAGTTTCTCCTTCAGTCCGGTTTGCATACCCTCCTATTCTGCTGATTCTTATTATCGAGTAATTTTTTTTTGACAACTTCACAAACATTACACCTCCAGACCCCTGAACATTCCCTCTCCCGTGATGCCACCAATACGCGTCCAACCCTGTACCACATGTATTTACAGATCTCTTCTGTGCAAGGCTAGGTAAGGCTAGGGCAACTTTTGCTAATGTTTCCAGAACTTCACCAAGCACTAGACAGTGAGTCAACAAATTTTGTTGTGACTGTGGAAAAAGCATTTTAAACCTCTGGGCATGATTTTACTCATCAATTAAAGGAGAAAGTTAGTCTAGCTAGATGAGTTGGGAAAATGAAAATGAAACATATGGACCTCTTCCCAAGAAAATGCACATGTGCACATAAATTGCAAAATGTTGCTTATAATTTTTAGGCTGCATAAATAGTATGATAATAAGCAATAATAATAGCCGACATTTATCGAGTGGCAACTATATGCCATGCACTGTGCAAAGCACTTTACGTGTGTTATATTTAATCCTTGAAACAACCCCATGAAGTCATCCTGCCCAGTTTCAAGATGAGACAGTCATGGCAGAGACGGGAAGGTATTCATCTCAAGTCACCTGGTAGTAAGTGGTAGAAGGGAGATTTGAGGCAATCCACACTGTCCTGAAGCTGCTAAATGGTCTCCTGGGTATGTGTGACCCTGATTTAGAATGGACCTTGTTCAAGATGATAGTTCAAGTTCCTTGAGTTCCGAAGTCAGGATTCAAACTTTTTTACTAGTCCTAAGAACCAAACGTTGGGGAAATGACCCATGGTGTTCTCAAGGCTTTTATGCATCAGAGGTGATCACAAAACTTAGAATTAAAAGAAATTAGGGGTTCAGACTCAGAAAAGCCAGGCACTCCTGTCCTCTGTGTCCATCTTAAAAGTGAATACTTTCTAATCATGGTTTCTAACCAGAGGCAGCCTCCTTTCAAGGCACGGGGAAGTACCATCTCTGCTTGGGCAGGTCAGTAATGTGACGAGATAAAGGGCAGTTTCTTAATGAAAACCACTCTGCCTCCTGCCAGCAAAGGAGTTTTCTTAGTGCATTTCAAGTCCTCTAACACCTCTTCCCAGATCAATGGCTTTTCATAAATGCACCAGGAGATCTTTGAACCACTAATGCTTCAGGGGCTGTTTAGGTTTGGAGTCAAACTGTTTAATATAACTCTCCTCCAAGTCTGGCTCTATTGAAAGGTCTCAGGAAACAAGGCGGGGGGATGTATAAAAAGCAGAACCGCCATAGCCAAGTGACGTCCCCCGCCTCGGCCTCCTGTTTATACAAGCAAATTGGACCAGGCTGATTGCTTTCAGGAGGGGAAAGGAGGAATGAAATGACATGTGGGTCACGGTGGAGAGTTGAGTGAAAAGGAATCAGATTAAAGGTGCCTTTTGATTGGAGTGGAGCAAGTCATTTGCTTACGAAGGTGGGGGGAGGGGACGGCTCATTGACTGGCTTCATCAACAGATTAAGTCACCAACAGATTAAGCACTACAATTAAAACTGCCTTGTGCCACGAACGTGTGGGCCAGACTTACCGTGTTCCTAGGAAAATGAGTGCCATTTAATCTAAAACTTATTTAAACACTTAAGCAAAAGGAAGGGTCTTTTTCAGAAGGTAGATGACAGCGATCATCCAGGAGATGCTATGCCAAAGGGCTGTCTTCCTTCTGTCTAAAGCTGCTCCCACACCTGCTTGCACAGAGCCCTCGGTGAGAATGATAATGAAGTCATAAAACTAGTTGGCATTTCCCTAATGTCCCCACTTCAGGCACTGTGTGAAACCTCTCAGCGGTCCTCTGAGGGGGATCCTAACCCCACTTCCCGATGGGGAAACCAGATCTTAGGGCTGACGAGCAACTTGACCAATGTCACATCCACCTGGGATGGGAACCTCAGTGATCTCTTCCTCGTAAGCATGAGACCATGTCTGTCTCCCCGTGTGAGTCAACTAACGTGTAGCGTATCGAACACTAAAAAGCTGTGAGTTAGTGATTATTTCATGTATCCCCTCATTTAAACTTCAGGCCCCTTGAGGGGCCATGTGATCCTTTAATTTTATCTCCCACCAGTGCCTGGTCCAGTAGAGACCTAACCCCTATCCCTTTGTGCTTGAAAAGTTAATCTAAAAGTAGCTTTAAGGTTTTGTGAGGTTTTTTTTTTTTTTCTGACTATATTAATAATATAAGCTCACTGCATAAAATATTGCTTTAGGCTCCAAAATTATATAGAGATAAAAAGAAACCATCAGAGGTTACAGTCATTAACATTTTGGTGTATAGCCTTCTACTCTTTTTCATATGTATGTATACACATAAAGATAGACTTTAAATAGGATTATACTATGTATGTTATGCCGTAGCCTGTTTTTTTGCTAACGTCTCGTGGGCACCTTTCAAGGTCAGTAACCATAGATCTTCAGTGGTTTGTATGTCATAATCTAGCACAGTATTCCCTTGCGCGGTTGTGTCAGAATTCACTAATGCACAGTCGATGGACCTGGGTGGTCCCTGGCATTTGTTTGTCTCTACAGCGATGTAACAAGCACACCTGCACTTACAAGCCCATGCTCCCGTCCTTCGGTCCCTGTTCTTGGCCCCGCTTCTTGAAAACCTCACACTCACAGCAGTTGCTTGGACTTCAGTTCTCCTAGAAATGGCAAAGATAGACTGTTTCAGGATGCCTCAGAGATTTATTCAATTCTGTTTTTAATATAAAACTTACACTGTTTCCCTTAGAGCAGAAGGGAGTCACAAGAGTCCATTCCTGATTCAGTCCCCCAGGACATTCTAGTGTCCTCTCCTGTGAGCACTCTCTTCCTGGGGTCACCTCAGCCTGGGGCTCAGAGCCACTTCCATAAATGCCCTGTGAATGGAATTGTGTGGACAGCCAATAAACCCGGGGTCAAAGGTTAATGAATGCCAGCAGGAGCACAGGGAGAAAGGCAGGCTGGGGATTTGGGCCTTTGGGGAATGAGCCACTTCTAAGTTCTTGGGCCCCAGTGCATCCTAGGGAATCACACAGGTGGCTATGGCTATGCAAGGACAAAGCCAGGTCAGAAGGTGGAGCTGGGGAGAGTTGGGAGTGGTAGTGAGAGTTAATACAAAGTGCAGGCCCCAGGAATCCTATTTATTATTTTCCATCAGCCAAATGAAGGCAATTTTTAGATTATATTTTTTTTGATGAGCTGTCACCATGGTGATGGAATTGGAAATTCTTTTTCGACAACATTGCTGTTAAACCATTTGTTGGATTATTTGCATACCATGACTCTAGGAGGCCCCTAGAGCTGCGTGCTTCCCTCTCTATGAAAAAAGAATTGATCTCAGCCATCTCTCGGATTCTGTACCTCAGCGAAGGCCAGGTTTCCTATGTGCCTTGTCCCTGCCAGGTATGGAAAGCGGCTCCTGGATTTCCCACAGTCCAGCCCACAAAAGGAAACTCATGAGAGAGCAAGACCAACGAAAAGAAAAAGATCAAAGAGTTTGCCATCTGTTTCAGGGGAGTGCTTTGAGTCTCTCTACTTCTCTGGACCCACCTACTTTGGTCTCTTGCACATCACCTCTACAAAATCCACCACAGCACAGAGGTGTTGGAGGAAGCACGCAATAAGTCTGACCTTCCAGAATGAGCTGGGAGCTCAGGAGTCTGAGTGACTGCTTCCGCTACTGGCTGGAGCCGTTTTTGAATTCACCCCTTTCCTTCCTTGACTGATAGTGTCTTTAAGATTCCATATGGATTCGAGAGGTTTTTTTTTTTCCAAAATCCTCTCAACTCTCTGACTGATCCCAGAACCATATCCAGAGAAGTTCCTTCTCAGCATCCTTCTCTGACTGTGGCCCAGCAGAAGAGAGGCGTTGCATTCTGAAACGGTCCGTGCTCTGACTCGCACATCCATTCAGACCCATTCTCTGAAAAGCACCGGCCCCAATAATGAAGAACAGTGTCCTGATGAGAAGTAGTCTTCTCATTGGGTGAGATTTGGAGGTGTCCAGAGACTTCGGAGTCCCCGTTGGTCTCCAGTCCTATAGCCCTGTGAGGATTCCATATGCCTGGGTAGGAACTGCTTGAAGTCGAACCTGTGTCTTTGTCTTTTCTTTGTTTTGTCTTTTTCCCCCATTACTCTGCTACTCTTCTTTAAAGACAAGCAGGAGGGTGATTTATTTTGGGCTGTTATCAGTTTGCTTCTGGGGGACGTGGTGCGTGTGACAGCTTGGGCGAGGCACGGAGCCCAGGCTGTTTGTGTCACACTCCGTTCCCACCGACAAACACTGTTGCTCGCCTCCCTGTCCAAATCTGATAACACGTATGTTCCCCCCGTTCTATTCTGTTGCTCTGGAAACTGAAGCAGCAGCACGATCTGGAGCAGGATCATGGCCGAGTTGACATGAAGCATCTCACAGCCATTCTGGCAACTTCCAGCAGGAAAAGTGCATCTGCTCCCGCTGCCCAGTGAGAAGATTTTGACCAATAGCTTTCTCTCCCCAGCGGGAAAGTTTGCCAGTTGAAGTCACAGAATGTGTGTCTGCCCACAGCTCACGTCTGGGCCGTGTAGTTGACTAGAAGAGGACTCAGAGTCAACTGAATTCCAGCCCTGCTGCTTACTAGATAAGGCACACAGACAGTGGCCAGTGACGACGAGCTCTCGTCACAGCCTTTTCAAACACCCTGCACTTCTTTTCGGGGCGAACCGGACGTCCTGAAGTCTCCCTGGCGCTAAACTCGGGTGCTGCGCGCACCTGCACCACCTTGCTCTCGGGGTTAAGCTCCTGGCTCAGAGGCTTACCAGCCTGGTGACCTGCCATGTTCCTCACCTTTCTGATCCTCCAGGGGTTATTCATAAAAAGGAAAATAATTACACCTACCTCGAAGCAGGTTTCCGAGGATAAAAAACAAACAAACAGACCCCCTTTACCTACGCAGCACACACCTGCCCACCAGAGCCTTGTTACCTCTGCTGGCGCCTTGCAGTCAAGGCCTTTAGTATGGTGGGAGCCCAGAAGTTTAGGGCAAAGAAGAGGGCAGGTGAGGATCACAGAAGACAGTTGTGAGAGAAGGTAGTTGGGGTAGGAAGAAAAGAGAACAGAGGGTAGAAACAGGAGAGGAGTGAGGGAGAGAGCGAGAGGAGGTCTCCCGGTGAGCTGAGAGGTCGCCGAGGTTCATAGAAACCTTTGGGAAAGGTTAATCGTCGCCCCTTGTCAACGCCAGTGCTTCTAACCCAGAGCTCTCAAGCTAGCTCTAATGCGGATGGCACGGGCCTTTGAAAATCTTTAGTCTTATAGTCGATTATTCTTCCTTAAATGAAAATTCTATGCCCCAACTCCATTTTTTTTAATAGAGCCCTAAAAGAACTCAACCCATATATTTTTTTTTACAAAGAGCAAACCATTTTCACAGTAATGGAGGACATGAGATCCCAAACCCATCCAAGGGGGGTGCTCTCTGCTCTGGACCGCAGCACGTGCAGCTTACAGAACTCACAGCACCTCCCCGGTGCATTTGCGTTATAGTTCTGTTCATCTGGATGTTTGTACAACTCCTCACCGAGAGATGAGCATCCGGAAGGATAAAAATATGGCTGGCGTGACAACTTGATTAAGAAATTACTCGGGAACCCACAGAAAGAGCACGCCCGGGTCACGGGACCCAGAGCTTCCATTCCTGTGGGCACCTTCACACGTGCAGAGAGCATCATCTTCAGGTGGGCGCCGCTGGAAGTACAGAAAATACAGTGCTTTCACTGAGAAGGTGATGTGTTTTCTGCTTAACCTCTGTTCACCTTTTGCTCATTTTCTGGTGGAACAAAGCAGGGCTTTAAACTTAGGTGTCTTCTCTCGTGGGGTGCTTCTGTGTTTAAGCTTGGACACACACTCAGTTGTTTACTAGCCACGGCTCTTGCTCCCCTCACAAGGGATGTCAGGGCACACGTGAGTGAATTCCGTCACCTCTACACACCTAGCATTTTATCTGAAACGGTGAGAGGCCTGAGACCCCTTCCTGTATCTGCCTGTTTGGTCCCCAAACCCATTATATCCAATAGGATGCTTTTTGGCAAGAAACAGATCTCTGACTCACTTAACTGTCCAACTTGTCATTGTTTTCAGTGGCAAGATTGTTTTTATACAAGGCAGGCATAAGAAATACAATAGGTATAAACTTAGTCTACAAATGTCAGTCTATACAGTTTCTCACTCATGTCCACTTACTTTCTGCTTTACACAAAAACTAAATCTCAGGTACTTCTGGGTCCCTCATCTCCTCTTCCCAGGGCCACGTCCAAGTTCTAGGGTGTTTGAAAGGTACAGCATTACGGCGGAGGTGATGGGGCATCTTCAGTCTGCCCACCTTGACATCCAGTGATACAACCCCTTCTCACTCAGTTTGCTTCTTCCCTGCAATTCTCCAGGGCACAGGACATTATCCTTCTATTTCCGTGCTCCTCAGCTCTGGGAAACTCTTGCAGGCTGTCTTTCCATCAAGCTGCTAATTGCCACCATGAGTCCATCAGTCCTCTAATGTTCCTGCACCAGAATGGAGTCACTGGGATTTTGAGAGCCTCCGCCACCTCACTTGGCTCCACTTGGTAGAGGAACATGTCTCCTCAGACCTCAGCTTCTGTCTTTGCCCTTTGTCCCACCCACTTCCAGGGCTGGTACAGAATAGGGAGATATTTAAGAGTCTCTCACCATGTTCATCTGTGTCTCAGCACCTTTCACCATCTTTTAATATTTTTCCCAGCTCGAGAAATCTTTGGAGGAGGGAGGTTACTGATGCCAACTAATCAGGCTGGTGTGACAACTTGATCTCTCGAGTACTCAGTGCTGTCCACGGGACTTTCTGTGACGGTGGAAATGTCCATAATGGTTGCCACAGCTACGTGTTACTGGTGTGACCAATGAACAGAATATCTAATTTTAATTGACTTAAATACAAATAGCCACCTATGGCTAGTGGCTACCATACTAGAGAGCAGAGGTCTCGACTTTTTGAACTTAAAAGCCAAGAATTAATGTCTTTGTTCTCTGTGTTCTACTGGGACAATTCATCCCTAAGGCAAAGGTGAACTGTATCCTGTCTGCTTTCTGCTTGGGTACAGGAAATCATACACGTATTGGAGGGTGCAGCATGTAACATCAGTTATTACTTCAAAATACCGTCCCATCGTAAATAAATAAAAGGTGGTGTCGTGCTGGTCGAGTCAGTGGACAACCCACGATCTGCCCCTCGCCTGTCCTTTAAACAATGCAGAAGACATCGCCGCGCCTCTGAGGGATCGCAGGGGCCCTTGGGACTTGCTTTGGAAATTACTGAGCTAGTTATACCTAAAATCCAGTCTGGTTCTGACATTTGAAGATGTAGACTTGTATAGAGGAGGAAGTCATGGCTTCAAAGGGGTGGTAACTTGCCTGAAGCTTCTCAGCTAATTTTTGCAAGAAACATCTGAGAACCAGGTCTGTCGCTCCTTATCTGGAATTCTTTCCCCCATACCTCATCGCTTTCTTTTCAGGATTCTAACTTTGACGCTAGACTGTACACATCCCTTCTGGACATAATTATCTCCTGGAGAAAGGGGTATGTCTCCTCCTCTACCACTGGAGTGGTGGGGCATCCGCCAGCCATCGATAGGGAGAACCACCTCATTGTGCTGCTGTTGTAGCAAGAGTAGAGACTTTGGGCAAAAATCCTTCCCACAACCACTAGCCTCTCTGATTCTCCTCCATCCTCTTTTTCCCTTGTATACAAGTAGCTGTCCCTATACTTCCCGTCCATTCTTTTGGAGATGGTAAGGGTGTTTTGAATAAGGAAAGGGCCTCACTCCTTAATTCTAACTTCCAGTCTACATAGGCTCTGTTTTTAAGTTAAATTAATTTGGGCTGCCGTAACAAATGAATTGAGTGCAATGTATAATGACTCAAACTGATTGAAATTTATTTCTCTCTCATATAAAGTCTCAAATGGCTTTTCCTGTTGAGCAAATGGCTTGCCTCCAAGAAATGACGAAGAGACTCAAGCTCCTTCATGAGGTGCTGCTACTTACAGCAGGAGGCTGCCCAGGATCAAGGCTAGGCTTGTCTGCAGCATGGAGAATTAATTCAGGGAGATTTAATGGGCCAGGCTAGGCTCATATTGTTTTCTTTCACATCATCTTGGACAGAACTCAGTCACATGACCATCCTTAACTACAAGGGAAGCTGGGAAATGTAGTCTAGATATGTACCCAGGAGGACAAGGAAATGAGTTTGTTGAACAGCTGGCCATCTTCTGCCACCCTTCTAAACCAGTGTTAAGCTAACTTTCCTACAAAAGGCCAGATGGTAAATATTTTAGGCTTTTCAGGCCATACTGTTTGTTATAAATACCTGTGTCATAGTGGTATAAAAGTAGCCATAGACAACATGGCATGACCATGTTCCAATAAAACTTTATTACAAAAACAAGCAGTGGGCCAAATTTGGCCCAAGGACTCTAGTTTGTCAACTTCTGTTCTAGACAAGGAAAACACTTGTTCCCAAGCAAAACACAGAACAGGCACATTTTAAACTATTTGCAAAGAACTGAAAAAAAAAATGTATGTGTATTTTCTCTGGCTACTAGAGGCAGCTAAAGAAAATGAATTAAAATGACTCAGGAATTTAATCAATCCTCTATAAAAGAGAAAGGTTTTTTACTGTGCTTCTAAGGAAAGGAGTGATAGTTGCAAAGAGAAATTTGATTACAAATCTAGATTTCAAGATTCCACTCTCAGTATCTTTGGGGTGGGGCCCAGGAATCTGCCTTTTCAAGATGCTCCCCAGCTAGTTGTAAGCAAATGGTAAAGGTGGTGGGTGATTATAATTTGCTAAATACTGCTAAGCCATTCGTTTTTCTGGCTCTCGTGGGTGGAACAACCAGTCACGAGCCTTCAGAGAACATAGGACATAACCTGCAGGGTGTGCACAGACCCGATGATCCAGGTAAGCGTAGCTTTCCATTTTCCTTCGCGGAAGCATCAGACTGCAAGGGAGTGAGAGTGATCTTATAGATCTTTCTAGTTTATTATTTTAAGCAAATCAACTTGGGACTGATAATTAACGAATTGTATATGGCGCAACCTACAATTGGTTGTGGAGCAAGTAGGAAGATGTCCAACCAGGCTGTGGCCAGCGGGCAGTTTTGCTTCTTTTAGGTATTCCACCACTTACTTCCCTCCTCTGGAAAGTGTCGACCCCCAGATCTGAGAAGGTACAGTGTTTGCACTGGCGAGAGAGATCCACGGTCTAGGAGACTGAGTCGACACAGCTGGATGACTTGATTTCTAACATTGTGTCCCTTTCCCTCCCCTCCCCGTGATGCAGCACGAAAGTTCTCCCTTTGAAGGCAGTGAAACACTTAGCCCCGGCCACCCACTTCCCCTCCTGTCACCCAGCAGCCCAGAGCGGGAAGACACAAATTGGACTTTCCAAATTGACCTGGGAAAGTCCGGAGTGGCTAGGTGTCAAAGCTAGGTGCTAATGAGCACACCAGTGGAGAGAGGCAAAAATGGGTTCTGAGGGACCTTGAGAAAGTCACCACAGGCTTAAAGCAAGTCCCATGTGCCGGCCCGTGTAGTCATGTTCCAAAGATGCAGTAGAACTATAAGCAAAAAGAAACCTGCCCTGGAGCCCCCTCCTTTCCTTAGAAGTAGCCAGTTACCTACTATCAGAATCGCCGGGGATGTTTTCAGTTTCCTCAGCTAAAAGACCGCAAAGCAGCGAAGAGCAAAGAGCAAATCAATAAGTGTGTTTCCACAGTTCACCGCCCAACTCAGAGATAAGAGGGGAAAAGAAGATAAATTGCTCTAAGATTTCTTTTTCGGGTAGAGCATGGCAGCTCTGTGCTCAGATCTGATTTCTGGGCATGGGAATTTGTTCTTAACGGAAGTTTCTCCTGACTGTCCTACAGGAAGCCTGACAAGCCCCCTCACCTGTCTGAGAACAGGTGTACCAAAGCCGAACCCTCTTCTTCAGCTCAGCAGCTGGGTAGTGTCCTGGGCTCAGGATGGTGCTCTAGCCTCTGAGCAACCCATCTTCCTGGAAAGGCAGCTTTTATTTTTAATTTAGTGCCCTTGCCAGCAGCCCTGTGATGAGTTTGGTAAAATGTATATAATCAGAGAATGCAAGGAAAAAGTCACCTTGTGTTGGTTCTTGGCCCTAATGAAGACAGGCGACTGCCCAACGACTTCAGTATACACAGGAATCACCTTGGGAGGTTAAATATATGGGTTACAGGTCACCCCCTCCCCAGGGATTCTGACTCAGAAGTCTGGGGTGGGGCCTGAAAACTTGCATTTGCATAAGCTTTCCAGGTGATTCTAATATAGATGGTATAAATGATGCAGGTAATGCTGGGACAGGTGGCGTAAATAGGATGCATACAGGATCCTAAGGGTGGGAGGAGAGTTTTGTTTTGTGCTGGAATTATATTTTGAAGGTTTCTGGAACCGTAACCTCACTCAGCGGTAAAATCTAGCAGTCTAATCAGTTTGTATTCAAAAAGGACTTATGTCCAACTGGAATTTTCCTCCCACCTAAGCCCATTTTCCTTTCTTTGATCCAATGTGGCTCCAAATTATTTCTCTGACTCTTCCTCGTAAAAGCAAATAAACCGAATAAAATTTTGGAGCTGCTTGAAGACACTAAGCCATTCCATAGGCTCTTTCTTCTTCTTTCTTCTTCTTTCTTCTTCTTCTTCCTTCTTCTTCCTTCTTCCTCCTCCTCCTCCTCCTCCTCCTCTTCCTCCTTCTTCTTTCTTCTTCCTTCTTCCTTCTTCTTCTTCTTTTCTAATAGACAGAATCCCTTTAGTACTTCTTCATAGGATTGGTTATCCTTGCCATTTTGATCCCCCTTTCTAGGGTTACCATGGCAGCATACACCTTTGAGGTCATCCATTTCTACAGGGGACTTGGCCCCACTGCTCTGCAAAAGCTCAGGGGAAGCATTCTGCTGACTCTGAGGAGCTGGCTGCAGATGGTAGGAATTTGGCCTACCCTTCCCAGCCCTGCTACATGCAAGGGCTGGCATAAGTGTTACGAATGTTCCCCAAGCTGCCAAAGTGGCCGCTTTTCTTTCTGTAAAAGTTTCCTTTGCAGAAAGCCTCGGGGGTTCTCTGGATGTGCCTTTCTGCCCCATCCCTTGGCATTACTCTTCTCGGCTCATTCCTCTATGCTTCTGTGTTAGGGACCCCAGTGCCTGATGTCAGCTGGGTCATTAAGGAAGGTGCAGAAGGCAATGTCCTAGAAGATTCCGGAATGCAGGCTGGGTGAAGAAGTCAGATTTTTGGAATCACAGATGATACATGCAACAGCTTGATCTGCCTACCTCAAAGTAAAAACTCTAATTAAAGCCCGAAGGCATATGCCACAAATTTGCCTGACGTTTCCAGAGCAAAATTATATGAACCACAGATCCATAATGACTTTTACCGGTAGGACAAATCGCACAGAAGCTACCCAGACTACCTGAACATTTAAAGCAGGTAACATCAAGCTAACTTAAGCTCAGCAGTGAACTCTGCTATCACAAGGGATAGTAGAGAATGCTGGATGACAGAAAGACCTCGGTTCAAACCCCGTACTAGCTGTGTGACCTCAGACAGGTCACTTCACACTCTTCAGGTGTTAGCAGCCATCTGTGGGAAAATTGACGCTATGACAGCAAATCACGTTTTTGGAGCATTAACTATGTTCCTACCATTGCGTTAAGTGCTTTACGTAGTTTTGCAATTGAAAAGTCAGGCCACCCTTCCCTTTTGAAGTATATACTGTTATTTGTCTCATTTCACAGATGAAAAAACTGAGGTACAAGAAAGGGCAGACTCTGTGTGTCTATTAATATGCTCGTAACACTGTGCTAACATTTCATTGTGAGGATTGAATGGAATGTAAGGAGCTCAGCATAGTTCATAGCACACAGCGCTCAGTAAACGATAATTATGTGTATTATATGTTTAATGGATGGGCCTGTCCCAAATGGAGTGATTTCTCAATTTACAGAAATAGACGCACTCAATGAAAAATTATATTAATTATGTTTCACTAAACTTGCACATTATGTGGCCTCTCCCAGGAAGAATTTCTGGATCCATAAAATGTACTCCTCCCATAACCAACATGATACCTTAGTTGCTAGTATTTCACCCATTAGCTCTGTCTTGATTTCTGCAGCAGAACTTTTATTTCCACTGAATTATTTTTTATTTTTTTATTGAGGTGTAATTGACATATAACATTATATTAGTTTCAGGTGCCGCAGCGTAATGATTTGATATTCGTATATATTGCTGCACAAATGTTGCATTTCTGTGCACACCTGTTTCTCTGTTAGACCAAGCCGAGACCAGGACTTCATCAGGAGACCCTTGCTTGCTGGCTGGCTGGTTTTTCTTACTCATTGCACGATGGGAGACTTGGGAATTTGCCTTAGAGCCTAAGAACTACAGAACTGAATCACAATCAAGGGATATCAGCTACTCCAAACCTTGTGAAAACAGTTACTGATTTGTGGTAACTGGGCTCACAGTTGGCTGCTGGGAGTCACTGGCCCTTGTGAGGCAGATGAAGGGCACTTAGCCAAGAGAGAGGAAAGAAGAAAGGCAGAAGATGGTGGGGAAGACAAGGCAGAAAGAAAAGATGGTGCAGAGAGGGTGATGTTTGCCATAGTGTAGGATTTTTAAGCTAGAAAATTCTTAGCAAGGATCTATTCCAATGTCTTATTTTATCAGTGAGGTTGGAAAGTTCTAGAGGGGTTATTGCACAAAATTACACAACTACAGATGGTGTATCGCTTGTGGACAATCGTGGCAGAAACTTGCTCCTGCTTGTCCAGCATGAATGCACGCATGCATGCTGCCAAACTCTGGGTTTTGGAATTCCATAGATAACTGGCTCCCAGAATTCAGAATTTCAGCATCTCTGTGCAGAGGCACCACAGCCATTAAACACACACCTCAGGAGCTCTCCTGCTGGATTCAGGGTCACCAGAAAACATGCCCTGAGCCTGCCTTTGCAGAAGCACTTCCGAACTGAGGACAAGAACAGCTGGAGCGGGCGGTGGCAGTTACCATGATGGGGGCAGCCAGAGCTGGTCTTTGTTTTTTCCTAATATACAAAAAGTCCATGCTGGGCCAGATAAATCGGCTTGGCGAGGGAGTCGCTTTGTTTTTGTTCGCTTAGTTGGTTTGCGGTCTGTTTCTGGCATGGGTGGATAGCCCTCCTCAGTGACCAGGTTTCCCTTTTTGCCCTCCTGGAAATTTTGCTCTGTTGCCCATGGTCGCAGCCTTCTGCGGTTGCTTCTTAATCCTCCTGTAAACACGGCTACCTCCTCTCTGCCCTGCTTCTCTTCCTTCTCTGCAGCCCTGTGTATGGAGGACACGGTCTCCCAGCTCAGAGGAGCAGAGGACAGCACGCGTGTCCACAAGCGGGAAGCTAGCTTGGCATAGTCTTGCCCTGCCCTTTCTGTTAATCTTAGTCTTAGACTTCAGGCAAAGGAAAGCCCTGACTATCCCTATGCTTTCTCCTGTCTCACCGTCCTCTCGGCCCCATCCATACTTCAGGTTTCTCGGCTCTCTTCAAATGTATACTGACATTTCACTCCACGTGCCTCAGTTCAGGAAATTCACTAGATATAGCTAGAGAGAGAAACAGAGAGAAACAGACAGACAGACGGGCAGAGAGAGAGACAGGCAGAGAGCGATAGGATGAATTTAAATATGTGTAATGGAGGACAATTCTACATGAAAGTATCTTGAATTGCTCGGTCCTTGTGCATGACGTCATAAGGAATATGGTCAGTCCACAAGTGTGTCATAGAACTCTGGAACATCAGGAGTAAAAGAACTTTCTCCCCTCCCTCTCTACCTCCTCTCCATCCTTCCTCCCTCCCTCCCGCCCTCCTTTCTCAATGAAACATTTTCTACTCCAAGCTCCATTGGCAGGCAGGCCTCTCGGTTTTTGTGTGGCATTTTATAAATCTTTTACTCTTTTCCCTCATCTACTCAATGCAAAATCTAGCACATGCTGGGCCGATGGCATGAGCAAGACAGGCAGAGTTTCTCTGCTCGTGGAACTGACGATCTTGGGGCAGCAGGTAATGAGATGCCTTGGGGTATGTGGCATGAGAAAACACAAAGGAGAATGTGCAGAACAGATGAGAGGGGAGCGAGCTCATGTCTGCAGGTCTGGGAACGACTCCGAGGAGTGGGCATTTGGGCGGAGACCTGAAGAAGTAGAGAGAGCCAGCCTCGCTCGGAAAATATTTGTCAACCCAGGAACCGCCTTGGGCCCTGGCTGCCCCGGCCTACCTATTTAGCCAGGGTTTAATTTCAGGTGAGTCTTCACCTCAGGATGGGCTTAAGAGAGCGAGGTCGAGCAGCTGCCAAAAGTGGAGTAACCCAACCTCGGGGACAAGTCAACCCTTAATAAGTATCCAGGTAGTCCTTTGAAAAACGAAACCTGCAGTCAGGCCTCCCAGAGCAGAGGGATCCAGTTTCAGTTTTAATTATGAAACCAAAGAGATGTCGCAGCCCATGTCTCGTTTTGCTAAATTTTGGCTTCTCCTGCAGAGAGATTCCTCTCTCGGACCCTAGAGGCCCTGGTATGCTTACCTCGTGCAGATACTGGCTGCTCTGATAACGCTGAACTCGGAACTTGACTTGGACAGGCTCACGAAATGGTAGGATGAAGCAGAGGCCCAGATGTTGAGTGCGAGCAGGTGATGGAAAGCGAGCGGGAGGTGAGGACTGATTCCAGGGGTGGTTAGAGTGCAGCTATGTGGGCCGCAGCTCAGATTGTGACATCACAGAAGGATGGGGCGGCTTGCGAGTCTGGGAGCATGAATGTGTCTCTTCCTCTCCTTGGTCCCCATGCATCTGGCAAAACCTCTGTTATGCACAAGACAGAACAATGCAGAGGGAAGATAGTGCCAGCAAAAGACCTTCTGTTAATACCTCACATTTGGGGGCACTTGCTACGTGCTACACACTGAGTTAAGCAGTTGATGTGCATTATTTTGCTTGACCCTCTCAACACGTTATACAGCAGGTCGTAGTATTAACCCCATTTTATAGATACAGGAAGTGAGACTCAGAGAAGTAACTTACCCAAGGTCCTCTGGGAGTAGGCGATGGCCAGGATGTATCCCCAGGCTGACCTAAGAGTCTGTATTCTTAGTTTCGCTTCACTACCTCTTCGTGCAGGCACCGCACCTACCATGGCAAGACAAATGGAAAGAGATGACTTACCTTTCTAAAGGTGGTTTCTGAAGTGATTGCTAAAGATATTTGATACAGGCAACCTTCCAGAATTAGCTCAGTTGTTAGCTGTTTAATGGCTGGATAAGTGGGATTGGGGGTGGGGAGGACGGTGAGAGGGAGACACATAGGTGGAGAATGATTTCCAAGGCTAGATCTTTATTTGACTCTAGTAAATTTTAACGAGGCCCTTAATGAAATCCCACTGCTTAGCAGAGCCTTCACATTTACAAGTCACCGGCTCTGGGCGCAGGGAGGGAACCTGGAATCCTGGCGCTGAGCTCAGCCCTGCTGACCTTTCGTCTGTTCAGGCGAGCCAGGCCTGTAGGAATAGCACCAGCCCCTGCGGAGGACACACGGCGGCCAGGGGCCCTGATGCTGACACGAGGCGGGCCCCGGCTCCTTGGAGGTGGCATCCTCCCGAGGACAAGCCTTAAAAGACCACGACTGCCAGATCCTTGAAAGAAATACTCAGACAGTTACCACAGGTCCGCAGAGTCTCATGTCATTTTGCTTCAGAAATATTACAAAATAGATATTTGTAACGAATGTGTCTGTGACCATCAAAATCCTTGGTGACCATTTCCAATCTCATTCGGGGTGCCCTTCTCACACCCCAGAAATGGCTTTCATCAACAGTGAAGAGTGATTCTTGCTTGTATTAGCTACTTAGTGGAAAATAAATAACATAACATATTAAGGTATAAAGAATAAAAAGAACGACAATAAAACTGGTTCCTATCTTCCAACACCCATTAAAAAAAGGAACATTTCCCTGCCCTTGAAGTCCCCTATGTAGTATTAGAAATGAAATTTTTACCAAAGTGGGCAGCGGTAATCATGGGGCTTCCCTAGAATCATAGTCTTTATTTCCAAAACATACTTTTAAAAAAAGGCACCAGCTTTCGTAATGGCAAAAACAGCTGCAGCCCATTTGCTGACAGCAGCACCAGGTAACTTTTTAAGTCTGGTCGAGCTTTTTCTTTTCCCTTTGACCTGATATCCATAAGTAAAGATTTTAGGATGTGTAAAACCCTGAGCTCTGACAGAGTGGGTCCCTCCCCACAGGCAGATGGCTGCCTTGAGTGTGCTGGACAGAGCATTCCACATCCTGGTCTCCTCAGGGGTCTGAAAAGCCATCCCGAAAGTCTAGCCAGGCTGGGATTCAGAGGCAGTGCGGGTTCCTAGAGCACAGACATCTGGGAGGTAAAGCAGGTTTTGGTTATAGCTTTGGACCACGTGGACTTAGCATCTTCAGCAGGCTTAGCTTCCCTGAGCCCTGTTTCTTTTTCTAGAAATAATTAGTCCACGGTTCTCACCTTACAAGTGTGTTGGGAGAATCAAATGGTACAATACATGTGAAGGAGTTTCATAAACTATAAAACACTCTAAAAATAAACGGCATTGTATTCGAATAGGTTTAAATCTCAGACCACAAAATCAGTTCTGCAAACTCAGATATGAATATTTTTATCCATATCATTTTTGTCAACTTAATTTCACTTCAAGCCCAATCTAAGGTTGCTAGATTTAGTAAATAAAATCTCAGGACACCCAGTACAGGACGTTCCGCATTGTGTCTGGCAGCCGTAGCCCTGTCCCTCCAGACCACCAGGTCACGGTGGTAGCAATTGCTCAGTTTTCACCCCTGTCTGGGCCACAGTTCTGGGACCTTATGCATGGTCAAAGTGATCCAGAAACTAAGCACGTTAGCTCTGGGATGCCCCTCAGTCCCTCCACACGGCATCATTAGGGCTAGCAGCTCTCCATGGTCACGGTGGGGACCTGAGAATTTTATTTTTTGCAGAATCACCGCTGTTTGCCTAGACATACCACACAGCCATTGGGGTCTTGTTCAAGCAAGAATCATGAAGTTAAGTCCCCTTTGCCCGAGCGCCCAACAATCTCAGACTCGGTGTCTGTCTGTCTGTCTCTTTCTCTCTTTACCCCCTCTCCCCTCCCTCCTTCCCTCTCTCTCACTCACTCATTCTCTCCCTGCCTCTGTCCTCAGCCCAGGATATTTCTTTCTATTCCGGCAGAAAGCCTCTCTTTACCTTGGCTTCCCCTAGTTCACATCGCTGCTTCCTCCAATTCTTCTTTGTCCTCCCTCCTCCTCCATAAACCCTACTGATTCAACTCCGGGCATCAGCTTTTGGAATATTAAAGCCAGGGAGTCTCGCAAGTGACTTCTTTCTCTCTGCAGTGTACCATCTTTGAGGCAATAAAGGCAAAGCTGATCACCTACTTGCTTGTGGAGAGAGGATAGGAAAGGAGAAAATAGATGAAAAATAAATACCAGTTAAAAAATAAATACAAATTAGTTCAAAATATGTTCCAGCTATAATTAAAATGATGCTCATTTAGCACATACTTGATTATACCCTATATTGTAACGTTTCTTCATTGGTCATTTCCTATTCTACACTTGTAATTTGGGGACGGGTAAGTGCCCATACTTTATCATGTCTGCTTTCTGACCTGAGGGAGGTGCTCAGTGAATGTCTGTTGAACTTGTGTTGGTGGCTTATAGCTACTTAGCGTGACGTTGGGACGTGGCATCAGTCAGCGGCAGAGCTACCACCATCTGGGTCCTGAGCACTTCTCAGGAAAGTGGGCTGCTCTTGATGACAACAGCAGACTGTTATTACTTCCGTGGGTTACAGCAGGCCCGGCCTTCGCCAGCACGAATAGCTGAGTGGGCTGGAGGAGCTTGCACAGAAAGGCGACACAGGAAGGAGTTGGTGGCTCCACAGAACGCTTGCTCTTTGGCAAGGAAGGAGGAGAGTGTTTGCAAACAGACTCCCCGTGGGATACATTTGGCATCATTTCCAACTAATGTATCTTTCCAAGAGCCATGCAGACACTGACAGCTGACTCAGCCCAGTTCTGGTCACCCAGGGACATGGCTACCTGGGGTCTGGAAAGCGGATTAGTGGTCTGTGGGTCTCCAAAGCTGGGGAGTGGGGAGAGGGGTTACATGGGCATAAAATGGACGTTTCCAGAGGAGGAAAATGATTTTCAGTCCGAATACCTTGTGAAGGCCTTTCATACTTGCCTTGTGTTCCAAGGTGATTCCTCTCTTCTGGTTACCTTTCCTGGTTTCCTCCAAAAAGAGCAGTAATTTTTGCCAAATCCCAGCTCACCCACCTACCAGCGGTGCGACCTCAGCCGAGCGAGCTCATCTCTGAACTTCGGCCTCGTTGTTGGAGAAACGCGCATGATAACAGCACATACATATGTCCGCTGTGAGGAGATGGAGGGTCACCTGAGGAAATGTGCAAAGCGCTTGCCGCAGCACCTGGCGTATGATAAGGACGTGGCGAACGTTTGTTATTTTTGCTTTCAGAATAATTTTTCTGTGGGTAAAGGAAAGGTGGGAGATTTCTCTTTTTAAAAAGGGGACGGCAAGACTCAGAGAGGCCGAACTGCCTGTCCAGACCTTCAGGGGAAGTCAGTGGCTGAGCTGGGAGGCCCCGTTCCTCAGTAAAAAGGCAGACCTGGCCAGGACCACGAGGTCTGTGGGTCCCCACCTCCTTCCGAGAGCCAGCTCCTGCGCCATCATGGGCTCTTCCTCAGCCCCTGTGCTCATCTGTAGCCAGGGAGATCGGGCCCCGTTCTCTGTGTGCTCCTTGTAGGACCTTCTCCTAACTGCCCAGCTCCATGGCCACAGATTATGTGGTGACCCAGAGATGCGTGACCACAGGAATCGTCCGCCTCTTTTGTAAGAGACTAGAGATCCCCTTCTCCATGGGACCCAGAGACTTTTCTAACTCACATCCTGCCAGAGATGATTTCTTGCCATCACAAAGAATGGATCTTGTTTTTGCTTTTCAATCTCTGTCTCCCCTCGTGTGGACTTCACCCAGGAGAAGGATGAAGTTACCACCTTATAAGATCTGTGTAGAGCTGGGAGCGCGTGCCTGACGCTATGGCAGCGTCACTGCTCTCTACCCGCTGATGCCAAAGGCAGGCGGCTGGTTCCCCTGGACCTGGGCCCCATGAAGCCCACACAGGACTTCCCAGCAGGCTGGCTGCTTTGCAAGGTCACTGTTTGGTGTCCCATTAAGGCAACAGGGAAAACGGAGACTAGCAGAGACGATTAATGTCCAAATTAACACCCAGAGATGACTTTCTTGGCTCTGGGTGTTCCAGCAAGAGAAGTCATGAGGAACCTAAGACTTCTAAAGGCAAAGCGTGCACCTATGTTTACATGTGTGTGTGCATACATGTGCACATACGCACACACTGGTGTATATGCAACGCAACTACATTGGGAAGTGGCCACCTTCAGCTCTGATGAATCTCAGGAAGAGAATCCATTGAGAAAAACTTTCTACTTTGAGAAAGTCAGGGTAAAATTGTAGCCCAGCAACTCAATATGTATTCAGTTAAAGCAGACAGACTACTGTACGCGTAAGCATTCACAGACCGTGCGCCCAAAATACACACTTTCAAG
Organism: Pteropus alecto; assembly: GCF_000325575.1. Taxonomy (NCBI): domain Eukaryota; kingdom Metazoa; phylum Chordata; class Mammalia; order Chiroptera; family Pteropodidae; genus Pteropus; species Pteropus alecto. The sequence continues at coordinate 15,149,799 of NW_006431919.1, read as the reverse complement.
AACACACACACATGCACAAGTATAATGTAAAACACATTTACACACCTATCCAGACTCTTAGACCCTCTCTACCTAATCTCATTTTAAAATCTGTTCTTTTGGGATCAGAGAATGTGTAGAATGAGGTCGGTCGGTGCCGGAGGGATAACCTTTCATCCCCGATGCTCAAGGCAGGTCCCCAGACACTATCAGTGAGTCATGATGACGGAAGAGGAAAATGCCCAAATTCTGAGACCTGGCAGGTGTGCGCTCGCAGTTGGGGAGTGGGGTGGGTCACCGAGTGCCCAGGCCACTTCCTGAGCACCACAAGGGACTCCTCATACTCTGCCAGGGAATGGCAGCCCAGAAGGCCAAAGGGATTGGCTCTACCCTATAGTAAAAGGCATGCTTGGGTGGGAGGCACTCAGGGGTTCCTGGTAGATCTCTCATTTAGGGAACTTTGGGCAGGAAAAAAAAAAAAGTGGAAAAAAACAGCTAGCTTTTCTCTCATTGGGTTTCAAATCCTGTTTCTAATAGTAAACACCAGGCTGTCATCAGCTCTTGGTACTCAGGTGGAAGTGTGTGTGTGTGTGTGTGTGTGTGTGTGTGAGAGAGAGAGAGAGAGTCAGAGAGAGAGACTGAGAGAAAGAGAGAGGAGGAATATGCGGGGAGGAGGGGAGAGTCTTTAAATTTTAATTGGTCTGCAGTGAAAGATTTAACTGTTTAAAAAACAAAACCCTCTTAGTCCCAGACCACAACTTATGCGCTGATGTGGGAGACTCGGGGCTAGTGAAGAAGGGAGGAGGGAGGGGCAGGTTCCTGATGGGCCCTGCGAGGCAGCCGTGCTGTTAGGGATTGGGGAACCAGCCACAGGGACAGAAGAATACAGTTCAGATCTACTAAACGCTCTAGCTGTTGCCCTCTCCGTTATAGGGGGGAAGGTAATCGTTTTTTTGTTGTTGTTATTTTTAAGATTATCCTGCAAATGAAGAAGATGATTAGAACATGCAAAGTTGGTTTAAGGTTCAGCATACACCCCACTCCAGAAGATGGCCTGGTTGGTGGATGGTTATGCTGGACCCTGAAATACAGTGATTTAGCAGATGCCTTAGGGATCAGGCCTTGACATTTCACGGGATGGTGGTTTTCTTGTCTGTCTGCTCCCTCTGCTTAGATTACGAGCCCTGACCTCATATCCTGGACGTGCCTCCTTTGTCCACCACAGGATTCCTGGGCCTAGCATAGTTCCCGGTACTGAGGAGATGTAAGCAGATACCTGCTGGATTGCCTGTGAGTCTTTCAAAGAAAGTATAGCTCTTAAGCTGCTGTGGCCCTGACAACTTCTGTGTTCTGCCATGTGGCTGTAAAACTAACTTCGAGTGATAACTCAGGTGTCTTGCACCGTGTTTGCTGAGGTTGTTACAGACACGTGGCAAAGGCGACTTTACTCTCCGGAAGGAAAAGGACTGTGTCTGTACTGCTTACAGCTGTATTTACCACTCTAGCAAAGTGTCTGAAGCGTAGTAGGTACAATGCTAGTTGAATGAATGAATCAATCAATGAATCAATGAATGAATGTTATAGCTGTGTCTTTTCCTGTATCCTGATTGTCCAGCTGAAGAATGAAGCTGGGGATATATATACTGGTGCTATTGTAAATGCAGTTTGCAAGTCTATTCTAAATGGCATTGAGTTGAGTTGAACGTAATGCATCAGTTCTTATTCAGCACTGGCCCAGGTCATCAGGGAAGATGCTGGTGGTGTTGGTGATGGTGCTGATGATGCTGATGATGCTTGCCATTAACTGAGAACGCACTATGCTCTAGGAACTCTCCTGTACATTTTACATGCATCACCTCAGTGAAGCCTCACAGCCATTCTGTAATGCACTTATTCGATTCTTCTTGGTTTCACAGAGACCAAAGCCCAGAGGGGTGAGCCCACATGGCCAAAGTCCCTTCCTTAGGGAGGCACGGAGACAGCAGTTTAATTCAGGACGCCAGAGCCCCTTCTCCTACCTCCACGCTGTGCTGAGCAACATCAGACTCAGCTTCGGAGAAAGGCCCAGAGGGGTCAATGAAAGCGACAGAAGAAAAATAAATTGTAGGGAGTCTATTATGGTTGATCTTAAAAACCTTGTAATGACCTTGTTTTCTCCAGAGGACACTCTGAAAGCCAGTGATTTACCATGGCTCCCTGGCTGGGGGAGGATGTCCAGGCAGCCTGTCCCCCACACCTGTGCCTCCGGGCCCGGAACCTAACCCAGCAGGGACTACGCCAAAGGAGCCATTCACATCCACTGTTTCTTCTCTTAGATGCACAGAGCATCGGCCCCTCCGACTCTGTGGGGCTTTTCAGGCGGGATATGGGCTCCCAGCCAAAAACCCTTTCAATTAATGGACAAGGAGCGGCACCCATGAAGAAAATTAGAAACAGATAAGAAGGGAAGGGCCCTGGTGCCCCGAGCAAAGGGAAGGAGGGTTCCCGGGATTATGCCGATGACTTACCAGTGTTTTCCTGACGTGAGAATCGGTCAACAGGGGCCCCGGATTTTTATGAGGGAGGAACCTCGTCCAGACAGCTCGCTCCCAGGCCGCCCCGATAAATCCCCACACCCCCACTTCCAGTGAGGCTCCCCAGCTGTCCCGATAAACCTCCACACCCCCACTTCCAGTGAGAACGCTGCCCCCTCTGGAGTCACCGTGTCAAAGACTGTTTAGCTGTTCTTTACTTATCAGCCGCAACCCCAACATTAGTTCATGCTTGGAATATGAAGCCATTTCATATTTATTCTTGTTTTATCTGGCAAGGAGCCTTAACAGAAAAAGGAGTCCCCTGCTGGTGCTGTTCGGCTCTTATATCTTCATAGTCTCTTGAATTGATTTGACAGAGCAATCACAGGCCGGGGGCGAGACCGAACACTTCTCAGCATCAGGCCGGGGGACAGCCGGGCGGCTCGCTCCCTCGGGCTGCGTGCGCGCCCTCACCCTCGCCCACGATGGCCCGTGCAGACCAGAGCCTAGAAAGAATTTCCTTGTGGCATTAGTCTAGTGGGAGCCTCAGAAAAGTACAAGGGTGTCTGAGGGGCCAGTATGAATGGCTTTTACCACGGAACAGTCTAGAAGCTGAATCTGGTCAGACTCCCACAGAGGGTGTTACAGGCCCTTGGAAAACCTTCTCCAAAGCCATGGACCTTCAGGATGGTTTGCCCAGTTACCTGGCCTGCTGGGAAGCTAAGCCTCAGCTAAGTCAAGAGGCTTTTAACCCAAGGGACAGTGACAACCTGAATGATGTATGAAATTGTTTATGTGCACAGACATACACTCAGTTTTCTGGGAAAAGGGTCTGCGGATTTTAGTGGGCAAGCAAAGGAGTCTGGGACGTCAGTAAGCTTAAGAACCCATGAACTGAGGCAGCTTTCTCCCAAGCATACATGCCCCACTGGCAGTTTGAGAGGATTTTAAATACAACTCAGGCACAATTCTTATTTTACTAGCCATGTACATTTTCATGTGGGTTAAAATGTATATATAACTAATGTATCAAGTTTACGATTTCACAGATATTACAGATCAAGGTGAGGCTAAAATAGATTCTAGTCAGTTTATTAGTGGATAAGGATAAGTAAGTAAATGGTACCGGCTCTATGCATCTATAGCAAAATTCATGTGGGTTAAAATGTATATATAACTAATGTATCAGTATATATAACTAATGCCGAGTAGGGAAATACTTCGATCAGGAAAGAAAACCATGGAAGAATGCCACCCTCCTCACCTCTTGTCCCAGTTATCAAGACGTTCCTAAATTCGACCCTGATCTAGTCTGTCCCACCACTGCCTGCACACCGTCGTGGTCTGACGCCCCTCAGCACAGGACTTCCGTGCTCTAGAACACGCCGCGGCTCCCCGCGGCCACCGCATCATGTCCAGCCTTCTCTAAGTGGACTTCCAAGTCCGGCCTTCTGCCTGGGCTTCCGCTGCTGTTTTCTTCTTTTCACCGTCCTCCCCGGCTCCCCAAGTTCCACGTGCGTTTCTGCCCGTCCGCTTTGGCCGAGGTAATTACCTGAGGATCGCGGTGCCGCTTTTTCCTCTCGTGAGCCCCTGCTGACCTCAAAATCTGTTTGCGGTTCACACCGGTGCCTCCCTTCTTGGGTTATTGCTGTCTCGCAATTCTGCATGTCCCCAAACAGGGGGACCTTTGGTTAACTACCACTTTATTTGGCACCGGTAAGCCTAGACAGAGAGAGGGGCCGCGGCCAGGAGTCTAAAACTTCCCTTTTGCCTTGTGGAAGCTGTTGACGAAATAGGATAAGTTTGGGATTATTCATTTGAAAAACAAGTGAGATCAACTCCTAGGTTCCAGAAATATTAACTCCTTGGTCCTCATCCCAGCTTAGGTTATCAAAACCAAGAATTGTTCATTTTTCACAGTTTATGAGGTTTATCTTTGGCCTGTCATGAGATGCTGACAGAAAAATGAAATTGGTCTGTTTCTAGTCTGTTTCACTTTCCCATTCCCGTTCTCTTCTAACAAGCTGAAATACCCCACACTGCAAACGCTTGAGGAGAAAAAGAAATAGAGGCACGAGCTGCAAATGTGCATGTACCTCTCAGAGTTATTTCGGGTTTTTATCTCTGTCTTTTTATTGTTAAGGCCAAACTCGAAAGATGGAGGAGAGGGGCTCCCCCTTCATTTCGAGCAGAGGTGAATTTTAAGTGACTTAGTAGGGGAGAGTGACTGCAAATTAACACGTGGGGTTAGTCTGAGAACTTTCTGTTTTCTCAGGATTAGGATGGTGGGGAGGCGCTAGATGTGAGAAGCTTCTAAAAGCGTTGGCTGAGACTTTTTCTTTTCATCCCCATCAGACATTCATTAAAAATTAGCAAAGCATTTGGTTAAATGTGGAAGCGGTTTGAAATGTGAGAAGTACTACGTATTTGCAGGAAAAGCATTTTTTCAGCTGCGTGAAATTATTTATGCCCCTCTGCTGTGTCACACTTTACTAATAAATACAACAAATAGGCTTTGTAAGGACCCGGCTCAGTGCAGAATTCACTAAAAAAGGTTTTTGAACCAAGCCGAATGACAAATTAGCAGGAAAAGTTATTCAAGAGAGGTTTTAAATCTAAAACCTTCAATAATGAGCATCTAGGATAAAATCAATAATGACCGAAAGAATAGTTTCTCAAGACTTGTTATAATAGCCAGTCAATCAGTATTTATCAGATGCTTACTGTTTTCTTCGGGTTTTTATAACTAGCAGGTGTGTGTCTTTCTGTGGCTGTATCTGTACTGAGGTACTTTCCATCCATTCTTCAGTGCAGTCGATGCTTACAGGGCCTGCAGTGTTCGACGCTATATTGTGTGATTCATTTTATGTTCCGACTTCTAATACCATAAAGTTTCTGTTGTTAGTTCTTAGCTGAAGGTTTGGTTGGTTGTTGTCGTCGTTGTTTTTGGGTTGCTGAACATTTTCTGTGATACTTCTATTGTTTTTCTCCTTGTAGAATTCGGAATCGTAGACTTAAGCATTAGTGGAACTGAAAGAACTTTCCAGTTCCGGAAAGGGTCATGTTAATAACTTTTACAATCCTTTGTGTTCTTAACTAACTTTTTTAAGGCAAGGCGTACACAGCCTTGCCCCAGCCGGCCAGTGGATCGGGGGCACAGGCCCTGCAGGCAGATCATCTAGACTTGAATTTGCACCCCCTGCCCCCCCACACACACCCACACGCTGACTGTGTCATCCTTGGCTAATGGCTGAGCATCTCGTGCCTCAGTTTCCTCATGTGTAGAACTGACGTGAAAAATATTATACCTGCCCCATAGTGGTGGCGTAAGAATTATTGGGTTAATACATTGAATCATACATGCCTGGCCCATAATCAGCTGCCCACCTGTGTTGACTGTTGCTATTTTTAAAAGCCAGGAAGCATTCAGTGTTACCCTTTTTTTTCCATGTAGCAATCTGGATCATATAACTAATTAATAATGATCACAGTATTTATCAAGCACAGATTTTTTTTTTGCAAGTGACGGGGAATGCTTTACACCATTCCTCTTATCTCCAAGAGGGGCAGAACCATCGAGGCCCCACGAGGAGGAGTTATGAGAGGCCTCAGGCTGCCTTTCACACTCCTTCACTCCTCCTCCTCTGAGCCCGAAGCTACAGGTGTTTGAGGTCAAGAGCACCACCTGAGCCCAGCAGGTCCCCTTTTGTATAGATCTGCCGGCTCACAGGTGGGTGTCCACTCTGCCTGCAACCAAAGGGCCTGCCCCTGGGTGGAGCCGGGACTGCTTTGGAAGGCCCTGTGGCACACCCTCCATCCACACTCCTGGGTTTGACAGCACGGGGCAGTGATTCCGGTTAAACGTGCCCCCTCTGCACACCCACCTCCACCCCCAACACCGCCCTACCAGGGGCGTAGTCCAGAGTTCTGGAAGGCAGCACTTGGAAGCCCAAGGGTGAGTGGTGGCCACACACCTGAGTCACTTCCTGCAGAGTCGCAGACCAGCAATCAATCCAACTTTCTGGTCTCCATCTGCCTGGATCACATCGGTCTGGAACTTGGAAGGGATGGAGTTGCGATTAGTTTTCACAAAGCACCCCCAAAATACTCACCGACGCTCCGTCGATGTGTTGTTTCACTTGATCCAACAACCCTGTGAAATGGAGATCATCGTTACTGTTTATTAGATCAGAGAACAAGGCCAAGAGATGAAACCAGCAGCACCAGATGAACAGCCTAGTGACTGAGGATTTGAGATTCAAACCCAGGTCTGTCTGACTGCAGAACTCAGGGTCTTGAGCCCCTCACCAGAGGTTCTCATATTTAGAAGTTCACCGAGCAACCCCCAGAAGACTCATTAAAACATAGTTTGCTAGCCCCCCACCCCCACCCTTAGAGTTTCTGATTCAATGGGTCTGGAGTGGGGCCCGAGAATTTGCAATTTTAACAAGTTCTGGGCGAGTCAAGTACTGCTGGTCCAGGGACCCCACTGTGGGAACACTGCCGGAAAGCCAGCCTCACACCATCTGATGACCGCTTCTTATTTCCAGGCTTCAGAGTTCACTAGTACATGAGGACGGTATAAAATTTTGGTGCAAAACAATAGAATGAGGAAAGTCAGCTTATTTGAATTATTAACTAAGACATCTATGATCTTGCATAAAAGCCAGATCCTTTTGAAGGCATTTTGGAGTTATTTGTACCTTCTAAAGCTAAAATAAATCAAGGAAAGGGTGAAGGGATATGTCACTTTAAGCCGTGACAGGATGTAGTACATTTTCTGGTGACATTTTATTCTAGAGACAATCTGGGTGACTTTTCTTCTTGTAACTCCGTGGAACCAGGAACAACCATCCCTAAGTCCCAGGTGATTCCTAGAATTTGTTACTGAGAGCTTCCATGTGGTTTTGAAGATGAACAAATGAGAGAGAGAGAGAGAGATTGGAAATTGGTCCCAAATTCCAAATTTAGGGAAAGGTGATTACATGAAGAATAGAGCCCCTGGTCCCTTACAGATGCCAAAGATAAGACCAAACAAGGGCTACAAGTGAGTATGAAGTGTACAGGACAAACTCAGGTGTGCAAGAAATACCATTCCTGTGAACCTAATTTTGACCCTTAAGTCCGCATCTTACCAGGCTGGTTGGAAATTCCATGGCAGTCACTGTCAGAGTCTTCTCCCCTTCTCCCTTCCAGCATCCCTCCCAGCAGAGTTAAGAGTCTGCATGGTGCCCAGGAACAAAGGATGGCTAGCGCTGGCCCCATTGCCAAGGACACACAGCCGCGACTCCTTGTGTCTTCCCCTGGGGCACAGCAAGAATAGAGGCCACTCCTAAATCTGTGCCCCATGATTATCTTCCCCTCCCCCATCGCCTTCTAGTTTTCTGGTAGAAATAGCCTTTTCCCACCACTTTTCCAGACCACTCTGCAACTCCCTTCAAATCTCATTCTTCTCCAATAGGACTTAGTGCCCACTAGACGCAGAGTCCCAAATACTCAACTCTTTCCAGAAGATGCAGAAAAATTTTTGCCTTCTGTCCTTCTAGGAAAAACAGCAGAGCTCAGACTTGATCCTAAAACGATGTGACTGACCTTAAATTAGAGCCATGGCTCTCAATAGAAGGGGGTTCCTCTCCCCAGTCTGCCACACCCTTGCAATCAGCACATCAGAGGCATAGCTTTTCCAGATCATGATGTGAACTCTCAGGGGCCCATCTTCCAGGCCCTGTGTCCTGGAGAGCGCAGATGTCACTCTTGAGGGGACTCAAGTGTGGCATCCCTAGAGTATGAGGCAGAAGGTTGAGTTCCACTGGGATAGAAACGGAGAAGGCATGGAGACCGAGGAGTCTTTGTCAGTGAGGAAGTTAGTCCGTCCATCCCTCCCACCACCTTGCTTCACAGCTATAAGGATGACTTGCTCACAGTGCACCTGCAGCAATCACCTGATAGTCCTGCAAGAGCCGAAAGGCTCCTAAGCTTGGTCAGGCTGGGAGCCAGATTCTGCTATACACCAACTCCTCCCAGCTCTGGCCGCCTACCGCCTGAGGCGGTCTGCGTCTCTGCATCCCATCTGAGGCCATAAAAGCATCAGTGGCTGGAGCCCCTCACTGTCAAGAGCATTGCTTCTTACAACCATGCCTGGGGATCAGGTGGACTGGCCAGATGCCAAATCTCTGACTGGCCCAGAGATTCGCATGACCAAGTGCGAAGGGCCATTTAAAAATCCACCGCTGTAACTTTTGTCAGGTAAATTCCTACAAGCTGAGAGTTGCTGAGAGTCAGAGCGGGCAGAGTTCTTTATGGGTTTCTGAATTCACTGTTTTTAAAAAGTCAAACAGTGGCATCGTGAAGGGGCTTGATGTTGTAGCTGAGGCCCCCAAATATATGTAAGCAACTCCGGGTTATTGGAAGTCATAGATGATTTATCTTGCATAAGTATGGGGGTATGAGTGCTTAGGGGAGGATGGTTTATTGGTATTCATTAAAAATGAAACTTTAGCTCCAGTGCTCCTTCCCATCCCCCATCCACTTAAAAGGGAGCCATTTTATGTCACTCCGGTGTGAAATGGGACAGAGTATTTATAGCTCAGATGTCTCATGTTGACTTCAGCCTAAAATCGTGTGTCTGGGGAGGGGACAGCGGGCCAGGCTCTGGAAGAACTCTGCTTGCAGACCTGTTGCCTGTGTGTGTTCCTCTGTCTGGAAGGCAGCGGGGAAGAACCATCCTCAGAAGGGAAGTCTCTTACTCTGTCCCCTTCCGAGCCACCCCCAGCCATACTGAGCTTCCATGAGCTTTGCGGGGCTCCCGCTCTGCACCTAGAATTGACTAAGTGCTCCCAAGTACACTAAGGGTCTTGGCAGGCACCAGTTGAACACGTGGGGCGAGGAGCGTGGCAGGGTGACTCAGGTTGATCAAGAGGAGCCAGAAGGAGTATGTGGTGCTGGGGGAATTGGATTCAATAGTGGTCCTTCTCTGGGAAAACAACCGCAGGTCTCAAGCTCTGTCCGGCAAGAGGCCCAGATGTCCAGAGCATTTGGCCTTGCTGTCTGGGAGCTGGGCTGTGTGCGGAGCTGGGCTGTGTGCGGAGCTGGCAGGTGCCAACGTGATGCTGATGTGCCAAGTAAGCAATTATGCCACAAAAGAGAGTGGAGGGGTAGCAATGGCCGCCATGGGAGACCACAAGTTCGCAACCAATTGGAACCATTTACATCTAACAAATGAAAATCATTTATTTTGTAAATGTGTCAAGTGGGTCCTCTCAGGAGGAAAACCTTCTTGACACTGATGATTCTCAATTTTCTGACAGTAGATTAGCCAAGCTTTTTTTCTTCTTAGCCCCTAACACAGTTCAAATCATTTTCTTTCATCACTTCTTCATTGAGTACGCAGGGAGGACGAGCTGGGTTTAGTGTTAGTGTGTGCGAACCATGATGAAGGGATCACAATGAGGGGTGGGGGAATATACTTTTAAATCACGTGGTTAATCCGAGCACAGAATAAGGGACTTCTGGAGTGTCTGTCCTGGTGGATGACCCAAGCGGCTCATTTTCTCCTGTCCTGCCCCACATCGCCCGCTTTGCAGCCCAGCCCTGAGCAGCCCCTCCGGGAACATTTTTCGGGTGTGCGGGAAATCTCTGTGTACCCCGCCACTGTCATTTGCTTGGTTGCGCTGTGGATCCACTGAGATGTCGATGCAAACTACCTTCGAGGACGTGCACCAAAGATGGGGCCCTTAAGCCTGGTTTGAGCCCTGCCTCTGTGCCCCCAGCTGTGTGACCTTAGGTAGGATGCCAGACTCCTCTGCGCCTCCATTCCCTCGTATGAAAATGGGCATCATGATAGCTCCTAACTTCGCAGGCTTGTTCTAAGCATTACATAAGATAAGACATGCAGAGTAGAAGGCCTGACGTGTGGTGAGACTTAATGGTGCTAGACATTATTACTCCATCCATCACCATTTCGACCAGGGGGTATCAGTCTTGGTGGTGAGGTGGGGTTTGCGTGAGAATAGCAGTGTGGTTGGGAGTGGGAGGGCCAGGACAGACAGACAGCCGAGTGCTGGGGTGGTGCCTTCACCTTTGCTGGGGTATGAGCAAATTCCAGGTGAGGAAGTGTTGACATTGAAGGTGAAGGACCATGGAAAAGTTAGGGCTCTTTTTCTGTAGGAATCCAGAAGATGCCTTTTGATTCTCTGTGTGTCCCAGAAAGCCCGAGAAGGGGTCTTAACCAGCTAGAGCGGTACTGCATCTCCCCGTCCCAGCACCAAGGGGCCTTGGAGCTCTGGAAGGTTCCATGGAGCCCACACAGCCTTCCTGCTCCAGCGCCTCTGGGACAAGCGTGTCCGCAGGCAGCTGGTCAAGTCCTTTTCTTCTCTTTCGTCTCTTTCTAAAGCCACACAGCTAGCCTGTTAGGGGCAAAGTCACAAGGAGAACCCCAGCCCCCTGAGTTCTTGTCTGCGTCCCCCACTGCGATCCCGGGTGCCCCCCAATCCTAGCTGCTCTAGCAGCCCTCAGCCAGCTGCTGCCAGAAACTTACATTCTGTGGATTTGTATTTTGTTTTCATTTTACTTATGTCGTAATGTAACATCAAGAGAAGTCCAAGGGCTTTACCAGAATGGGGGAAAGGCAGGACTATTTGATCACTTTTCTTAAGTGGCTCTATAGCCGACACAGCAGAGAAGGTGGGCGCTGCCCAGCGGCAAGGTGATGGCCTTCCAGGCGAATCGACATTTTTTCTTGTTTCTTATTTTTTTGCCTTTCATCCTTTAGTCAGAACTTTTTCCTGGTTACTTAGAAAGTATATGAGAAAACAAAGACCTTTCCTGTCAGCCTTGGTGAGCAGGTGGAAAGCTCGTAGTCGTTTAAAATGCAAAATCCTCCTAAGACCGGAGCACTTCAGAGCAGGCAGTGCGGGCAAGAGGATTTTGCCGAGCTAATGAGAGAGCGTGCCCACCCGGGGCATTTCGTGGTCTGACCTTTCACCGCACGCGGCTTCCTCCTCCACGTCTGTATCGCGGGTCTCTGTCTGTCCTGCCGTTTCAGAAGGATTATGGGCGGCGTCTCGGAGAAAGCGCAACTGGGATCCTTGCAGGTGCGGCCTGGGCCAGCGCAGCCAACGGTGCAGGCCTCCCCCCACTCCGGGAGCCCGCCCCAGCGCAGAGCCCCCGAGTCCTGCTCTGTCACATCGGCCTGTGTGCAGCTAGCTCCCCAGGGACCTGGCCATTCTGCACTTGGCTGACATCTCAGGTTTCCCCAGTCCCTTAGGAGATGGAGAGGAAATGTGTGTTTTTGGTTTGAGAAGGAAGATAAATCACTAGATGTCAGACCAGAGGCTCAGACTGAGGGCTATTTTCATTGGGGCCTTGAAAGAGCTGTGTGGGCCCCCCACCTCCCCAACAGCATCTACTTCAGCCCCAGAAGCTGACCCTCCTTGAGAGGCTCGGGGGTAAATCCTGCACCTAGTCACCCCTTCGAGTAAAGCGAACCCTTCGAGTAAAGCGAACCCTTCGAGGCTCACAGCCGCCTCCTGTGACCATTGTCCTGCATGTGCACATCCTTTGCTACCTCCCACTGACATTTTCTAGTCCAAGGGCGACACCGTATCGACCCCCGTGAAAACGGAGACGCTAATGACGCTGGGATATGAATCCGCAGTTTCCCTTTTGTGTTTGGTAATCCTGGGAGGCAGAGACTAGGAGATCTGTTCCAAGAAGTATTCACTGATTTGGAGCAGAGTTTCTCCAACTGCATTCCTTGGAGCCCTGAGGCTCTGTGGACTTCGGCAGGAGCTGAGGCAGGGGTCGGGGGCCAGCAGGAAAGGGGCAGGGCGCCGAGAAGGCCAGTGGGCAAGGCTTCAGGCCTTCCGCCTCTGTCCTGGAGTCTCCTCTTTCCTCCGTCCTTTCTGTTGTGGTCCTGCAAACTGCTTCATTGACAGAAGGTTCCACCAAGTTTTAAAAAGAGTTCGAAGACCACTGGCTGATTTAGAGGTTCTATCCACAGGGTTCAAGCTATAATTATATTCACAGGAAAAAGTAAATAAAAACCCATTTACGAATCCAGCTTAATTAGCCCTCACATAAAGTGAAAGTAAACCTCAGCGGAATGCTACAGGATTCTGAGTCACCATAATCCTTTTCCCTTTCGGATGTATTTGAGGGACCTTGCATCTGTCATCAAGCCCCCCCTGCTCCCAACTCATAGGGTTGCCTTGCACTGCGTGTGAGTAACTCCCGTGGGCTCTGGCTGGAGCGTGAGCAAGCTTAAGAAATCCTCACTATCCGAATAAAACCCAGGGGTCATTCTCTTTTTTGCAAGGGGCAACTTCTCAACCAGTAAATGGTGACCCAGGGGATGGGGTAGGGGGCAAGTCCAGAGGCAAACACAATGGCTTTAAGCCAAAGGGTAAAATGCACGTTTTCAGGAAAATTTGATAAATTTGCCCCAGGCAGGTCCTGCTTGCACACTGAGTTCTTATATGGGCCCCTTTATATTGCTGTTTGCTTTGCTTTTAAATAAAAAATGAGTGCCTCCCAGCCAGGGGCCTCTCAGGCCCTGAAAGGGTCTGCACAGCATTGCCCCGCCCCCAGCCCCAGGCTCCAGGGTCAGAGGCGGATGGGAATTGCCAGCACAGTGTCAGGAGGGACCGAGGTGGTGGGGGCAGCCGGGGTCTGGCCTGGGTTTGTGCGGTGAAGGACAGGCAGGGTGGGCACTCTCAGAAGTGGGTTTTCAGCTCTCAGTTTTCTGGGGCGGGCCCTTGAAAACAACTCGCCTGCTGTAGAAAAATGAACGAGGACCTTCCTAGGGGTCTCAGGCAAACTGGGGAGAGAAGGGCAAGCCTTGTCCTGGTTCTCCAGACAGACCTCTGCGGCACTATATTGCCCCAGTCCTGGCTACAGGTTTGCTACTGGAAATAAACACCAAGGTGGCCAGCTGTGATTTATGATGCCCATGACCCCGCCTCAGATCCTAGAGGGCTCCGGGCTGCAGAGCACCTGGGGCTGGCGTGTCCCTCCTGAGCCTGGGGCTACGGGCCCTCTGCTCTCCCGGGCCAAAGGGTAAAATGCACGTTTCAGGAGAATTCGATAAATTAGCCTGAAGCGGGTCCTATTTGCACACTGAGTTCTTATATAGGCCCTTTTATATTGCTGTTTGCTTGGCTTTTAAATGAAAAATGAGTGCCTGGCAGCCAGGTGGCTGGGCGAAGCCGCGCCTGTGCTGACGAGCGCAGGAACCTCGGAGGGTTTCGAACCCTAGCCCCACCTCCTCCTCCTTTTGAGCCCTCCGAGCCTCAGTTTCCTCTGCTCCGAAATGCGGATATGAATAGCACCCACTTCATAAGGCTTTTGGAAGGATGAAAGAAGAAGGTCTTTATGGGACCGCAGCTCAGCCATTGGCACATAGAAACCACTCCGTAAGTACCAGCTATTACTAGTTTAGTTATGGTCGTTGAGAAGCGAGCGCTGAATGTACTGTCTAGTAAGAGCACATTTTGCAGTAAAAACCATCTGGGTTCCAGTCTCAGCTGGGCCAGTTGCTAGCTGTGTGGTTTCGGATAAATTCCTTGACTTCTCTGAGCAGAATAAAGATGATAGTGCCCATCTCACGAGGCGGCACTGACAAATTAAAGGATATAATGCAAATAAGTGCTTAGCACTGGGCCTGGCACTCAGCCGGCAGTCAGTAAACGATAGGTATCGTTCTTAATGCTGGCTCTCGAGTATGGTATTTTCCAAGGAGAACTTAAGTGTTTGTTTGGTTTCCCCTAAAGCCTCCCCAGAGTGTGTTTCTCTGACTGAACCAGCAGTCAGATGACAGACTGACAGACAGTACGGTTCTGCTCAGGAGGGACAGGGTGCCACGCCCCTCCCACGCCCTGGCCCCGGGCCCCTCGGGTCTCCTTTGGGAGCCGTGATGTTCAGACCGTTGGCTGGGACAGGGACATATTGTTTTAAATTTGTCGACGCTCATCAAATTGAGTGAGGATAATACTCTTAGGGCTGCGAGGTGACGTGGGAAGATGCGGCGGGAGATCTAGACGTGAACGGGAAATAGAAGAGACGAGATTTCACAGAATCGCGATCATTTCAAAACAAGACAGAAACCCGCAGCGTGAAAACAGAGGCTCACCCCGACCGCGCTGGAGCGGGGACCGAGTGTCTGGCCAGGTCCCACCCTCTCAGTGCTCTCTGCTCTCTCCTCCGTTGGCGGCAGGGTGAGGGTGGCCGGAGGAGGAGCCTGGGGGACAGGAGGGACTTCTGAGTGAGATGCCCGCATGCTGCAGTTACCAGGGCTGCTGGCCCCACGTGAAACACGCCTTGCCTCAGTTGGACTAGTCTGCCACTAGTGGGGCCCACCCCGTCACACGTCTGCGGGGACAGTGCCTAGGACCCGCCGGCCTGGTCTGAGAGCATGAGCTCAAGACTGTTCTGAACCCAGTAAATAGTGCGAGAGGCGGCCATGGAGTTTTTCTCAAATGGGCCTGGACTTTTCTTGTCTACTTAGTTTAACCTTTTGACTGTCACGGGCCAGCGACATATTTCTTCACAGAACTGTTAGAAATAAAAGGGACCTCTGAAGACATTCAGTCTGATCCCATCACTTCACAGGAGAAAGGGACACACCGCAGACAGGTGAATGCCTTGTTCAGGGTCCCCCTGCTGGCTTCTGGCAGCCCTGGGGCTAAACTCCAGACCTCAGCTGACTGTTTCTGGTTCCTGCTCTCTGGTCCTCCCGTTTTACGACGCGACAGGCAGTGACTGCGCTTCCTTTGTCAGGTCCTTTGCCCAACTGCTCTGCACTAGTGTGTATCTGCCTTTCCGTTCGTTTGACTGTTGGTTACAACTCAGACTAGCCCAGTCTTTTAGGATCCGGCGAGCTCACTTGTCAAACATTTGGAATTCTGTCGGATGCAGAGGTTAGCTATGACTTGTCCCCAGAGTCTTGTCCTAGTGGGCTCTCCTTCTTTCTGACCCTGGGGGGAGAGACAAATGCAGCAAATCCCACGGGAGATTTGCTGGCAGCCTCTCTACTGTGTTCTCAGCAGATTCCGTTCGAATAACTAAACCTGAGTTTACAGTTCATCTTCTGTTTCATAGAAGAATCACTTGGCTTTTTTTCTTCTTCATGTGGATACTTTCATTTCCTGCAAACTTGGTTTCGGAAATCCACTTTCTAAATTCTTTTATTACAAACAAGAATTTTGTTTTGTGAGCATTTTTAACTGCCCCCCCCCAAAAAAAGATCATTTCTTAAAGAGGTGTACTTCCGTATTCGATCACGAATGGATTTGCCTGGTGTTCATGGCGTCGTACGCGAGGCCGTCTTTCTGTCCTGTTTTGTAAGGCTTCCCTGCATTCGGCGTGGCTTTCTAATAAGAAACTTGAATTCAGTGGTGTGTCTCTGAGGCAAATCAATTCAGTGCCGGGGCTGAGACTGTGGCGATGTGAATGTCCGATAGCACTGAGAGCAGGAGTTTGCTTCGGCAGGATTTATTAATGAAAATAAATCCAGAAAATGCTGCTTTCTGAAGTGAACAAGGAGTGCAAACCTCTGGCACAGCTGAGACGGGGAGCGCCGGAGAGATCCCAGAAGAACGCTGGTCCATTCTTCTCTCTGGGCTCTTGCCCGCCCGCAGGGGAAGTTCCTGGTTGAACCTCCAGCTGCCTAAAGTGAGCTCCGCGAAGGTTCGCTGCCGAGCTTAGACGTAAACCCCGCCGCTTACCCTCGTGCACAATGCGTGCAGGCTGAGAGGCACATTAATTATACCCCTAAGTATCTGGTGTGGAGTTCGCTTTAAGCTGAACCTTCCAGCTTCTTGGGTATGTTCTGCCCTGGGTGCTAACTTCTAGAAGCTATTCTGAGGGAGCGGCTAAGAGCCAGACACCCCTCCTTCTGTACCCTCTGGCTCCGAGTGGATGGGAAGCCCACGGAACGGTCTGGGGTGAGACTCAAGGCTCTGGATCTTTCCTTGCCAGCCAGTCATGTGACTTGGGTAAGCTCTTTCCATTCGCCACCCCCCCGGAACGCGAGTGCTGTCTGTGATCCGTTCCAAATATAAAATTATAGAATTCTAGGGCTTTGGCAAATTCTGTGCCCATGTCATTGAGAGAGAGAGAAAACACACACACACACACATCATCGAATTGCAGGAGCAATGGGACAGAGAAAGGCCTTAGAGTGACCAACCATCCTGGTTCTCCTGGGACTAAAGGACTTCCCAGGACACAGGACTTTCAGTTTTCAAACCAGGAAAGTCCAGGGCAAAACTGTCACCCTACGTGCGCTTACGGAGCCCTACATCAGCCTCCCTGAAACGTTAACATGCGTGTGGGATAGGAAAAGTGGAGGCTAGAGGGAGTTTCTAAACCCAGCAGGCGTTCTCACGGAGCCTGGCTGATCGGCTGAGAGGGACGGGTGCCAAGCACGGTTCTCAAAAGATAGCACCTTAATGTGTGGTTCGCTTATTTAATCAGCTTCAGCTGTGCCATTTGGGGCTGTTGTGTACTCATATTAAACTCACAGAAAATGGAAGCAGGAGCCTGAGGATTGTCAGTTCACTCCCACCCCTCTCCAGTACCAAAAAGGAAAAAGGAAAGCCATCTACATTTCCATAAGAAATCGTTTCATCCTCTCCCTGTCTTGGGAGTAGAGGCTTCCTCTCTAATGGATAGGCTGCCACCTCGTGGCCATAAGGGGGAATGTGGGAGCGTGCAGGTAACCATGGAGAAGGAAATGCCCCTGGGTTAAATCGATTCAGCTCCTACCTGGCAGGAGACAGCCAGCTAAGTGCTGAGCAGCTAAGACTGTAATTTGATTAACAAGGGTTGAACTTGCTCTGTGCATGTGACAAACAAATGTGCTTAGCACTTCGCACGCGATGACTCCTAGGGTATTTCCTACAACCCGACTGGTAGATGTTACTGTTGTCACCAGTTTGCAGAACAGGAGCCAGAGACTGAGAGGTCGTCACGTTAAGGGCTAGAGTCTGAAATCAGGGTAGCTTGGTCCTAAAGGTCGTGACCTCGATCACATGGCTATCCTGGAGATAAAATTATCACATGGCTATACTGGAGATAAAATTAGCAAGAACAGAAACAGAGCAGCACAGATAGTCTGGGAGCAAGAAATAGGTCATCCCGAATATGTGGACATAAAGAGTGAGTGCCAGTCAGGGAGTAGAGGCGGCCAGTCTTGTCGGGCAGGATTAAGATTAAGGCAGAAGGTGGGATCGGAAGTAGTCGATGAAGGAAAGGTAGGACTCATAACTGGAGCAAGCTACAGCTTAGTGACCATTAAGTCATGCGCCGACAGACTCCATGCTTGATAAATATCGGCCTCTGTTAACAATGTTTGTTGTTATTATTAGTGAGATCCATGCTAAGGGTTTTCCGTGTATCTCATTAGTTTGAGATCTGATTGTGGCCCCTATTTTATAGGTGAAAGAACCGAGCCTTCCAGAGGCTGTTACCCAGAGTCGTATCCATAATAAGCGACATTGTTACATTTGAGCCCAAGTCATTGTGACTCTAAGCCAGTGCTAAAAACCTGACATGCTTCCTAGTGGGAGGAAACAGAACTGGCACAGACACGGAGGGCAGCGCTCACAGTGTGTCTGGAAGAGCCAAAGTCACGCGAGCATCCTAGGAGGCTTTGAGCGAGGAGAGATGAGAGCACACTGGGAATCCAGATGGAGACTGGATGCCAGTGTCTGGCCAATGGATATGTCAGGAGCCCTGTCCTTCCGGCTACCAATGTGGGCACAGAGGTGCCTTGTACTGCGGGGAAGAGGAGGACCGTGTGGCCCAAGAGGGAAGACCCCCACGGTCCTTATCTACACCACTGGGCAGCACAGTGGTCTGACTCCTTCCTTGATCCATCGACTTCAGGCAAATTAGTTCACCTTTCTTAGCCTCGGCTGCCTCGTCTCATATGGGGAAACCGTTTTTGCCCTACTTCATGGAATTTACCTAAATTGCATGCAACACTGTGGGAGGGGAAATTGTAAGAATCGAATGTAAGAAGAGATGAGAAAAACTGAGTTCTATGCTGTATTCTGATTTCCTGAACTGAATGTATATGCTTGATGGGGCAAACTTGGGGCCAGCAGCTTTGTACAAAGAAGTAAAACTAAGTTTTTCTTTGTGAGGCTGAATAGCTCATGTAAAGAAAACCTTACTCTGTTGGTTAGGAGTCTTTCAGGTACAAAGTTTTAGGAAAAGCCAACCCAAGTTTACTTAAAAAAAAAAAAAAAAAAAGATGATCGCCTCATGGATCTGAAAAGCGCAGGAGTAGGTCACCTTGCATGATGATTTAATCAGGGGTTCAGATACAGCCACCACACCCAGTTCCTCCCTCTCCTCTCCTCTCCTCCCCCTGCGCCCCCTCTCCACTGATTCTCTGCGTGGGCTCCATTTGCAGACAGGGGCTCCCATCACTGTGGCAAGATGGCCACCACGGCTCCAGACATCACATCTTCCAGGTCGAGTGGAGAATAATGCCCATTTTTGTCTTTGTTCCATCATTCCTGCAAACACACCCTCTCTCATTTTTCCAGCTGGGTCACGGGACAGAGAAATGAGAAGCTCTGATTGGTTCACCACATGCTCCTCCCCCTCATGCACAGGAACTGAATTGTGGGGGAGACTGGCTCTGCAAAGAAAAAATGAAGGCTGTTGCAGTTTCTTTTGAAAGCAGGGAAAGAAAGGCTGGGGTCGATGAATCATAACTCCACAGATGTCCCCCATCATCGCCTTGCCCTTCAGTTTGGGACACAGACTGCCCCCTGTGGAACCAAAGCTGCTAGTTTTTTCTTCCGATGACTTGCTGATGATAACAGCAGAGCAAAAGATTGTCGAAGCCTAATCCTTTCTACTTCCTAAGACCTTGCGAAAGTCCAAGAACATGAGCAGTCACCACGGGGGCCAGAATGGCATATTCCTGGCTCAGCTCAGATGGCAGCTGTAAAGGGAGTTGTGTCCTGAACCCTGAGCTGGTTGCTGAAAAGGTTAAAGTGAACTTAGGCTGCAGTTTAGTTCCCCACCCAGGACCTGAACTCGTCCTGCGGGGTGCAGAGCCCAGGTGGCTGCAGGAACCACACCGAAAACCCCTGGCCTTAAGGAATTCTCATCCCGGGGGCTTCAGGGTCAAGTCACTGTAATTTTATGAAATGACCTGAACATTTTAGATGACTCCTTTACGGTTTCATGTTGCTTTTCTCTTAGCATTTCTCTTCTATGTGTAATGTTTCTGGATCATTATTTCTTAGTTTATGATTGGAACCACCTGGGTGTTTCAAAGTGCAGAACTGCTCCTCCTGTGGACCTGGTGATTCAGAATGGGGTTGCAAGACAGGGATCTGCCTGTTGAACAAGCACCCTGGGTTGCTAAGTCCACTGAAGTTTGAGATGTTCTTCTATTATGCATAAAGTTCCTCTACATAACTCCCATTTTATTAATAAGTAACTAAAAATCAGCCTCATATTCCAATTATTTTCCTCTGAATTCCAAAAGTAATCCATTAAGGAACAGGAAGCTTTTTAAATGGGGCCCTTCCTCTTGGAAAAGTAGGGCAAGCGAGAGGTTTTCAGAGTTACCCTGACATTTTCCCAAAAAGAGGTCATTAGGCCCCATGCAGTCTCACCTTGATATTTCTTGGCTGCTCTAACCTCGTGATGATCAGAGGCTATAACGGTTAAAAGACAAAGCCGGCTGAGAGAGTCCTGACAGGGAGCACGCCAGGTGACTTAATTGAATTTGGGCACTTCAGATGGGGTAGCTGGTTCTCATTTGAGAAATTCAGATTGAATAACCAGTTCCTTGTTAAGGAAGGCTGTGCAATCTGAGAAGCCCGCGTCAGCCCTGCCGACTCAGCCAGTCCTGACACCGAGTCCTCACCCCTCCTCACGTTCACCGGCGTACGTTCACAGCGCGTTTATTTCCTTCGCCCTTGGGATTTTTTTAAGTTCTTTATTATTTTTAAAAATTATATGGAACAGGCATGCCTCGTTTTATTGCGATACTTGTTTAATTGTGATGGTCTGGACTCAAACCCACTATATCTCCAGGTATGGCTGTACTCAGTTCCAAGTCAGGTGGTATTCTGGTTTGCCACAGTGCATTTTACAATGTCTGCTCTCTTTTTAACTGTTATTTTTCCTATCAAATTTTCCATTTCTTTCTTTTTCCTTTCTTCCTTGCCCTCCTTTTAATACGGTAATGATATCTTAATTTACTTTCATTCCAAGACTAAAATTGGGGGCGGGGGCGCAGTTCTTTTGAGAAAGGAGAATTTTTCTATAATCTCTCTATTCATATCATGTACCTAAAAAAAAAATCTTTTCGGAGTAGCTTATACCCTCTTTAAGTAAGGAAATAATTATTGCAGCTATTATTTCCTATGCGCTGAGCACTGTTCTAAGTGCCTTATAATTTAATTGTGACAATAACTCTAGGATTCAGATTCTCTCATTCTGCAGACGAGGCAACTGAGGCACAGTGACATTAAGTGATTTCCCTTGAGACCCAGAGCTAAAAAGCAGAACGGACCGTACGCCTCTGTCCTCCGCCACCTCTTGAAAGGAATCTTAGCCTCAGAGGAACAAGGCAACATCAAAGTCCCACCGAAGATGCACAATATTACTGGTGAAGAAGATATTTGCTCCCATCCTAGGGGAAGGGATTACAGGGCTTAAGTGGAGAAAACCTTACCACTAACCTACTCTTGATTTATGTGAAGAGATAAATTGGCACCAGACAGGGAAATCCCTAGCTTTGGGTAATCTCGGGGAGTTCGCCTGGGGGATAAGCCTCGTAAGAGTGCCACAAAGCGAGGAGCGTTTTATTGTCCAGAGAGTGACGTTTTGATCACTAAGTTTTCTGGAGCCGGTAGATATCAGGAAGTCTGCCTTAGCCTTTTGACATTCAAATCCATCTTGCATGCGGATGGAAATGTCACTTGAGACAGGGGCATCAGTTCACCCAGATCTCCAGGACAGCAGTGTGACCACTTCCTACCCTCCAGTTTTGGTTATTCCGTGGCTTAGATAGCCTGGCTTCAAGTGCATAGTTATCCTTTGTCAAAGGAAACTAAGCAAGTAAGTTAGATGCTATGGGCAGCAATATCTGAGCCCCCCGCCCCACCACCATTTTTACATAAATTTTCTTGTGGCAGAGGTTGTTTTAAATAAAAATTAAATGTTGCTAGACACAGTTATGCCAACCAAAACATTTGAGTGACATTTTCAGAAGGCGAGGCGCAGTGAGGATAATGATTGTGTTTGGAGTAAGGATGTTATAACCAGGAGCCTTTCTGCACAAAATAAAGCAGTTACACTCCAGAATTCTCAGACCATTGACCGTCCCGTGACCTTCGTCCAAAGAGATTCTTAGAAGGCCCTGGTGATCCAACAAGTGCCACCCAGCTGGAGTTCCACTCAGAAGCAAAGCTGCACCCCAAATGCCAGCTCTCTTCAACTCTTAACTTTTTTCCTTTAAAAATAATCTCCAACTTATAGACTAATGCACTTTTAAAACATAATAAAAATAACTTCCTGAAAAACAGAATAAAAAAAGACATATAAAACAGAAGCTTGAATATATTAAACAGGCCTAGAATGACATTTTAAAAACTACATCAGAATAGATATAATAAGAAAAAAAGGAAAATAATTACAACCCTGTGCACATC
This sequence comes from Pteropus alecto, assembly GCF_000325575.1. Lineage (NCBI taxonomy): Eukaryota > Metazoa > Chordata > Mammalia > Chiroptera > Pteropodidae > Pteropus > Pteropus alecto. The sequence goes on along the minus strand of NW_006431919.1, from coordinate 15,127,622 downwards.
GGTCACGGAAAGGACGTGTGTGGGCGACTAACATCACTTACTAGGTTGTGGCAATGTCACACTGTTATAAAAGCCTCTGAATAACTTACTCTCAACTTCTGTATTTATGTCTTCAGAGACTAGTAACCAAGAGTCCACGGACTGGCAGAGATCACCCGAGAGTTAAGGGGACTCCAGCCTTAGCTCCAGCCTCAGTGCCCTCAAATAGCCAGTCCTAGAAGCTTCCTGGGAAACCAGATGCCTTTGATACAATAATCCAGAGCCGTGGGAATAATGTGCCTGACACTGATTCAAACCATTCATCAGAGGAACATGAGAGCAGATGATGTACCTTTAGAATTCTGGCATGGAGTTACGGATCGGAGATGAAATTAAGACTTAACGGCTGTCATGCTAAAGGGTAGGAGAGAGCGGGCAGCAGTTGAACGGTACCCTGTTCAACCCAGTCTGCCGCAGTCACAGTCAGGGAACATTGGCTGGGAACAGCGCCCGCTGACCAGGCCTCCTCTCGGCTCCGCTGGCCCTGCCACGTGACGCTTGCTTTATTACGTTGTATTGTATTTATTTTAATGGGCGTGAGGGAGGGAGGGAGACCCTGCCATACGCATCGGCACTAGTATTTCTGAGGCGGGAGTAATCCTCCAGCCTCCTTCCCAGACGTCCCCAAACTCGTCCCCGCCCTTTCTCTTCAGACCCCACGCCGCCTCCCTTGGACGTTCCCATTTACCAAACTCCCACCCACTGCGCTGTCAATTTCCCATTAGCTGGCAGCCCACAGTGCGCCAAGGACAGACTGATGAACGAACCAATGAGTGGTTCGAACTATGCATATGTTGATAAATAAGAGCGACCTTGCTCGTGTAGAACATCACCGTCACACATGCAATGACGAAATCACGTATCGAGACAGTCTCTAAAAATAGTGCCTTGAACATGGTTGTCGAAATTTACTTTTAATGCTTTTTTTATTTAAAAAATGTTTTAGGAAAAACGCAAATTAGTGAAAATTAGAAATCCTCAAGTTCTTCTATAGAACGCAGCCATTTTTTCTCAGCGTCATAGTATTCCACTGTCCAGCTTTACTAAAATGGAGGTAACCATTACTTCATCGGTAGACATTTGGTTACAGGTTCATTATTTTTTTCAGTTAACATTGCATGGTAAACTTTCCCATGTCATCAGATACTCCTTTATCCTAGTGGTAATGACTACAGCAGATTATTCTATTATATGCATATAATGCCGTGTTTTCCTCCCAGATTTCTGCTGTTATCAATAGTGTTACTGGGCAGCTTTATGAATATCTTTGTCTCCCTTCATGATTATTGTCTTCGCTGAGGTCCATAGCCTTGTAAGCGCTGGATCAAAGGGCATGGAAAATTCTAGGGCCTTCCTGAAGACTTGCTGTATTGCCCAAGTCTATATGGAAAGACAAAGCCTGAGGAGAAAGACAGGTCTTAGTCCTAATCCTTGCTCTGTCACTCACCAAGCTGGGCAACCTTTGTTAAGGACCGACATTCTCTGAGCCTCTCTCCTCGAGAGAACATAGGGACGAAAGTAAAAGCACCGACTTCACAGGACTGCTTTGAAGGTCAAATAAGACCATGCATTTCAAGCCCCTAGCACGATTCCTGGCCTAGGAAGTCGCCTTCCCCGTGGTCAAATGACATATGAGCGAGGACACATTTTTAACTGTCTGTCATCCCCATCAGCTTTTACACAGGTCTCAAACCTGGGCATCGCTCCATAGTACATTTCAGGCAGGAAGAAGGGGTGTGGGGGCTGGAATTTCAAAGGCACACAGAACTGGCCTAGCTCTTCTATAATGGGAATAAAATCTCCCACGAACAAATGGTTATGAGGTGACATGGGTGTGGGGTTTGGGTCTTCCGAGGTTTGTGTCCCATTCTTTGGAAGTATGGGGCCACAGCGATGTGTGTTGTTGCTTCCTCGATGAGCAAGATGACAGTGTTATCTCAGAAGCTGGGGGAAAAGTCCCCTTTTGCCCAGTTTCCCTTTTCCCAGTGTTCTTTGTGAAGCATGCTGAGAGCTAAGGGGAGACAAAGGAATGATACCCGCTGATCCGCAGCAAAACTGCATCCACCTCTCTCTAATCTGTTCTGGTTGAAACCTACAAAGGTTAAACTCGAGCAAGCCCCCAGGGATGGCGAACGGTCTGCGGTTAGCTGTGTTGAGGAGCCTGCGTCCCTTCGTCTGCCCTGGCTTGTGCAGCAGACACATTTGTATGTTTGTATTTTCCAGAAGGGATAAATCACACAAACAGAGCACCTCAGGAATCCTTTGGGGAGTCAGCTCTGCTCCAGCCCCTCCTGTTAGACACATGCGCTATTCTCCAGGCTATAGAGAGCATTGCACACGCAACCCTTGTCTGAAGAGCTTTTTCTGGAAAACTCATTCTTGGAGAGAACTTTCTTTGTGCAATAGTTCAGCCTTTTAGACTAAACAGACTATGAGAAAATAGTAAAACATAGAGGGGAAAAAAAGAGTTCCTTTTGGTAAATAGAGAAAGAAGGACCAGCTTTGGGCCTGACACGCTCTGCCTCTCTGACTCTTAGGCCCCGCGTCCCAGTGGCACCCAAGCCAAGAAAGATATTGAGAAACAGACCCTCTTTTTCACCGGTCCTGTTTTCTCTGTTTTCTCATTGCTTGGATGGCGCTCTGAGCCTGTCTGGCCTCCAAGTGCACATCTTGTCCTCTTCAAGCCCGACACAGGCCTGCGGTTTTTGGCCTATAAAGCAGCATTCATTTAAAATCAAAGCTTTGAAGGCTGGCCTGGTTGGAGAACAATCCGGGAGCATGGGATTCCTTGGCATGTGGACCCCTTGGGGCTGCGTGGAAAGAGGAGAGTCTAGTTTCCCCAGGATGGGCCCAAAGTGATGTTGAAGGATTGTCTCCTGGTTGATGGGCCTGGCTCTGCAGCCACAGCCAGGACAGTCCCTTGTCCTGCATCCCTGCCCCTTCTCCAGTCAGGCGGGTCTGTGGTGCACACATCCTGTTTTTATTATGAGGTGAATTTTGCTTCCAGCCACTTCTAATCCAGCCCCCCCACCCCCCATACGCCACCCACCCCCGTGAGATGAGTCCCAGTCCCATTAACGTGCTGATGGAGTCGGGGCAGATGACAGCACCCGCCCAAGGTTGAGCTTCCAACTGAGGAGGGGGAGAATCTTGGACCGGCGATTTCGGGAGACAGTTAAAAGATTAGATAGTAAATTTACTTAACAGAGACTAATCGCCTGGGACTGGGTTTCATATCCTGTTTTGAAATAATGTATTTTCTTTTGTGCTCTGGTCTGAATCTGTCATCCCTGCTCTAATAATGAGAGGCAGCGATTTTTAATCTTTGACCCGCTTCCATATAATCTAATCACACTGGTTTTCTAATCCTCTTCTCCTTATTTGGTGAAGTTAACGAAAGAGAAAGAACTCATTTCTCTGGCACCACGGGCCATTCTCTACTTCTTATAAGGGGCTGGACTGATGGCAAAATCAGGCTCTACCTGCTGGATCTTCAGCTCTGTGCTCTTCGAATGGCGGGGCGGAGGGTGGGGGGTGAGCAAAGAAGAGGAAAAGAAAGGAAAGGCCAAAGGCTCTTATTCCGAGTCAGATGACTGAAGAGTGGCAGGTAGGAACTACCCGAGCTGTGAGTCACAAAGCGGGAGCGGCCTTCGGGGAGGCTGGCCTCCTCCCACAAAGTCCCTGCAGTTAATAGACGTAGGAAGGTGAGCCGGGTGGTCCTCGGATTGTCTGCATGTGGAAACCTTTACGCATTTAGCCTCCTCCCCTTCCCTTTGAAGCTGGGAGGTCTTAGGTGTCTCCTCCTGCTCTGGGTTTGGCTCACAGGTGGGCGCCTGACCCCAGGCACCTCATGCCGAGGTCCTCCTTTTGGGTGAGATTGCCCACCGAGCATCTGTGCAGACTCTCTGGCTTTGGGGCTGCCCCAGCAGGCATCCTCAAGGCTGGGTGGTTGGCTTCTGTTTGAACGAAGACCGCGAGAAAGTGAATGGAGGAACGCTTTCACTTTTTCCCCTGCCCGCCTCTCCCCACTCGTGCGATTGCTGCTTGATTGGTACCAGAGGCGTCGACAAGATGCCCAGCACCTCCCTCTCTACCTTTTCCATCGCTCAGGGCTCAGGGCCACTCCAGATACTCCTTTGGCCGCTTAGCCAGAGTTCTCTGGTTAAAAGCAACAAAACACCACAAATCTAGTTACATGAAGACAGATTTTTTTGAAAGCACATTGGATGAAGCATCTCAAATCAAAGGAAAGGTTGAAAAACAGGGCTTTCAAAGAGAGGCTCTGATCGTGTTCAGAAGATCTTAAAAGCAGCGATCACTTAACAGTCATACCTAGGCACCAGTGCTAATGGTAGATGCCAAACACATTCGGTTTTTTGGTCCCTTTGCCTATGGACGGAGACTCATTGGCCCAGCTTGGGTCATGTGTTTGGTCAGGGAGAGGTAAGGCATATTGATTAATGGTCCTGTCAATTGTATGCAAAGAAAGGCAACTTCTCGACAGGTATCGGGGGAGGGTACTGCTATCCAAAGAAGATGAAGGCAATGATGGCCAGCCAGACGTCCACAATTCCTTGTCGACTGGGACCTGACCTTGCTAGGCAGGCCTTGCTCTGGCAGCATGCAGAGCAGAACGGGATAAAAGAGAAAGCGATGATGCTCGCTTCCCTGGCCTCCTTCCCTTCACGGTGCCGTCACGTCGCCCACACCACACTCCTGTCAGTATCAGAATGGACAGATAGATTCCCAGAATATGACATTCAGAGCTGAGGTTATTTTATTTCTTTTGAATCTCCAAGGTTCTATCTTCACTTGTCTTCATTAACTTCCCTCCTGGGTCCCATTGTTCCCCATTCAGATCCCTGCCATCACTCAAGATCCCTGTCCCGACTCCCCCCCTCCAAATTCATAGCTAAGATAAATAATTCACAGGCAAAATAAATATCTAGCCCCCAGCCCCAGCCCTGTGTAATTACGTCTCTGGTGAATGTTGGCTTCACCCTTATGGGAAATGTGAGAAGGGAAGCGGGTCCTTTTAGCCTGTGAATGGTGCTTTATTATGATGATGCATGAATGCGGAAGGAATAAGAGACAAAATAAAGTTAATAATACATTGCAGTGTAGATAATTCATCACCTAAATCAATAGGAACTGCAGGTCACTGAACTGGAACCGGTGTTACTGTGATCCAAACATGGAATTAATAATTGAAACTACACTGATCTGTCTTCCTGGAATGGGAAGACAGACAACCCCAGGGATAGATCCGTACAGCACGGGAGGAACAAGGCGATAGAGATAGACAGATGATTCATTTAATTCCTACAGCTGTCACATACAGTAAATATGAAAATCTGCTTTCTATCTGCAATCAGCCCCATTTGGGAGCGAGGTTCTCTGAATTATATCCTCAACTGTGTGTTTATTTTTTCATTTATTGCAGGAATTTCAAATGATTGGTTAGCGTGGAGTGCCACATTCTCTGAGGTTGAAGAGACGCTGTAGCAATGATTAGGCAGTGGTACGCGCAGTATATGTGGGCCCACTACCTCCTCTATACCTGCCTGGAGATTCTGGGTCCTCACTTTCCCAGAAAGTTTGTTTCTACAGCCACGTTGAAGACAGTGAAATCTGTAATGAATGAATAAGCATAACATAAGAGTCCAGAAAACAAGTTCAGAGGGAAATCCTCAGCTCTATGACCTTGCGCATGTTACATGTTCTCTCTGAGCCTCAGTTTCCCTCCCTGTAAAAGGAACTAACGATAGCACCTACCTCATAAGGCACTTGAGGACTGTGTGAGATAATGGATGCAAAGCACTCAGAATCATGGTGGTCCCTGGCACCCACAACATTTGATATTATTCTCAGTGATGGTTATGGAGTTACAAGGCTGGAGTTGGTGGTTATAGAGAGATATTTATTGCTGTTTAAAATTAAAATCAACCCTAGCTGCCCTGGCTTTTAAAGCAGTAGAATCAACTGTAGAAATTAATCTCTGTCCCGTCGCCTTGTGCTCGTGGGAGAATGAACGGGGCCCCGGGGATGGACGCGCTGCTCAAGAAGGACCTCCGCTTGGGGGCGGGGACTTGGCGGAGTTCTCTTGTTCCGCCTAATAAAATGAGAGGAAGCGGGGTGGGCAACAGGCTTCTAGAAGACTCGTTCAAGATAGGAGCAAGGGGGAGAATTCAGGGAAGGATGAGGGAGGCGGAGCCTTGCAGGGAAAGGTGGATGAATTGTTCAAGGACAGAGATGCCTAAGATTCGTCTTTTTTATAATTCTTTTTTCAATTACAGTTGGCATGCGATATTATATTAGTTTCAGGTGTACAACCTAGTGATTAAACATTTATATAACTTACGAAGTGATTACCGGGGTAAGTCTAGTACCCGTCTGAGACCATACATAGTTATTGCATTATTATTGACTGTATTCCCTATACTGTACTTTACATCCCCATGACTGTTTTTATAACTGGCAGTTTGTACATCTTAATCCCTTTCCCTTTTGCACCCATCCCTCCAGCCCACCTCCCATCTGGCAACCATCAAAATGTTCTCTGTATCTATGAGTTTGTTCCTGTTTTGTTAAACCTCCCTTCATCTCCACTAACTTCGCATTAGGCTGCATCTTATATAAATGCTGTGTGTCGGGGGTGGGGGGGAGGTAGTAGGTATGATGTTCACAAATGTTCATAAATGAAAGAAAAAAGGTTGAGTTTCCTGGCTGGGGTGACATGACAGGAACAGCACACGTGGGATCAACCAAGGTGATCCATAAGCTGATCTACTTTAGCGGAAGTAGGACTTCAGAACAAGAGCGAACTAGGAAATGCCTTGGTTTTCGCCCCTACTCCAGGCCCTGGAGAGACCAGGGGGACACAGGGCTTCCTCGGCAAGTGAGGTGAGTCCTGCACCCACTTCGTTTGCTCCTGTGCCTATACCCATGTAGGCTGAGGAGGGTCCGGCTGGACATCATCTGCCAAGTATAGGGACGTTCGTTGCCCAGGAAGTCCCTCCCTATTTTTACCTGCAGTTCTGCTCAAGGGTCTCTTTGTCCCTTGTGTTGAGTGACGTTTCTAGATAATGGAGCACTGGTCTGAGGATGCCATGGAAACGTGTGGTCCACCTTGGGAAAGGGAATGGTGGGAGACTGGCCACCTGAGGCCAAAGAGGAAGACCCAGCAAATGATCAGGATATCTAGAAGGGACACTCCCAGGCCTTTGCCTCACCCCACCCCCATCAGAGGAGAGGCTGGAGGTGTATTAGCAGGTAGAAGGCCAAGGCTGCCACCTCTGGGGGTTTCTGAACCCCCTCATCAGCTGGGATCAGATTCCCGAGAGCCGGGTGGGAATAGTACCTTGGCAGAGGAGAGACTGGCTTGGCTGAGCCCTAGTCTGTCAGGCCAAGGGCCCGGGGCAGAGAGTGGATGGGTGACAGCCCCTCCCTGCGGACAGAGCTGACCACATTCTCAAGACGATTCCAGAGCCCAACAGGCTCTTCTAAGTGGAACTCTTTTTGAAGGGAAATATAGTATAGTCCATTAAATGCAAGTGCTTGATTCTAAAGTCAGTAGTGATGTAAAAATCTGTGTGAAAAAGTGTACCCTTGAAAATCCCTTAAATTGCCCGTAAATCTCAAGAACCTGATTTTTTTTTCAAAACTCAAAAGCCAAAAAGGAACTTACATTTTAAACTTTAATTTTCTTTTGGGATCCGGCCTTCCTTGGAGTAACGGAGGCCAAGATCTGGTCTGAACCGGAAGGGTGACGGGGTCAGCAAAGGTCTTCTGTCTTTTTGCTGAGCAGGGTAGTTCTGTTTCGTAAGTCAGATGCCCTTGGTGATACGACTTCAGTAAATAATGTTAAGAGTGAAGAAGGCAGTGAACCAAGAGGCAAAAGACCTCATTCGGATTGAGGTCTAGCTCCACTACAAACTAGTTGTGTGACCTTGAACAAGACACTTGACCCTTGAACAAGACACTTGACCTTAATTTTTTAAACTTGAGAACAAACTCAGTGAAGATAGATGGATAGATAGATAAAGTAGGTAGATCCCAGCTTTTTAAAAAATGCATAATTTAAAGTATTCCAAACAAGAGCAGAATGGGATGCTTTTATAATTGTGGTTTTATTGTTATCTGTATTTTTTCATGAAAGCCCTACAAACTTAGAAATTCAACCTTTCCCCCTTAATATTGTTGATTTGGATTACAGATGGCCAGAATGTACATACAAAGTATTAAATATTTCCCATTTTAGGACTAAAATCAGCTAAAATTTGTGATGTTCTCCTGTCAACCAAGAAAAATGCTGCTTCTCTATGTACTAGGTGGCACGTGTACTGGATTTAAAGAAGGTAAATTAGAGACAAGTCTTGGTTGACACTTTGGCGCCTCAGGTAGACAGCTTCCGAGGAATTGTAATACCTTACGGAATGCGGAGGTATTCTTGTTTAGGATTTCGTGAATCTACACTTTGGGGGAACCTACCTCTTGGAGTCTGAATTTACTCAAGCCATGAGGATGTTGGCTAAATCAGCTGTCTTACATTCTTTGAGTTTTCTGCACATGCCCCAGGGGCCTTCTCAGGAGTTGGGGAGGCACAAAGGACGTGAAGAAATTTCTAGCTGTCAAAACTCTGGGTTCCCCTGGGCCCCTTCTTGCAATGATACGGGTCTCTTTTATTCGATTTATATATTGTTTTTCGTGTCAGATTTCATTTAAAGAAATGGTCTGTGGTGAGAAAAAAAGAAAGAAAAAAGACATAATCTTCAAAGTCTGATGTCTCTATGTCTAAGTTTTTGCAATCTTAAATAGAGAAACAGACAGAAATCTGAGTTTATGAGCCCTAGGCAGATGGATCCTGAGCACCATGCTAGTTTCCAAGAACGGGTATAGACTCCTTTCCATCATCCACGTCACCCAGGGCCATGGAACCAGTCGACAGTTGATTCTCGTTCTTCATGGTAGTTATAGTCTATAAAGTCACCTTGAACTACTGAATTAGTGAATACGGAATTGTTACTCCTGGGGGAGTTATGTGTACACACACATACTTCACATAGATTATCATCTTAATTCCTAAAAACAGCTCACTCTGGTAAATTTTACTTTCTTTATTCTGTAAAAGGCAAAACAAAGTCCAGAAGTGTTAAGTGGATTGCCTAAGGCACCCCACTAAACAGGTGTTACAGTTGGGATTCAAACCCCATTTAACTGACCCAAGAGCTAGATCTTCTTGCCCTGCCCTGCCCCCACACTCCCCACCCCCTGGCCAGCTCTATATGAGACCCTACGCAAGACACAGCGTTGCCTTGTTTGACCTTCACTGGGAACCTCTCCCTTGGGGCAACTCAAATTTTTGCCACTCTGCACGTGTCCACAAATGACTTTGAAAACAATATAAGTTTTGATTTTGAGGTTACAAATAAATTTTCACAAGTAGGCGAATTTGCAAAGATGGACTATGTGAATAATGAAAATCAGCTATCTACATAATGTCATCCATTTGCATTCTAGTCAAAAAGAGGTAAATTACTTATTTTGCTATTCTGCTGTTCATGTGCATAGTACATCTTACACGCCTATTTGCGTTTCATGGTAATCTGTTAGTCAGATGATCTGGGTGGGACCCCTTGAACAAGTCGGAATTTTTTCCAGTCCTACTAATGAAAAAATTAAGTGAAAAACGAATGCATTGTAAGAAGAAAATGTAATCACAGCGAAAAGTTCCCTCCTCCACCCCCTTCCTGTTCTCTGCCCCACTACCCCCTGCTGCCTCCCTGACTCCTGCTCTCCAGAGGCAAGGCCTGTCTGTACCAGCCTCGTTCCTGGCTGTCTTGTGATGTTCAGTGTGGAGAATGGGTAGACAGACAGGACTTGAGAGGTGGTAAAATGGCGGGATCGACTGAGGGATGGGGCGCGTTGGCAAGGAAGGGCGTCCAGAGCACCCTAGGAACGTGACTCATGGCTCGTGGAGATCAGGGAAATGCTGTCTGAAAAGTCTTCCCCCAGAGAAGTGCAATTTAAAGAAATACTGGAATTCCTTTTTCACCATCTGTGGTTGTCTAACTGCTTCTTTATATATAGCTCCGTGGAGAAACCGAATCTGTTTCATCAGGATACAGGACAAACCTCGAGTCTGTCTCTAGATGCATATGTTTATTTCTGTTGTGTTCACAGCGTGATTTTCCTATATTAAAGTCATTAGAGGACAGGGAGATGGCTTTGGATGCAGACTATGAGGATGACTTTCACTCCTTTTCTGGAAAACTGAATATAAAATTTGGGGGCAGGGCTAAGTGTCCCAGGGAATGTGACCCTTTAGAAGAAAAAGTTTTCAGATCAGTCTATGTCTGTCATGTTTGGTTCTCCTAAGAGAAACAAACGCGGAGTTTCTAGGAGTTTCTCTTTTATATTATTCAGGTTCTACAGGCCTCAGATTCCTCATCCATGAACCAGGGATAAGAGTCCCATCTGAGGCCAGCCATATAAGGAGTCAGCCCTGACACCAACTGACAACACAATAAATTTTATTTGTTATTGCAGTGGTTATTACCATCCTATCAGTTTATTCAAAGAGAAGTTTCTAAAAGTTATTTTTAAAGAGCAATGAAACACATGCCCACACAAAACCTTGTACACGAATGACTGTAGTGGTATTATTCATAAAGTAGAAACAACCCAAATGTCTGTAATGGATACATGGATAAACAAAACATGATATATCTACACAGTGGAATATTTTTCAGCCGTAAAGTGTAATGAAGTACTGATACGTGCTACCACATGGATGAGTCTTGAAAACATTAAGCTAAGTGAAAGAAGCCAGTCATAAAGTGTCACGTGTCATATGATTCAATGCCTGTGAAAATCTGGAATGGGGAAATCTATGGAGACAAAAAGCAGATTAGTGATTGCTTAGGGCTGGGGACAGGGCAAAGATGGAGGGATGGGGGCAGCTAAAGGATATGGGGTTTCTTTTCGAGGCCACGAATACTGTCTAAATGAACCATGGTGATGAGTGCGCATGTCTGAATATACTGGAGAGCATTTATGATTCACTTTAAATGGATTAATTGTAAGGTACATGAATTATGTCTCAATAAAGCTGTTTATAATTTCTCAATGAAGAATGGAGGGAAAAAGTTATTTCTAGATAATTTTGCTTCTGACCGTGAGTCAGAAGCCAACAGTTAGAAAACTATAGTTACATTCATGACAGATGCAAAACAGGACAGCAGGAAGCTGTGTCCCTTCATTCCTTCAGGCTCTGCAAGGACAGTACCCAGAATCGGTGTAAAGTGAAGCCTAGCACCCTTACATTGGAAAGAATTCCAAGGTCATCTAAGGAAAGCATGCCCCAGTCACTGCCGGTGTGTCGCCTCAGCCAAACACTTCTTAATCTCTGCTTTTACCAGGAAATTACACCTAGAGAGGAGAAGGGAACCTCAAGTCCATGTGGGGGATCTTTGTGGCACGCTTGGGGGGAGGAAGGACTTGGGAAGGAATGTGTTTGACCCATTGAAGGGGAGGAGAGGGCAGAGTGACAACAGCTGCTCTGAAGTGTGGGTGAGATGTTGCATGCTGCTCACACCCAATGTGAGGCACAGGCAAAGTGAGTGAAAACAGGCAGAGACAGGTATGAGTGTGCGGAAGACAGCCAAGGGAGGAGAAAGAACAGGAACCGGCAGATGTGGAACCCTCACCATGAGCTGTATACCACACCGGGCGCTTCACAGAGGTCGTCTCACCTAATCTCTATGACATCCCTAAAAATAGGTGTCATCACACCACTGTCACAGATAAGGAAGCTGAGGCTTGGAGAGGCTTTGTGCCTTTTCAGGTACAGAGTGCGAGAGCCCTGTGTCTGAGCCACGAGAATGACAACCGATCTGTGATCTCAGGTGATTCACACGTGATAATAGTGACGACGATGATGATGGTAAGAGCAAAGGTCCCCATGTAGTGCACACTCACGATGTGCCGTTACTTTGCTGGCTTCGTATCATTTAGTCCCCCCATGATCTCTAGACAAACATAAGTTCCATGAAGGCAAGAAACTTGCCTTTTTAACCAATGGATCACCAGCATATAGTGTCTGGCCTATAGATGCTTGGTAATTGTTCGTTGGGTGAATGAATAAAGGAGATGTGTCCTGTAATATCCACCAGCATGCAAGCTCTTTTCGCCCAAGGGGTTTGTTTGGCTGTGGCTCACCACCGCAGACATGGTGCCTAGAAAGTGGCTCAAAGAAAAGCGCTCGATAAATAGTTGCTGAATGAAGGATGCCCCATTTCACGGATGAGGAAACTGAGGACCAGAGAGATTACGTAATCTGCCCAAGGTCATAGAGCCAGGAAGTGGTAAGGTAATGACAGTCCAGGCTCTTACTAGTTATAAGAAAAGGGGACTTTTGATTTAAGGGTGGGAGTAAAAATCTGCATAGAAATGAGTAAGCGAAGGTGTGAGAGTGAATAGGAGATAATTCCTCACACACGTCCACACACAAAAATGCTGTATCTTTCCAGGACAGCTTTAAACAATGTCATCTGGGGGCAGAAGGCAGCTCAATGCTGGACTCCAGCAGAGATTCTGCTTCTGAGTTTTCTTACACAGTTCAGTTCAGAAGAGTTGTTTTTTTCCCCTTCTTGTTTGTAAAGGAAAAGATGGTGAGAAGGAATTAGGGTATTAGCTAACCTTCCATCACTTTGAGAAATATTTCGAGGACCCTAAAGAGAACCCAAGATAAGTATCCCCTTGCCTGTCTCCAGGAGCTGAGGCTGCTACAGGTAAAGAGCAAGTTCATGGAAACTGCACCTGTCACAGACAAATTTAGGGTGTCTCATTCCCATTTATCAAGCTGTCAGCTCCTAACCTGTCAGAAAACCGTCTATATGTGTTTGCGTTTACCAGCCGGATTGAGCAGAGCAGCCCCATCCGGCCGCTTTTACTGCCGATAGCTTGATGGCTGTTTTCAGGATGACCCGAGAGAGGAGGGGAATTTCTTCCTGCTGCCTTTTCTCTGAACAGGAGAAAAACAAACAGAACCCGTACTTTGGGGAAATGTAGAAGCCAACAATAGAACCGCCTGTGCCCAGGGTGGCACGGGTTAGCCTTGGCTATTTTTGTCCAGTGAAACGCTGGCTCCTGGGCAGTATGCGGCTCGTGTCAGCTGAGGAGAAAATTAAAGCCGAAAACCTCTATATAATTTATTCAGCACAACCTAAAATTTACTCCCTGCTTGTCTGCATTCAGGTTGAGCTTATTTAACTGCTTCTACTGTGTCTGTTTAAAGAGAAAACAGAAGAATCAGCTCACGGGGTTAAGATGAACCAAGACACAAAAAGTACACAACGGTTCTTCCATGTTATTCCTCAGATGACTTTGTTCTTCTCTGCTGGGTAAGATGAAAATAACTCTGCACCAAAATGATCATTATTATTTCAAGTCTGGTGTCTCTTGAAAAAAATAAGTGCTCTGGATTTTTTTTTTCCTGAGCAGAAGTTCTCTAGACCAGGAAAGCAAGCCCCGATCACAGACTTCAATTGTGTTCTCTTCTGAAAACACGGTCGACATTATTGTCACCATTTTATGGATGAAGATGAGCGAGGAAGAGTGACTTGCCCAAGGTCACACAGCTAGAAAGAGTCAGAGCTAAGACAGATTAAGTCTGTCTGAGTCGAAGCCTCTAAATTTCCCTGCATTTCGTGCAAGAAATCTTGGCAGTAGAGCAAAGACCTAAAAGGTGTGTAGTCAAGACACAGCGAAGTAGGAGAGAGATTTGGTAAACAGAGAAGGTGCTCTCGCTTTAGAAAGGTCGTTTGGGTTGACAGGTGAGCTGGGAGCCAGATGGCCGTGGATGAGCGAGTTAAGGTTTATGTCTATCTCCGTAATGAGATCTGATGCTTCTTGAAGACAAGTATTTCAAAAGAGTGTATAACTAGGCCTGCAAAAACATGTCCTTTGTAATGTACCCAATAGAGCCAACTACAAAGATACTTTCCACAGTTTAAAATGATGCTGTTGACAATGACGGCAGCGAAGGATGGTGTCTGCCAGGGGGGCGATGGGCCTGGGACTCTGCCACTGTCCAAGTATGGAGACTGGCCCTGCCATCTCAGCCTTATTTGGGAAGCAAGGAGTTCGAAATTCCAGGATAAGAGGGAGAGAGAATGAGATGATTTACACGTTGCGTTGGGAGACACAGAAGAGGAGCAGCTAAGCGAGGGCGTGGGGGCAGCAGGGAGGGGTGAGCTTGCTGATCACGCCGCTGGTGAGCAACGGCCCAGTCCCGCTGACCTGGGAGAGCAGAGGCGGAGACAGGCTGTGAGGGAAGGAATGCCACCTTTAATGGGAGGGGAGAGAGAAATAACTCTTTATCTTTATGTTCGTGAAGGAGGGCAGTGAGGAATCTTAAAAACCCACTCTTTTCCAAGACCTAGGGAGTGCAGAGAGGAAGGAATTTGCATGCCTGCCAGAGCAGGTGAGCGAGGCTTAGGAGAGAATCTGGCGCCAGCACGGAGGTGCCAGCAGGAGGTGCGACTGTGTGAGTGCAGACCTCATCTTTCCCGCTAGCTCTGCTGGGGTAAGAAGGAAAGCGAGGAACCAACGTGTGATCCTTCCCGCGGAGGAGGGCTGACCACATCAGACATCAGAGCTTCAGAGCAGTGAGCGGGACAGGTGCAAGTCAGGTCACAAAAACCCTCAGATAATTGAGATGGGGGTGCCAGAGGATTGGGAGGGTTTTTAAAAAAGTATTATACAAGTGTTATATATTCACTGTAGAAAAGTTACATGATACAGAGAAGCCAAAAAATAAAAAACATTTACTCATAAGCCCTTCCCTAGAAATAATCACTATTGATGTTTTATTACAGTTTTCCCCCAGACCTTCTTCTCTTACACACACACATATGCGCACATTGCCGGGCACACTTGTGTTTAGAGCATTGGATTACAGTAGGCATGCTCTTTAGAAACCTCCCTTTTCACTGAAAAATATATACAGAGCCTTTTTCTAAGTTTACGAACAACGTCCATTTTTTAAAATGGCTGTTGGTCTTGCCCCGTAGAGGTGGGCCATGATATCCACCTTCTACAGTTGGGAAGTTTAGGTGGTTTCCAGATTTTTCCCTCATCATAAGTACTCCAGTGAACAGCCTTGTGCATATAATTTTTTGTACCTTTGTCAGATTTTTTCCTCATGAGTAAAGTTGCCAAGTAAAGGTTATGCACACATTAAGAGCTTTGGCGATGTATTGCCAAATTGCCCAACTGAAAGGCTTTTCCAGCTTATATTCCTTCCAGCAATGACTGAGAGCATCTGTCTCTCCCCATCCTCACTTTCACAGGGTATCACCATCATTTTTTTAAAATTGATGCCATTCAAGTTCGAGAGGCTAGAAGGAACACCATGACCCAACTCTGCCTGGAACCCCCACAGAACTCTTTAGGCTGAAAAGGTTTAGGCACTGGGGATATTTAGAGCCTTTGGAGATAGATTTGGGGAAGTCAAAACACATATAAAAGAATTCATTTAATGTATGGGTGATGGCAGTGACTGGGAGGTTCTCTCTCTGTCAGATTTAACATGTAGAATCAAGAGACAGCTTCTGCCATCAGAAGTGACACTTTCAAAAAGAGTGTGCACTTGTAGTAGGAGAAACAAGGAGAGCAGTCGGTCCCGCGCGGCAGAGGGAAGAGAGGCTCCGTGCTGCCTTCTCTTGGTCCTCTTCCTGTCTCACGCTTCCTAGTGATTCCAAGCAGGGTGTCAGCATTTTTTCTTTCTCTTATAAAAATCACCTTGGCTTTAAAATAAAGAAATCCAGCGAACTCCCCAGTTTCTCCTAGGCAAAAGATTGAACTTCATCTGGGTCCCATCTGAGAAGAGCAGGCATATGAGTCTGACATAAATGGCGCACATAAGATAGAGAGAGCTCACCTGGGGAGGCTTACAAGTGTCTCACATTCAAAGCACATGTCTCTAATGCTAATCAGATAACCATAGCGTTCAGTTCTTACATCTGGCACAAAACTCTTGCTTTTATGTTTCCTATTTTTTTCCCCAGAAGGTAATAAAATTCACAATTGTATCCCATAATCAATATAGCATCTCTTCAGGCACTTCTGCACATTACGAGCATCGAAGCTCTGGCCTGACTCAGATGAGAGAATCAACCATATGCTATTGCTTATTTCTCCTCGTTGAGATACTCAGTTCTGAGATCTCACCATTGGGTGACTTAGAAGGCAGATCTTGTTTCCCCAACTAAACGGGGTAGGGGGAGACAGAGCCAGAGTGAGTTCACCATTGAGAAGGGAGACACATCTCACTATATTACAATTAGGATCGTTGAGCTAGTTACTTAGAAACCAGAAGCACCAGCTCAGAATCAAGTGCATGTTTTGCCCTCAGAAAAACAGTGAACTTTTAGGTGTCATTGCTGATAAGTGATAGAGAAGAATTCTGTCTATACTTGGAGTAGCCATAGAATATCAGTTTGCAACGCTGGCGTGTCAAAGTGCATTTGGCAGGAGGTTCATTTTGGATGACCAACAAGAGAGGCGCCATTAGGGACCCATGCTTGAATGGGCAGAACTCTCATATTTTCCTGAAATGATTTAATGTTGGTCCAAATGTAATGAAAGTCACAACTGTATATTTTGGGGCTGCTTAGAATGGACCGAGTACTTCAGTATTTTATAGCTATCTTAAGTTCATCTTACTAAGAAGAAGAAAAGCCCTATCTTTATCCATAGTTTTAGACTACTCAATAAAAATCTAATTAACCTAAAAAAAAAGAAAGAAAAAAGCCCTATCAAATATCACTTCTTAGCTGTTATAATCGCAGTTTATCTTCCTGTTTTAGGTTATTTAAAATGTTTTAGTATCTTTCCTTGTTAAAGTGAGCAAATTCTCATGCCTGATGAGCATGTTATGATCTCCTAAATGTCATGAGAATGAGGTTATGCCTTAATTTTGTTCTTAGCATTTTATCTTTAATTGATATGAAGCATCTAAAGATTTCTCTCTTTCATGATACTCTGTCTGAAGGAAATCATTCTTCCTCTTTGAGCGTGATCTTTGGGGGCTCTGTTGTTCTGAGAAGAATGAAAAGTGATGAGCCTGGACTAGGGTGAAATAAGCAAGGTGCCCGGGGCGCAGCGTCCGGGGAGGGTGCTCACCCCGAGTGTGTAAGGGCAGGGTCGGCAGCTGCGACCGAGCGCCGCTGTCACGGTGTCCTGGCGCCTCAGCCGGCCTCACCCTTGTCCCAGCTCTGGGCCTGGCGATGATCTCTAGGCTCTCTTCAGACACATCAGTGATACCTAGCTTTGAGCGCCGACTTCACTAGACGTTTGTGAAAGGCCCTCCCAGACGTCAGGAAACACACTCTGTGTGGTGTGCAGGTGATGAAGAACAGGCATGCGTTAGGGTGAAGGGTCCTTCTTTGCTGAGCTCCAGGTGGCTCAGCTACTAACAGCACAGAACGGCCGCGAGTTCTTCCAGGTTCGGCCCAGTCTGTGTTTTATCTTTGCCTCCAGTACAACACGAAGGCCAGAATATTTGAAACGAGCACTGCGATGTGACCAGAAGTCTCAAAGGTCAGCTGTGTTGAACTGGATTATTTTACATTTTTTTTTCAGCTTTTGCTTTATTTATAAACAAAGTAAAGTTCACTCAATTAACCTGGCGTCTTATCTTTTGTTCAATTTGAAAAATGAAACGAGTCTGGTCTTGGCACTATGTATTCAGTAGTCTCCTAATTTCTCCTTATACATCTCGTTGGCCAATAATATGCGAAACTGGGCCTCAGGCTTTCTGGAAGTGCATGGAAATATCTGTGTCTCTCTTATCTCCTACTGTAGTAATTTATTCAAGAAACGTTTTTCCAATAGGTTAGGTATTAAACTCTCCCTTACATAAACCCACGTTGGATGTCTCTGTTGAAATTATGATTTTCAAAGTATTCCATCACTGAGTCCAGTTAAATTGTTCCTAATATTTTCTCATGATTGGGTGACTTTAAAAATCTCAATTGTGCTACAAACGTGTTTTCCCAAAAGCTTTATTAAATTAAGATCTGCGTAGATACTCGCCTTTTATCAGCAGGACAGGCAGTCTTCACCCTCTTGGAGAAAAATCAAGCTAATGATTTTTTTCCCCAGCTGCTTGTATTTCTCCCCATTTGGGCTGCCGTCTTTGAGCTTGCTAGTGTAACCAGGGACAGCCCTCTGTGGCTTCATAAATCAGAATGGTTAATATTTATGGCTTTGTTGGTCTTTTAAAATGCAGTTTGAGGATTTGTTCTTTTTCCTCTCTCTTAAAACTTTACCATTTGTTCTTTTTTAAAGGCGTGATGTTATGGAACTACAATATCTTTTCCTGATTTTTCACCCCAAACTAAGTTCAAAACAAGCTTTAAACAATGTAAGAGAGAGAAAGAGACAGACAGACAGACAGAGAGACTGAGGTTTAAAGATGCAGGTCATCCTCTTGGTCACTGAATCAGCAATTCCAGCCTAGCATTTTTAAGGTCTGTCTTTCAACAAATGCTCATCAAGTGCCTATTATGGGCCAGGCTCCAGGCTAGAAACCAGTCACACACTGATAGACAAGACAGGCTTAGTCGCTGCCCTCATGGAGTTCACCTTCTAATACAAGAGTCACTAAACTTTTTTGCAGTAGGGCCAGAGAGTAATATCTTAGGCACAGAAAGCCACATGGTCTCCACCACTCAACTCTGCCATGTATGGGGAAAGCAGCCGTGAGGAAATAAGCAAGAGTGGCTGTGTCCCAACACAACTTTATTTACAAAAACAGTCAGTGGACCAGATTTGGCCTATGGGCCAATGTTTGCCGACCCCTGGCCACAGGAAAGAAAGATGTGAAAATAAGTAACAACTAAATATAATAATTACCTCCATGTGATCATCTCCTTAAAAGAAGCAGAGCGCTGAGAATAAACAGTGGCAGGGGACACTTGTTTTGGATAGGGCAGTCTGGGAAGGAATGGCTGCTTTGTAGGGGTGTTACTGAAGCTGAGTCCTGACGGAAGTGGATGGTCAGCTATGGGAGGATTTTAGGCAGCGAGAAAGGCAGGTTCAGAGGCCCCACAGAGGGAAAGTACTTGGTGCATCTGAGCAGTTAAAGGCCACCGGGGCCACCTGTCACCTCTCCCAGCTTTCTTCATGCCTCAAGTGGGGTGTTCGTGTGAAACATGGGGAGTCTGCTGGCATAGCCCAGAATCTGGCCATGAAGGTGGCTATTCAGGCTGCCCTGGGGACGCGCTGGGACTTCTGGTGTATGGATGATGACTTCTCTAGCCACCCAGG
This sequence comes from Pteropus alecto, assembly GCF_000325575.1. Classification (NCBI taxonomy): domain Eukaryota; kingdom Metazoa; phylum Chordata; class Mammalia; order Chiroptera; family Pteropodidae; genus Pteropus; species Pteropus alecto. Next base: position 15,108,248 of record NW_006431919.1, on the reverse strand, counting down.
AAAGATGACAGTGGGGCTTGCTTTTGCTTTTTCTTTTTTTTTTTTTTACTTCTGTTTCTTAAGAGGGGACCTTTCACCAGCACATGGAATACAGAAAGCTTGCTTGGAATGTGTCAAGCTAAGCAAAAACACATGGTCTGGATATATTCTCCCAAAATAGAACAAGAGAAAGGCGGGAAATAGAGCAGCCTCCCATAAATCATCATTTGTCCAGGGAAAAGATTTCTGACAGATATGTAGGGTACCAGTGTGTGTGTGTCTGTGTGTCTCTGTGTGTGCGTTGTTTGATTTCCAAGGCAAGATTTCATCGTCTAGTCCTGTCTAGAAAGCAGAATGCTTGTGCTTTCTCCATCTGGAAGCCATATCTCCAGCCACTAGGGAGATGCCCTGAACCCCATGGGTACCAAAACTAGTTAGAGATACCTGGCGGGGGCAGGAGTTGAGCAGGTGGACTAGAGCACCGGAATCCGCAGGTCTGCCCTGTAAGAATGCTGAAAACACCACAGTCCTGTGCAGCGGAGCTGTCAGCAGAATCGTGGCCTCACCTCACCTCCCTCACCCTTCCCATCCATGCACCAGCCGGTACCCGGACGATCTTTTCGAAGCACAGCGTGCTGGCTCATGCGCTCTCTCTCTCCCTAGCTCACTCGCTCCTTCACTCACTCTCGCTCTCGCACTGTCTCTCTCTCACACGCACACGTACAGCCACACACACACATACACATGCACACCTTAAATGGTACCCTATTTCTTTTAAGATAACATAGCATAAAATATCCCTATAGTTGGGCCCTTGGGTTCGTTCTTCTTTAATCATCCTGCATTTTCTCCACCCTCCCTGAACCTTTAATCAGTTCTACCCACCCATCCCGCTTCCTCCTGCCACAGAGCCTTTGCACATGCATGGAAAGCCCTATTTTCTGGTACCTCTTCACCTCGTTCTCAACTCAAACATCCGGCATCCTAATTAGGTGCATCGTCTCTCCTCTAAACTCCTGTAACACCCTGTATTTTTCTTTCAAAGCACTTATTATTCCTATAATTTTATATTTATCTATATTATTCGATTAATGTTGATCCATCTTTGGTTCATCTCGGTTCTCATCCCCTCCCCCAACCCTCCTTACCAATCCTAGGGCAGGAAAGAGGGCAGGGTCTGTGTATAGTTTGTCCATGTATAGTGTTAATCCTGTTTTTTGTTCATCATTGCACTAAAACAGTGTCTGATACACGGGGTTGAAACTAAATACATTTTTTTAAAATAAGTGAATTTCTGGCCCTTTCCCCCTGCAGTGGGCACCTGAGTAATCTTCGGTAATTATATCCTGCCACCTGGGGATTTCTCCTCTATCGTGACTTCTTCCAGTCAGAGATGCATTGGTCCCTGACTGGGCACTTCCGTGGTCAAAGGGGAAAGGGAGGAGGGAGGCATGATGATTCTTTCTGGAAGTTAAGATATTCTGAGCAAAAGGGGTTGTTAGAGATTATCCATTGACTCCTCAGTATATAGGTGAAGAACTAAAGGTTTTCATGGTCAAGGACTCAGTAGATTATCAGCCATCTTTCCAGGCCGAATTGTCAGTTCTTAGGCCACAGATTTTCACCAGGAGCCCTGCTCCCCGCCCTCAGCCTCGGTCTTTCCTCGGCGCAGTGCCTTTTCTTAAGGCAAGTTTAACCTTCAGCAGCCTCGTAAAGGTCTCGCTCCTCTTCTCCTTCCCTCTCGGATTCCTCCTCTTCCCTCCCATTGTCCACTCCGACCAGGCCCAGTGCATCTTTCCACTCCAAGGGTGTTCAGCATCTTCCAGAAGGTGCCCTTTATGCACACCTTTGCTGACCTATTATTATTCTCAAAACGTATCTGCTCTGTATCTATGCACATTGATTTGTAACTTTGCTGACCCAACTGTCGGACAGGCCACCTGGTTGTGTTCATGGGTGTATGTGCAGTTCAGCTCAGTTAACCTCCAGGAGCTGCCTGTTAGTTCAGCCCCGTTCTCAGCTGATGAGGCACTAGATTCGGCTCTAAAACAGGGATTCCCCCAGGCCTGCTATGTTAAAGGCTGCCTCTCCTCATCAAAACTGAATTGAGTTGATCTCACCATCACTTTCCATCTATTCATGGACCAAAAGTTAACTCATGAATGGGATTTATTCCATCCAAATGGACCATCGGTCATTCAGGTTCACACGCTTACCAACATGTGGACAGGGCAAAATTCCCTGGGTTCTGTCCTTGGCTCAGCCATACCATCTGGAGCTAACTCTCCCTGCCTGGCCTGCAGCTATGGAATATGCCTCAGCTCTCTGGGCCTTAACTTCCCCATCTGTAAAATGATCCCAACTCAACTACTACCTTTTGTTTATTTCTAGGTGCCTACACGTTCTTTTCATTCAGTTGGGGAGAGGGGGCATGAACTAGATTTATTGTCTAATACCGAGGAAGCATGGCTAAGACCTAGGAAAATGAGCAAGGTGTGTCAGACAGTGGGGAGTGATGGGGAGCGTGGTGACTCGTAGAGCATATACACACCAAGGAGGACAGTGGGATCTAGTGGACAATGAAGCTGTCTCTCCAGCATCAGCCCTGTCCCTCCTCCACTGGGTAGCAGCCATGTTCTTACAGTGGGACCCACCCCAAGCCACACGTTATGCCCCTGACTGGTCTAAAGTAATCAGGAGAATCCTGTACACCTCGCTGTCATGACTGTTTCAGGTAATCCAGTTTCAGGCCAGCCTACGGCATGGTATTCCCAAAGCCAAAGTCACAGGTGTTAGTTCGAGGCGGCTCAGTCAGCCCGAAGCTCGGGAATTCTGACACATAAAGGCTGCTGTGAAGTCTAGAACTACAACTTGTAACAAGGGACCGTTTTGCCCCTGTGAGTGAGCTAGCCATATAATGAAGCCCATATCTTAGAAGAAAGAATTGAGAAATAAAAATAAATTGGGTCCTTGATGACTTTATTGAGCTCTAAATCTAACCAGCCTTGCCTTCTAATCTGCCTCTGGGCTTCTCAGGTAGTCGGCCTGGGTTTTCCCTTAGTTGTAATAAAATTCTTACCTGATTCAGCTCCATTCAATATTTTTCATGTGAGAATGCAAACCCAGTGTTCAGATCTTCCTTTTTAGCTCAAATTTCGTGATTAAAAGACTCTCTAGGCCAAACAAAACATCTCTGTGAGCTTCTAGTCCACACCTCTCGCTGCTCTGACTTTTGTATTCTCTGGTTCTGTGACTACAGATCCTTGCTAGAAGCCCAGCTATCTTCCTTTCAGTAGTCATAACCTGGCTTTGTATTGTCAGCTCCGTCTTCAAAAAATAGCATTATGTGGGATACCGCAGATACACCGGTTTCCGTTAGTGAGTTCATGAACGTCTGAATGAGTTAAGGGCTTTGGAGCTTCACATAGTTTAGACAGATTGGGAAAATTTAGGAAAAAAAGAAAATCAAAGGATGGCATATCCACCTTTTCATTACTGTCTTCTTCACCACCACCGCCACTGGCCAGAGAGAGGGCACCTTCTCCCAGCCCCATCGACACCCCTGCTGCATCTTCTGGCCCTCTCCTGGGCTCTGTGTTGTCCGCCGAGGCACAGACCACTGGAAATGGGATGTGTTTGAGTGATCATTTGCTTGAGCCTCTTATTTTACAGGCGGTTGCAGACATGGAAGCAACTTCCTATGACAGCATAATTAAGTACGGGTGCCAAGCTAAAATCCGCAACTTCTGATGCTCAATTTTATGTTACCTACATTTGCTATGCTACGCCTCTTCATCTTCTCCCGCACCAAACCATCCAGCCTAAGAATGTATCTTTCACTGAAAGTATCTTCAACGGGAACCGCGTTAATCACACTAGTAAGAGCACACTCTCATGGACTGATCATGGCCCTTTGGAGTCAGCTGGTCCTGAGTTTGAATTCCAACTCTGCCATCTAAATCTACATGATCTCGGGCAATTTACTTAAGCTCCCAGAGCCTCAGTTTCCCCTCTATGTATAAAGAAAGTATGAAATTGTACCTTATTTCATTGTTATGATAAAGAAATCGATCGTGGAAAATATTTAGATGGTATCTAGCATACAGTGGGCATTTAACAAATACATTTAAGTTTTTTCTTTTCAGAAAGCTTAAAATTCTAGGGAGGTGGTATTGCTCCTAAAATCTCATCTGCTGGATCGTGTTCACTCATCTATTTGTATATGCACCGTGAATCAGTCACTAAGCACCTGCTACAGGCCGTGCCTTTGCTGGCCACCGTAGATATGTTGGTGAACAAGACATGGCCCCCGCCCTCCTAGTTTATAATCCAGCAGAGAAGATGGACATTCAAACAAGCATGTAGAAAATATACATCACGGTCCTTGAGTCTCTCTGGAGCCACGAGCCATGCTAGGGAGATGACATAATATGGGGCTAAAATGAAGGGCTCTGGAGTCTGACTGCCTGGGAGTGAGTCCTGGCTCTGCCTGCTACCAGTGTGTCACCTTGGTCACTTCACTTAACCTCTCTGGGCTTTAGCTCCCTTATCTCTAAAACGAGGATAATAATAGTTCCTGCCTCACAGGACTGTCGCGAGGGTTCAAGCACATATAACAGTACCTGGCACAGAGAGAGCACTCTGTAAATGTTCCCTATTGTCACTGTCTGGGCGACATGGTTCTAATGCCAGATGTCCTGATTTTCACGGGGATGCCACAGCCACAGTCCTGCATGTCTGAGCTGAGTGGAGAAGCAACTTCAAGCTGACTCCCCGGGACAGGGGAGACGGAGCTGGGCCTCGGGGCTGCAGGAGAACTGAGCAGCCATGTCCTCACGGCTCTGAATCCCTCTGCCCCTGTCACCAGGACAGAGCCTTGGAGCCACGCCTCAGGTTCCATTCTTCAGAGATCACCTGCTCTAGATAGCCAGGGAGGTGGGCCTCTGCCAGGTCATTGCTCATCATTCAAGCAAAGGATATTGTGTTTGCTTTTTCTTATACTTACAGACATTTTATTCTGTAGAGTCACAGACAGTGCAGAATAGTGGCCTCTCCAGGGTGGTTTTCATGTGTTGGGGGGGGATCTCTTACACAAGTTTGGCCATGCAGTCATATTCACCAACACAGACAGAGCCTCTCTTTCCCCTGATGAGCTCCACCTGGCTTTGAACACCTGTCAGAACCAAGGATGTTATTCTTACACAAGGCTTTAGATTCTAGGACATAGGCCAATTCCTTCGTTTACGAACGGGTACAACGAGGCCCTGGGTGAGATGGAACCTCCATGAGGTCACAGGCAAGTTAGGGCAAGAGTCAGGATTAGAACCCGAATTCCCAGACAAGTGCTACTTCTACTTTGCCGCGATCCCAGTAAAGCTTGATGCTGAAAGGCACCCACTTTCTTCTTACATCTCAACCCGAGTTTATTCGCTGTGCCTGCCTGGAGTCCTCTAAGCGGGGTGAGGTTGCAGCCCCCTGCCACATGTGGGAGAGCGGGGCCATGTATCGCACCTATCCATTATCCTTGGCTTAATATAAGCCAGAAGAGGCAGCACTGGTGGTGGAATTTCAATTGCAAACCACAGGTAGGAAGGAGAATCTAAAGCGTTACGTTAAATTTGGGGGTGGTGGTTGGGTTAAAGAGTTTCAGTGTACCGCCTCACCCCCCAACCCCCACCCCATCAGCACACGCATACTCAGCTGCCTCTTGCTGGCCAGCACCTCACCTCCCTCCTCTGCAGCCCCTCCTCCTCTCTCCCCTGCTGTAAACATCTTCCCGATATATACGTCAAGGCATTGTCCTGGGCCATAGATGAGAAAGGCGGAAGTTGTAGCATAGTGAATAAGGGCACAGACTGTGCAGAGTTCGAATCCTGGCTTCCACTTGATCGTTGGCTTGCACTGAGCAAGTATGTAATTCTTCGGGCCTAAGTTTCTTCATCTGCAAAGTGGAGATGATAACGGCCATCTCATAGGAGTTTTGTGAGGACAGTTCCTGGCATGTAAAACTGTATGTAATACAGTTTTGGACGTGACTGTAGCTTGAAAGAATAAAGTGCCGTGAGGTTTCCTGTGACTGAACGACTCATCAGTCATTCTTCCAGTTGGGTAACTGACGCTCATGCATAATGAGCCCTATTCACTCCTAGAAGCTTTTCTTAATCAACCATGAGAGTTTTAAACAACTTCTTGTGCCGAGTGAATTTTATGATATCCTAATATCTTGAAATATGAGTCGATGGATTATAGGACAATCATACATGGTTAATTAGGATGTTTCAATTATCCGAATACTCCAGGAAATGTACCAGCGTTGTCTGAGTGACAGGACTAAAGCCAACAATTCTCAAGAGACCCCCAAAAAACTTTTAGAAAGGCAATATGTGAAGGGGAGAGAAAATGAAATGGTTTGGTAATCATTCCAGTGTTTAAAGTATTTTCACTAAAAACAGGAAGGAATTAATGTTTAGGTAACCAAACTGAGCTGTTTATGTTGAACCCCCACCCTAGTGTTGAGCTGAAGATCTTGAGACAAAGTGGTTAAGTGACTCGTATAAGGTCACGCAGTAGAAGAACCAGGACTAGAAGCCATGGCACCTTGGTCCTGTCCCACCCCCACGTGTGCACAGTAGAGGGTGCAACAGAATCACCTGAGGAGCTTGTTAAACACGCACCTCCGTAGCAGGCAATCACAGCCTTCAGGGCGGGGCCCAGAAATCGATATGATTAAATCAGCTGTACTGGCGAGTCTGAGGCACCGTCAAGTCAGGCAACCATTGCTGGGCCCTGGCTGCCCAGATTGGGCCCGAGAACCAACAGCATGAGCACCTGAGAGCAAAGGCGCCCAGGCCGAGTCCAGCCCTCCCGAATCAGAATCTGCACGTTAACAAGACGCCCGGGGGCGGGGGGAGGTGCCGCCTCCAGGCTGAGACGCCCTGATCCACAAGAAGCTCAAGCACAGGGCCCTCGCAGCCAGGCCAGCAGCTCCACGCTCTGAGGGGCAGGTTAACAAGAATATCCGCCCTGACCTGAAGAGAGCAGACAGACCTGGGGCGGAGGGAAGTTTAGCCTTTGACCTTGGCCGTATCTCACCAGTATTTTCAAAACCCAGCTCCTTTCTTCACAGATCAGCTGATTGAGTCTTCTTACTGCAGGTCAAAGGTAATTTGACGTTTTTTCTGAACCTTAATATTTCTTCAAATGTACTCGTACCATTTTTACTGTCGCCTACGTGAATACAGACAGGTTTCCCCAAACTGCCCTTACCTCACATCTAGAGAGCATCTTTACCTTGACTTTCCTGCACCCTGACTTCTCAGAGGCCCTAATGGCTTGTTGTGCCCTTTGTAGCAGAGTGGATTGTTCTCGAAGTTTTGTTCTTTGGTTACTTCCAATAGTGAGTGTACGTGAAGTGTGCGGTAAACAGCCTTTTGCCTTTGAAATGAGGTGGGAAGAAATTTATTTCTCTCTTGGAAAGTGTATTGTTCGATTTCTAGTTTTACAGTATCATTTGTGTGGTTTTTTTCCCCCAAGTCCCGCACTGAGCCTCCCTCATGCACAGAGTGGCTGCACGCAGAGGCTGCGTCGCCGGCGTGGACACGACCCACGTGCCTGGCCGGCCTCTCCCCTTGCTTCTTGGGAAACATTAAGATCAGATGCAGTGGGAGTCACATCCCCAGACCTGAAATCTTAGCCGCTGAGGAAAACTTTCCTGCAGAATCTGTTGCAAGAGGTAGAGGGGGCGGGAAGGACGTTTTCATCACATGTCATGGAACGACGTTTAAACAGACTCATCATTACAGACCTCTGCCCTGCTGGGACTCTGTCGGGTCCTGTCTCCCTCCCTCGCCTAACGTAGTCTCTAAAATCCCCACTTACCCTGAACCTTTCCACAGTGGACTGAAGCCTGTTGTCCTTTCTGGTCCCTGCAGAGTTTTGGCATTCGGTCCAGTGGTGTCATGTGCCCCAAGCCTGCCCCTTGCGTGCACCCGTTCACCTGCCATGGGCTTGGGACTGGGATGTACATACCGGGTGTGGTCAGGGCCACAGATTTTAAGCTCATGCCTTCCCCATCTCAGCCTTGAGAACAGCCCGACCTACAGGAGAAGCTCGGTAGACTCCAGCGACCTGAACTAGCGAACAGGCTTGAGCCTGGTGTCTGAGAGAGGGAGGTGCGGGCAGGAAAGCAGGAAGCAGTTCAGGCCCAAGCATTAGTATTCACGACTTCGAGAAAACAGCCCCTCGGAGTCCCTCTTGGGGGAGCCTCCAGGGAGCACTGCTGTCTAACCTGCAAAAATAGAAAAATAATTTTCTTTTCAAAAATGCCACGCTACCCAATTGATTTGCTAATGGATTCTGGCAGCCTTTGTATTAGTCTGAGAAGCCATTCAGACCACAACTGACAATGTCAAACTTATAAATTGCTCTTGTTAAAACCTGCACATCAAAATTAAATAGGAAACACCTGGAGAGCTGCCCCCGCCCCACCACGGGGAAGGCCAGCAATGCCGCCAGGTGGCCGGAGAGGCGTGGCCAGGGAGCAGGCTTCCAGGAGGCCCAGAGACATTCTGAAGCCTTTGGAGGCAGACGTGGGGGTGAGGGCAGGGACCTGGAGGACTTAGGACCTCAGGTCAAACCTGACAGGTAGGCACTTTTTTTTTTTAATTTGTCACCATTAAGAATCCAGAGTTTTTGTTTTGCTTGGAAGTCAGAAGATCTGGCCCTACTGGCTCACGGTCTCTTATGGCAGCAGTGAGCCGGGACCTCTGCCCCTTTGTTCTCCATCGTGCCAGCCCGTGGCTCCACTTCCAGCCGCTTCACTCCTCTGTCTCACCCTCCTGGCTCCTGTTGGTGCGGGAGTTTGAACTCCCTGTGTTCTTAGGCTTTGGGTACAGAGAGCCTTGTCTTCCCATCCTACCTGCAAACCTTGGTTTTCTCATCTGTGAAGTGAAGGTGATAACACCCACTTTAGTAGTATTAACTCAATTAACTGGTAGAGACATTATCTCCAGGAACCTACTTTGCAGTGTGTTCGCCAGCTTGAAACTCAGACCAGAATTTGCAGACGTCAGGAAGGAGTATTCGTCCTTTCCTCTCAGGGAGCTTCCCGTGCTCGCAAGCAGTGTTTTCCCTCCCCAGACCCCAACCAGAACGAAGCCACTGTTTCTAATAAAAAATAATGGTAGTTAATGATGATAGCAGCTAACACTTCTGGAGAGCTTTGCGTGCCAGGCACACTTGTCTCATTTTGTGTCCATGATCTGTGCTCCTCCCAGCCCAGCAGAGTTAGGGTTATTCTGCCTAGTTTATGGATGAGAAGCGAGGGCCCAGGAGGTTGAATAACTCCTTCGGAGAAGCCGTCGCCAAAGCATTTTAACACCCTCCACTGCCTCCTTCCTTCTTGGGCTTGATCCTCTAAAATGAGACAATTTTCAGTGAATTGTTGGGCTCTGGAGTGACACCTGTTTCCCGAGAGCAGAAATGACACCTTTGAAGTAAAATTTTCTCAGCTCCCAGCTCCACAGGAGAAACCTATTTGGGGGCCCATTATGGCTGCATTCTAGAAGCCGTCAACTCGGATGCTTAAATATAGCATTTCTTCCATTCTCAGCTGCCGGCAGCAGGGAAAACATTTTGAAGGGCAAATAAATATTTATGTGTGAGGGCTCTTTGTGCACAGTAAATGTTTGATTCTGTTGTCCCAATTCCCTGGGCTGAGAGTCAATTATGGAGCCCAAAAGAGAGTGCGGAAGTGAATATGCATTCGGCACCTACGTTCGTTCAGCAAGGTGATACCGAGCATCTACTACGTGCAGGCTCTGGCCCTGCATCAGTGACAACAGCTTGTAAAGCGCTTGCAGGTGCCCAGAGACCCGCTTCGTGCTTTGCACTGATTATCTCATTCAATGGTCACAACCCTTCATCTTACAGATGAGAACCTGCTAAGTTTGTTTCTGACTGACCTGTCGTGCGTAGACATGGACCAAGAAAGAGAAGATGATCTTCTCACTTCCTTTTCTCCCTCTTGCCCGCTAACTTGGAAGCTCATTGGGATGATCGCTGCTGAGATGCTGTTGGGCCCTCCCCAGGGGGAAGCCCCTCTGCTAAGTGCTTCCCGTTCCTTTGACTCCTCACAACATACCCCGTGTTGAGTGAGTGAATGGATGGACGAATGGAGGTTGCATCAGTCTGCTCACAGCCATGCTCGCGGGAGGAGAAACATCCGTTTGGGTTGTTCCTAAATCTCTGTGGAGAAGGAATCGGAGCAAAGAAACCCGCCCGTTAGATCAGCCTGCTGGGGACGGGAAGAGCCTTCCCTCTGCCAGGCTCGCCTCTCCGTTCTCTTCACCCCTCTCATTTTCCCTTGACTGACTCTCTCTTCCTTTGTCTCTTCTTTTTTCATAATCTTCCTTTTCCTTTCGATCTTTTTTTTTTCCCCTACCTTTTCCATTCTTTCCTTTATGTCTTGGCATTTTCTCTTCCCCTTCCTCCTCTCTCTCTCCTTCCTTCCTCTTCCTCTCCCCTTTTCCTCCTCATCTTTCTCCCCACAAAATCAGGCCTCCAAGATTGTAGGGGAAAGGTTTGCAGGAATTTCTGGGGACCACGGGGCCGGGGCAGGCGTGCAGCAGCTTGGGGGTAGTGATACCAGATGTGCCATCGGTGCCAACAACCAGCCAGAAATGCAAACTGTGCTGAGCTCCAGCAACAAAGCTCTTACAGCTGGGGCGCCGGGCACACCAGAGAGGGGGGAGTGAGGTCAAAATCTGGTCTTTGCATATATTTATGCCTTCAAATCCCTTTTGCTTCTTCAAAAAGGTGATCCATCTTCCCCCAAGTTTATTAAAGGCGGTGTTCCAACACCACTTATAAAATATTACAGGCGGCCTCATGATTCACGGCCTCATTTATAACCTGCAGCACTTGGGAACTTTGGGGGGAATATTTTTTATTAAATCTATTTCCCAACTCTTTGGAGTTCCCTCCTACTTCTCCAAGAAACACCAGGAAATTCAAGACAGGTGTGAGGAGTGGGACCAGGTGGATGTCCCAATGTCGAGCCCGGATGACCGGTGAGGAAGAACGGGGAAGAGGGAGGTATAGGTGCTCTCCCAGCTGGACGGCTCGGGGCTGGGGTGTATTTCCGTCTATGACTGCAGTCTGTTTTCTCTTGGCTCTGCATCCTCTTTTGGCAGAGCTGTCTCTTCCTGAGAACGTTTTGGAGGGGCAGGCCAGGGGTCGGCCTCCTGGTTAGCAAGAACCCTTACTATAAAGCAGGCTCCCTTCTATAAGGAGTAAGCCAGAGTTCATTTCTTGAACTTTTCCCATCAAATGATGTAGCTCCTTCCTGTTGCCTGAAGTGATATTTTTCTTCAGCCTGTTTACAGCTGAGAATGAGTTGTTCCTTTAGACAGGCGACATTAAGTCACAATGCCTTAAATTCTAGGCCAACTATCTGTAAGGGTCTCACAAGAACTTTTGTGCTTTGACCATCATTATACAGTAGCAGAGCGGTGCTTACCACTCAGCGCTGGCAGTAAGAAAACCCTCTCCCCCATCGTAGCCGCCCTTGCCCAGTCCGCCGCCTGGGGCTGCCTTTTCTCTGGTGACTGCCATCTCTTGACATAAGGGGATAGAACCTGACTTCTGTAATTTCCTGTCCTCCTACCCATGATTTCAACGTGTCATAGTCTAAACCTAGAGAACGTAGCTTAACTCACTGAAATTAGAAAAGAAAGACAGGCTAAGTGTTTGTTTTTATATTTATATATTGGGTCATGAAGGGTAATAGTCAAATTATGGAATTCGGTTCTGTGTGCTGAGCAGCAAGAGACAGATCAGTCACTTAAAAATCGGGCTGTTTCACCTGCCATTCTGGTCAGCGTATGCCCAGGGTGAGCTCGAGATGGAAGCATGACCTGCCCTTCATCCCCACTTGCATCTCTGTGGTGGTGTTTTGACGCAGATATTTACTGTAATATGGGTCCCTCCCTCTTTATTATGTCATAATAGAGGGTGACAAACTATGGCCTGGAAATTGGCCAGGAAGGCCAAGTTTTTGTAAATAAAGTTTCATTGAAACACAGCCATGCTTACTGTGTCTGTGGCTGTCCTCATGCCATGGCAGAATTGAATAGTTGCTACAGACTGTAGGACCCACAAAGCCCAAAGTAGTGACCATCTGCTCCTTTAAGAAAAATATTCCCACCCCTGCTTTATATATTAACATGTACATAATTTATATATTATTGTATAGAGCTACATACTCAAAGCCCTCCACTGCAGTATTTTATGGGTGACTTAAGGGAATTTCAAGGACCATTTTTAACTACTTGTGGCTTTGCCTTACACACTGGCTTCTCCGTGTAAGATTCCCCAGAAAGATGTCCCTCCACTGTGGCATTTTGATTGTTGTTGGGGTTTTTGTTGTTTTTTAGCCAATCTCGTCAGCGGCTTTTTGCCTCGTGTATATAGTCATGGCACATGTCTTTGGAGGGCTCTCAGTGGAAGCCGCCCCCAGAGGATGGGCTGGCTGTGACAAGAGCGAGAACATCCCTGCGATGTGCTCCAGGGCCTGCGGTTTCGGGGGGCTGCACATGGACAACGTAGTACAGACGTGAGCCTTCGTCGATGAGCCCATTGCTTTGTATTTCTCATGAGGTGGTTCTTCTCGGAATGTCTGTGGAGATGCGAATGGTCCCCGTGACTGCCTGGACCTGCCGTGACCAGTACACGTTATTGGGAGGGAAGCTTAGCGCAGCCATGCCCAGTCAGGTCTGTTCAGGGTTAAAAGCAGGGCAGCAGAGCCCTGGAGCTCTCCCAGGTGAAGGGGGTCTCACAGGTCAGCGTGTCCAGGCTCCCAGTCTCAAAAACACTTGTGACAAATACAGACGCTCGGGTGCTGCCCTAGAAGCATCTGATCCCGGAGATGTGGTCGTCTCTGTTTTTAACAAGCTCCAGGGGTCTGAAGAGCAGCCAGCTGTGGGGGCTGCAGATCTGGTCCACACCCCTTCCTTGAGGGTCCAGGAAGATGAATCCGAAACTGAGCCAGCGGAGGGCCAATTATGGTCAGACCCCTGGGGCCTCGACAGTCTGTCCCCACCAGGGGACAGACCCATGCTAGCAGAGCCCTGGGGGTTCACAGAGATGCCTTTGAAGCTGCCCTGAGAAGAGAGAGACACCCAGGAAAGAGGTGGCCCCAGCGGCAGAGCGCTGGCCTTGTCCGTGTTCAGCCAGACTCACTTCCTTTGTGGATTTCGTGTATTAGGCTCATGTTGGATTTTGTTTCTAGAGCAAGTGCAGCAAGAAAAAGTATCTCTAATGGGGAAAAAAGGAAAAAAATTAACACCAAACATTTTCTACCCGATTCGTTTGAAACTCTCCAGAGAGAGGGTCGCCACCACCTGAGCCTACAAGGTGTCACCCATTCCACGTGATCGTTTCTCTCAGGAGCTGAGAGGAAGCTGCTTCCTGCAGCCCTGTGTCCATCCAGAGCTCGCACAGGCTCCGTCTCTGTTCTCTGTTTGTGCCTGAATCACACAGTACCCAGATCCTGCCTACTGCAAACAGCCCCTTGCCTTTGCGACCTTCTCTAGATCCAGAAAATGACAGCTCACCTCAGTCATGACTACAAGTCACATGGTGGTTTGAGCACCTACTGCGCCCAGGCCCCGTGTAAGGCCCTGGACAAGGTGATCGGGGATGCTTGGTGGACCGTCTAGTCTGGGAGGAGAGAAGGGGGACCGCCCAGTCTGGGGAGGAGAGAAGGGGGACCGTCCAGTCTGGGAGGAGAGAAGGGGGGTGCCACCTTCCGCGGCAGCAGTTTCCAGTGCACTTTCCCTCATGCCTCGCAGCCGAGATGCCGCACACTCCCTGTCAGCGCCCTCCCCACTTCCCAGGCCTTGGCCTGTTACTCTTGCCTCAGGCCCTGGATGCGGGACGTATTCCATGAGAGTTCCAGCAAAGCCTGCAGAGCAGCCGGCCCCTGTGGTAACGCTGGCAGCCCCTGAAGCTTCCCTCAGCCAGGAAGGGCTGTGGCCCCTCCTTCACCGGGCAGGGGTGCGGGGCAGACACAGCAGGGCCCTGCATCCCAGTCTGATTTTCCTTAGGCCACTTCTTTCGGCCTGTCTTGCACAGCATCTCTGCCCTGCCACCTCCTGGCCAAAGCAGGTAGTGAGCTGAGGCCCAGGGGAGTGAAGTCCAGCTGCCCAGGCTGCAGGCACAGCTCTCCCGCAGCTCCGGAGGGACCCTGGGAGCATCCAGTACAGTCTGCAGAGACAGCACCCACAGCCATGGACAAGTGACAGACAGACATCAGCCCAAAGGTTCCCCCAGAAAATGGCCCTGGCCATTTTTTCTCCTGCTGTTTATCTCTTGCAACCTTTCCGTCTACATTACCCCTGGCGTCTGTGTAGAAGTTTAAGCGCTCACCTATTTCTCTATCTCTCTATTTGTGTGCATGTTTAGGGTCTAATGGTGTGCGGTGGATGTTCCTTGCTTCCGTAAACAACCTTCACTGTTTATAGTGCAGATCAAACCAAAAGGAACAGCACAGTGAATATGAATGATGAAGTAAGAGTGAGAGAGGTGACAGTGACAGTCGTAAGACACCCTAGCACATTTACCATTAGCGGATGAGACCTTTTCTCCAGGAGGGAAGTTCTGAGATAATTTTTAGTTCCAGGAACTTTTGTGTGAAAGGGCGGTGCTGATAACAGACCTAACGAATGGAGAAGTGTTTGGGGCATGGGGGTTGCTGCTGTGCGTTCCACTAGGTCAGGTTAGAGACACCTTCCCTAAACTCTGGCCATTGCTGGCTGGGGGCGGGGTGGTGGGAGCCATAGGGAGAGCGTGTAGTCGGTGTAGAAGGACCCCAGGCGAGCTGCAGGAGGGGCGCCGACTGACAGGCTGCCTGATGCCTGTCCTCTCCTGGTTCAGGGTCTGTGTGCTTCCAAGTCAGCCTGGAAACCTGCGGAAGACGCTGGAGCCTGGCGGTCCCTGCCGTCACCCAGCCTCTCCCCTGGATGTCACTGTTGTGCTGTGTGAACAACGCTGGGGAGCACTTATGGGAGCATAAAGAACCCTCCCTGGAAGCGCACCCCTGGGGCTGGGGGGCGCACCGCGGGGAAAGGCCTATTTGCAAGCATTTGGGAGGTTGGGGCTCAGCGTTCCCAGGCCTAAGGGTGCTGCCCCATGACAGCAGGTATGAGTGACACCAAGGCTCTCTGATCCTGCCCGTCCTGGCGCTAAACTGATTCTCTAGTACACAGAGGCCAGGGCGGCTACGACAACTAGGGTCAGCCAAGTTCCGACCCGACCCGCCTGCCCACACGTGCTCCATGGCTCGGGCCCTCAGTCGCCAAGTCAGAGGCTGTGGGGGAGGGTTCCAGGCCAGCGTGTGCAGGGGTGAAGGGCACGGACTCGAGCTCAAAGCCCAGCCTCACAAACAGGCCAAGCAAACTCGGGCAAACCGTCTCACATCTCAGAGCCTTTGTTTCGTCACCTACATTAAAGGGACTCCGTCACAGCATCGCTGTAAGAATTAGGTGGGAATAACGCACGTGAAACTTAACACGGAGTACAGCTATTATCATAACAAGGAATTTAGAAAAAGCATGCAAGGAAACTACCAGGGCCTTAGCCCGAGAGGAAAATCTTGTCTCTAATCCGATCCTGAAAACAAGCACCAGCTCAGAGATTAGAACAAATCAAAAGAGATTTGGCCCGGACCTACCGGAACCAATGCCCCCTTTTCCATTTGCTTAGTTTTGTGTTTCCTACGAGGCTGGCTGCCTTTTCGCTGAGCCACATATACACGTGTTTTGCTCCATGTGTTGGGAGGAAGCATCTGAGTTTAGCCTAAAGCAGTCAGGGTTTGCCACCCCCCGCCACCCTCACCCCCATCCCCACCCCATCTCAGTGGATGTATTTGAAGTAACCGAAAGCAGACCTAGAACGTATTAAAAAGAAAGCATGGGAACTGAGCTCCGAGCAGGGGCTCTGAGATGCAGACACTGAGGCGAGGCCAGGCCAGAATGCGTCAGCCTGTCCCTTGCCCTAGGAGTGGACTCCAGTCCAGAAGCCTTTGATCTCCCTTTGGTTATCTTCCCTGGAATGAGATTTCACGTAAATCATTGAAACAACTCCCTGATACGAGTCACTGCGGTGGGACTTCGGGCAGTGTGAGCCGGCTTTGCCAGTGTCTCGCTCCCAGTTGCACTGGATCAGCAGCCGTCTTGCAGACCTGAGCTGAGAGAGGTACCACCCCCAGCCTCCTCTCCCCGCTCCTGCCTCCTCTCCTTTAGTATCACAGGTCCGTCCAGTGCGCGTTCTGACACTCATCTCGGTTTCACCAGCATCCTTTAGGTAGTCGGAGGTGTACACCCTTCCGTGTATTCAAATGGGCTTGTTTCCGTGGGACCACCGCTCTCAGCTCAGAGTAAGTTAGGGACACAAGTGAGAGTCCTGTTTGATATTAAGGAGGGAGTGAGCGCTCAAGTCCCCATACAAAATAACTTAGGGACGACAAGCCCGGACTTCTACATACAGGCAGTCGAAGAACAGACTGGGAAATGCGAGGCACCCTTTTAGTTTTGTTGCGCATTTGAATGTTCTGTTTTTAGGGAATGCTTTTAGCATCTTAATTCTGTAATCGCTGACTCAATCCGTACTTCCTCGTGCAGAGCATTTTGGGCCTCGCGTCCCAAAAGAGGCTTTGTGTCTTTGTGTCTAAAGGGTGATGGGGAGAGCAGGGGCGAGAGTGGCATGCTTCGGTGGGGCGAAGGTAAATTGGAAAATGAGGAGGAAAGCAGCCCGAGCAGCTGCAAAATTGTTCAAAACCATTTTCTCAACTGGGTTAATTGTTCTTCCCCATGGCGCAGAGACACCTACGCCTTCCCAAGTCTGCGTTTCTTTATTACAAGGAGCAGCCTATTAAGTGAGACAGATTGTCTACCAGGGTGGCTGACTCTCCATCTCCTTCCCTTTCCCTCTATCTCAGTTCTCTCCTGCTAACACCCCTGCCCCCCAGGACAGAGCTCATCTGACTCTCTTTTAGGCATTAGCTTTATCACTGGGAAGGGTTGTCAGTGATAGGAAGGGGGTGGGGGGGAGACTCAAACCAGCTCTGCTTGAAGAGTAGGAATAATTACAAAATCTCAGGCCGTTATCCAATTACTCTGACATGTGGCCATTCTAGGGAGTTCTAACTGGATTAAGTTCATTATAAAAAGATTAGTCCTAGGATGGGGACTGTGCATAACAGAGTGAACCTTCAGAATGTGTGCTACTGGGCCACCAAGGACTTTGGGGGTAAAACCGAGTGAATGGCTTTGTTTATTGAATTACTGCTTAGGGATTCACCAAGGAGTTTTGTTCAGATAGAGTTCGTGGCTTAAAGCAACTGTCAGCAGTTTCCTGTTTGTTTTTCTTTTTTCAACATTGTTCTTCAATGCCATTGTATTTATTGTCAAAGCACTAATCCAAGATGTTTGTCCCTAACGTTCCGTAGGAGCGCGGAGGTGAGATTATTGATCAGAGCGGATCTGAGACCCGCGGAGCTCATGTATTATTCATTAGCTGCATGTATATGTGCACATCCAGAGAGAGTGGGCTCATATCACACGTTGCATTTGCATAATGTTTCATAGCTTTACAAAGCACTTTCACATTTCTCATTTGACCCACATGGCAACACTTTGGGATAAATAGGCGTTATTATAATAATTTTATAGATAGTGAAACTGAGACTCAGAGGGGTTAATCCATGGTCACCAAGCTGGGTAGTCCCAGAAGTGAGGTGACTACTCAGGTCTGTTCTTCCTAGCCTAGCATTCTGCAAACACATGTGAACTCAGTTTACATATGTATTTTAAACATAAAGTATGTGTTAAGCTCATGGCAGTTGAATATTTGGATTAACCAACTTGGTTGGGATCAGTTTTCTTCTTCTATTTGCCATGGGAAATATATCAGGTATCAGTTTTGAACAACTAATTTAGTTGCTAGATATTTTCTTCTCCCTGAGCTCAGGAAAATTTTGCGTGCAGAAAATATCATGGAACTGTTCTTTGGGGGTTACCCCAAACCCTTCTTGTCTAATCACTGGAGTGTGTCCTTGAGGAAACTGGTCATCACTTTACCATACGAGAATACATGCTCAGGCCCCTTCAGGGATCCTGGGATTAGAGACATGGATATTAGGGCCAGAGAAAAGATAAATTACCTGTCAATCTCTTATTTCACTTAGCATGACTTAGTTTTTCGGGGCCCAACTCGTGTAGGTGAACTGGTAAGAATTAAAACTCTGAGTGGGTAAATCTGAGCTCCTGGTGTTTATTAGGATCAGCAATGCCTCCACTTCTTTGTCCCAAGCTCATTGCAGCCATTACTGATGGATCATCACATGCTTCTCACTTAGCCTGGGCTCAGACATACAACGCATCTCAAAACTAACCTCCCAGCAGCCACCACCAAGAGTCGGGAATAGTGTAGCAAGATGACATCTCTTTACCATTCTATCCTAGACTCTGGTGACTCCACAAAACTCCAGAGGCCTTAAGGGGCACAACCAGATCAGCCAATCAGTCCCCTTTATGTCTGATACCATCTTTAAGGCCTCATTTGGTTATCAGCAATTCAAGACAGGCAGGGAAGGTCAAGGAGAATGTGGATAATCAAAAAGGCTTTAGATTTAGGAAGTGAACATATTCAGGGTACAATTACAGTAAAGATTATGGCAGAAGCCAACTTGCCAGAAAAGGGAGATTTGCGCATAAACAGAAATTTAGGTAGCTGCAGACCAATGATTCTGTATATCCCCACTTCCCCCAAAATAAATACATATAGATGTAACATTCTGTACAAATTTTTACTCCCTAAAGCTCATGTAGCTTATGACCAAGGTTAAAAACAAGCAAATAAAACCAGTATAGACTGTTGAAGTATAATCAGGATTCTCATTTGCAAATAATAGAACCCAAATTCAAAATGGCTTTTTAAAAGGAAAGGAAATGTATCAGCTCATAAAACAAGGGCTTTAGGCAAGGCTGGACCTAGTAGTTTAATAATGTCATTGGGACTTTTTATACATGATGGCTCCCAGTACTTCCACATCTACCTCATCAGCATAGAGTTCGGCAGAACAAGAGCTTTTTCCCTAATAGTTCCTGTAAAAGTTCTGGAACTTATTCTGATTAAATCTGTCTTGGTCCTGTGCCCATCCCTGAACCAGTCACTGCTGCTGGGGGTTGCACCATTCGGACTGGCGAGGCCTGGGTTGTGTGGTCTCCCTGGAATCTAGCCCTGCCCCCCTCCCACACCAATCGCTTACATTGAAAATGATACAGATATGGTGGGGTGGAGGGAAGTTGACAGCTTCTCAGTTGACTGCCTGCTATGTACCAAGCCCAGCGCTAGATGCTAAAAGAAGACATCCCAGATAGGTCCAAAGCGTAATGACTTGCAGACTCTTTTTGTATAAACAATCTTCTTTGACCCCAACAAACATCACAAGATATTTTTATTACCACCATTGTACAGGTGAGGAAAGTTATTTTCAGAGGCGTTCTGTAACCCACTCGAGTAGACCTGGAAACTGACCTTCGATTTATCCGACTCCAAATTCTGTGCCCTTTCCATGATCCCCGTGTCTGGATAGGTGAGAATATTAACATGAAAAACTGAAATCCCTCACTCATTTACCCGAAAGAGGCAAGTCCGAGACTGGATTTTTATTCCTGGTCTTCCATCCAGGAAGACCCCTTGAATGCTAAATTTATAATAGGAACTGTTATCTCCTTATTTGTATCAGTCCTTAGATACAATGTAGAAATAATTCTAGCTGTAGTTTATCGAGCAGTTACTATGTGCCAGGAACTATGCACACACTTTAAAAAGTATATCCCATTTAACACCAAAAAAATTACCCTGTGGAATAGCACTTCTTAGTCCAATCAGACATCTGAGAAGGGCGAGGATGAAATGCCCTAACGTAGGTGGTGTATAGGGCCAGAGTTTGAACTCAGTTCTGTCTCTACTCCGTTACTCATCCATTTGATAGATGAATGCGCCTAATGTCTTTGATTTCAGTCACTGACGATTAGAATTCATTAGAAAACGGGGTGGAGATGGGAGACAAGAAAAGCATCGATCTAAAACTTTGTGGGAGCCCCGGAAACATGGAACAAAATTAGATTGTAGACAAAGTCCTGGTGATTCAAAAGGCCTCAGACCAAAATAATGAGAAACAAATAAGCAGGCAAATTGCAGGTTAAAACAAGAATATCATCTTTCAAAGATCTCCAAAGTTAAAATTGACTAGGTTTTAATTGCCCAAGCCCCGTGGGCTAGTTCGCTTACATGTGAGCCTTGTGTTTCACTTGCTCCTATAACTCACTCAGGAATGACAACAGTCCTTGGGGACCCTGAGTGGTTCCATCTGGAGATACAGGCAGACCCGCCAGAGCTTCACGGGACGTAGTCCACACGTTCCTTCTCCCAGCCCCGTCCTGCGCCGCGTCTGCTCGCTGCCATCCTGCATTCTTACACCGCTGATACTTTTCAGGGTCCGTGTCTTATGACAACACTGACAGCTTTCAATTTATTAGGCTTATTAGCAAATAAAACTGTCCTGAAAAGCCCAGATTTGATATCTGGAAGATTCATTTCGGGATTGATTTAATGCAACCTGCCTCGTAGTTTATTTCACATCTCCAGGTTGGAACTAAATCACCCTCGTCTTGTTGATACCCTTAATATAATGGTTGGTGTTTGCAAAATAGGCCAGGCTGTAAAAGAATCTGAAGACTTTAATTGCTTCCATTTTTTTTTTTTTTTTTAAATAGAGACGATAAAAATACTTTATAACTTTACGTGTCTGATTCTGGTTCTTTTTCTCCTTATTTCCTCTTCTCTCTCAGTGATGTCATTTGAATATAAATGGTAGTAAATATATTCAAGGATGTGGTCCTTCTTAAGCATTGATTTGCAACAGTGGGAAATCACCTACTTTCTCTGGAATCACCACTTTGCATGAAGGACTAGTGACATGTGGCATTCAGTGTGACAAACGTATAGAAGCACCATTCAGAAACATTTCATCATTTAAGCCTTCTTGTTCTTAAGCCCTGGGCAACCATCATACTTTTTCGAGACAAAGACCCGAACAGAACAAACCTGTTATTACCAAACCAGCCAATGGCACTTACTAAGGCCTATTACCTCCGTTAGCATTTTTCACCGGCATCTCATTTGACACTTCTCATTTATTGCCTGACAGTTTTATTTAGCTTTTATGTTATCCTCCCCCACTGTATTTACCATCTGCTGAGAGCACGGGTCCTAGCGTTCGTTAGTTCAATACAGTTCAAATCCCATCTCTGCCACTTACTACCTGGGTAACCATGGCTATTTGACTTAACCCCTAACCACAGTTTGCTTATTAATAAAACAGGGATAAAAAATGGATAATAGGATTATAGTAAGTAACGTATGAAGCATCTCTAACAGAGCGCCAAGCATATGGAATTTGCTTAACAAATGGTAACGGTTGTTATAATTAATAGAGGGATAATACTACTAATAGCATAAAACACAGTCTTAAATGTTACTTTCTGTTTTTGTATGCCAAAATGCCTTGCATAAAAGTAGTGTACATCCATGAAAACTCTTGATTATAGAACATTTACGAAAAGATCCATTTCACTGCATTTTAAAATTATATGTGTCCGACCGCAAAATAGCGACCAGTAGCGATGCTTATGGTAGCTTACGTCACAGGAGGAGGGTGCCTGAAGCTGTCCAATGTGCTTCGAATGCTTGGTTTTTCTGACAACATAAATCTCCCTCTATCTTGTCACCATTAGTAAATTGTTTAGCCAACCCTTCCTTTATAGACTGTACTTAGATCATCTAAGCCTTTCTGAATCAGCAAAAATTCCAAATTTCTGAAGTGTGAGATTCTACAAGTTTGACTGTGTTCCCGGGATGCTCACCAGCTCATTCTAGCTGGAATTCCTGAGCCGGGTACAAATCTGTGCTCTTCCCTGTCACCTATTTTAATGTAGTAAGTCAGGGGCCAGGTGACGCTGGCTCCATGATGAAATGTCCCCAAGCACGGCAGTAACACTTGAAGACCCCGCCCATCAATCCAACCTTCACCTGCCCTCGCTGTGGACTTGTTAGCCAGGTGCCTCTACCTGGCCTGCTGCTGCTTTCTCTGCCACGGGTTCTCCTTTATTCTGTATTTCTGGTTTCTTGTCTGCCTCCCCCTGGGTTTTCGTGCCCGTCTTGTCCCCAGGGTTTCATATGCCCGATGAGGACATTTGTTCATGTCATTGTCCTACAGTGGATCTGAAGGTGTATCATGCCTTCCATTTTGCACGAGCATCTGTGTCTTCCAAACGGGTGTATTGGCTTCTGCTGCAATTATTGTACAGAGAAGAGAACAAAGCAGGATAGAGAGAGGGGATTAAAAATCCAATCATAGCGCCTAAATGCCCTGAAAGTGGTTCTTATAAATCACAGTCCTCGGGCACCGAGGCTTCTTCTAGAACATGACAGTATCGCCATCAGCAGCAGCACAGCCACCAGGTACCAGGCGTGTGCTCACTACTTCATATGCATTTCTCACCTACTCACTGTTAAATGCCCCCTTCTTTCCTACACTAACGTCTGATATGAAAATCAAACATTCTCTATAAAATTAGGCGCTAAAACCCATCCACACTGACAGCTCAAATGCCGACAGGATATTTTTAGGTGCTTTTTTGCTCAGTATTTTGCCAGGATGCACCTCACGTTCTCTCATCATGGACAGACTCACAGCACCTCGTGTGAATCGGAGGTTCGTCCATCCTCTAGTTTACTTCTCCATGCCAGAAATTGTCGCGAAATATCGGTTTGTTAGAACGAGGCCTTTATTGCCGTATTCTGGGGAGGGAAAGGTCATAAATACACCAATCGACAGTAACTACATGTGGATGTAACCTCCTAGGACGATGACCACAGTGTATACTCACATTCCAGAAGCGAGAAGTTCCGTCCGAGGTAATTCAGATCAGGAGCTTTAGTGTGAATCTGACGGTTTGAATTTGAAAATATATTAATAATGATTATAACCGCTGTCATTTATTAAAGACTGTTGCATACCAGGTATTGTGCTAGACACCATTCTAATCCATTAAAAAAAAAAATACAAGGTAGCCGTCGATACTCCTTTTATTCAGAGAGAGAAAAAAAAACCAGTGCAGAGAGGCCGGCATGGCCCACTCAAGGTCACGCAGCCAGTGGGAGCCGGCCTGGGGTCCTCACCCCCGTCTGCAGTCTTCCTTCCCAGCCCCAGCTGCCGGCAGCTGCCCGGGCCCAGAGAACGCCGGACCCTCCCACCCAGCTGCACAAGGCCACTGCCGTCTTGAGCACCACCTCCCCCTTCGCCCCGCTCCCTATCTCATCAGTCCGGTTGATCGTACCTCTGCAACACATAATCGATCCACTTTTCCCACCGCTGCCAACCCAGGCGGGCTGCCACCACCTTCCCCCTGCCTGCTACCTCCTAAATGGCCTCTTCTCATGCACCCTTGTCCCTGTCCACCTCATTCTCCACAGAATCAGTGTCTCTTCCAAAATGCACATCTGATCCCCTCACTTTCCTGCTTAAAACACTATAATGGTTCCCCCATCCTCTTCGGGCAGAAAAGAAAATCCTCCCACGTGGCCTACCGGGCCCCGTGTGATCTCACACTACTGTCGTCCCTGCGTGCCCTCTCACCCTGTGCGCTCCAGGCACACCGGCCCTCTCCCCGTCCCCTCCGCGTGCCAGACTCCTTCCTGCTCCACGGCCTCACTTGAGCTTATCCCCAAACTCCACCTGGTTGAGTTCTACTCATTCATCAAACTTCAGCTCAGGTGTCCCTTCCTCCAGGAAGTTTTCTCTGACTGCACCCTTGCCTCCATAGTACACCTCTGTGTGCAATAAACTACATAGCACTAAGCCCACTTATAATTAAAGAGCTACTTATGTAGTTGTTTACTCTCTCGGTACTTCTACCAAGCTGGGAGAGCAGAGGTTATGTTTAAATCTTTGCCACTGTAGCCCTAGTTCCCGGCACAGGACAAGCATTTAGTAGGTGCTCAATAAATGTATGTTGATTGACTAAGTGATCGAATGATTCCAAAGCCCCCTCCCTTTGCTGAAGACCACTCTGCTTCCATAGAGAATCAGTGTCAGCATGTCGTCCAGCCTGGGAACAGGGCATCGCAGGTAGTCCTGGATGGAAAGCTGTATTATTCCAGCATGTGTTATTTAGTTGTACTCTCCCATGCTTGTTAATCCATCATGATCTAGGTTGCTCATAGAGTTAATTTTCTCCTTCCTGGGACATTCATTCTTTCTGAGTATACACCAGGGCTTGGGAGGGCTTCGCAAATGACCACTTGCTTTAAATGGAAAAGCTGTGGTCCAGGAGAGGCATGAGAATGAACTGGCCCCGTCTTTGGACTTGGCATAATAGTGGTTGGTTTCCCATCCTCTGCAAGTAATGGGATCCAAGGACCTTAGTGCCAGAGGGCAGCTTTGCTTAGAATCTCTTTGTTTCGTTTC